>NC_138978.1:118998496-119312694 GCF_964341445.2 Mesoplodon mirus | reverse complement strand
TATCATAGCTGGACAGTGACAGTGGAGGAAAACTGGCCCCCGGGCAGCCCTTAGGACACCAGTGGGCATTTGAAGTGTCTGGAACTGCTGCTTGCCACACCCCCTTCCCCAGAGCTGACCCAGGGGTTGGAAACAATATCTGAGCTCCCATCTGTGGGTCCCTTTAACCAACTCCTCCTCCCTGGCCCTTTGTGTTCCCTTCTTCAGCTACTTGGGGCACCTGGCCCTGGAGGCATTTCCTCTCTGATCACCAGCTGCCACCTGATTGGCCCCAGCTTGTGGGTAGAAGGCCAGCCCTGGAAGGGCCTGTCATGGGCATCAGTCCTACCTCTTTTGTTGTTCAGAGGCGGAAACTGAGGCCCCGAGAGGGAAGTGACTTGTCCAAGGTCACAAAGCTTGCTAGGGACAGAGTGGAGACCAGAGCCGAGGGCTGCTGACCCCGGACTAAGAGTCCCCTGTTCTTCCTGCCTCCGCTCCTCTCTCTGGCTCTTCGTGCTTGGCACTTAGGCTCTGAGGTGAGGTCTGGAGGAGCGGCTTGCTCCAAGGCAGGTCTTCCTCTGCGTCCCCATGAGCACTGACTTCACTCATGGCCCCTTCTGCAGAGATGCCTGGTGGTGGCCACAGGGGGGCAGCAGTGGGAGGGACAGGAAGGTGGCCCTGCGGTGGACTGGGCTGAGAGGGAGAGAGGGACTTCTGAGAGCAGCCCTGGAACCAGAGTAACTGAGTGTGGGGTTATGAGGTCTCAGGCTTGAGGATACCCATAAAGGGCCCTTCTAGCCTCAGGAGTGAATCCAGGCTCCCCAACTTTCTGCCTAAGAGCCCCCATTCATTCACTCATTTATTTATTTGTCAATCACTTACAGAGCACTTATACTCTGTGCCTGGCCCTGGGCTGGTACCACTTGATATTCTTTCCAGCAACCTGGTGGGTGTTGAGTTCAGTGTTGTGGGGAGAAACATGGGAAGGAGCGGCCACTGCCTGCTGAGGCCAGGCCTGCAGGTCCAGGGGGCTGCCCTGACTGGGAAAATGCTGGCTTTGGAGCCACACAGACCTGGCTCCACCACTTCTAGCTCCTGACTCTGAGGCACGTGTCTCAATATCCTTTGGATAATAAACATCAACGTTTATCACTAAGATTGTTAAATAACAGTCCCAATGGGGAAAGGTGGGGGCGGAGGGATAAATTTGGAGTTTGGGATTAACCACTATATATAAAATGGATAACCAACAAGGACCTACTGTATAGCACAGGGAACTCTACTCAATATTGTGTAATAACCTTATGGGAAAAGAATCTGAAAGAGAATGGATATATGTATATGTATAACTGAATCACTTTGCCGTACACCTGAAACTAACAGAACATTGTAAGTCAACTATACTGCAATATAAAATAAAAATCAAAAAAGAAAATAAACATCAACCTTTATCACTGACTATTAAATAAGTCAGATGAAATCAATAAATCACTCTTTTTTTGTTTTTTGGCTGCCCCACGCAGCTTGCAGGATCTCAGTTCCCTGACCAGGGGTTGAACCCAGGTCACGGCAGTGAAAGCCCAGAATCTAACCTCTAGGCAATCAGGGAACTCCCCTAAATCACTCTTTCATAGTAGTTGAAGTGGTGTTTGTTCCCCAGCTACAAGGTTGCATTCACCACAAAATAATCTAATGGAAAAACAAAACTATGTCTCAAAATCATGAATCTTTGTTTAAAGAAAAATCTCTGTTCTCTCACTGTATTCAAGATTTAGATGTAGCCACCATCCTTGGGTACACTAGTTAAATTTTTGGAGCTTATTTCTTTTGAAAATTGGAGGATCCTTGCTTTGCCTACATCGTCATCATCGTCATCATCATTATTATTATAGCATGTATGAGAATTTTATTCTTTTGTAAGGCTGAATAATAATCCATTATAAATATGTATCACATTTAGTTTACTCATTCATCTGTTGATGGACATTTGAATTGTTTTCATCTTTTGCCTATTGTGACTAGTGCTGCTATGAGTGAGAGTTTTATATCTGTTTGAGACTTACGTGCAAATCTGTTGGATATATACCCAGAAGTGGAAATGGTCATTCTATGTTTCATTTACTTTTTGCATAGCGCTTTGCCTACATTATGGACGTGATAAAACAGGAGTATGAAGTTAAAAGTATTTACCGACTATAGTAGATGCTCTTTGAATGTTAGAGGCATGTTTTTCTCTATATATATATATTTAATAATTTCTTTTTTAAATCAATTTATTATTATTATTATTATTAAATATATTTATTTATTTTTGGTTGCATTGGGTCTTCGTTGTTGTGCGCAGGCTTTCTCTAGTTGTGGCGAGTGGGGGCTACTCTCCGTTGTGGTGCGCGGGCTTCTCATTGCATGGCTTCTCTTGTTACAGAGCATGGGCTCTAGGTGCGCGGGCTTCAGTAGTTGTGGCACATGGGCTAAGTAGTTGTGGCTCACGGGCTCAGTAGTTGTGGCTCACAGGCTCTAGAGTGCAGGCTCAGTAGTTGTGGAGCGCTGGCTTAGTTGCTCCGCGGCATGTGGGACCTTCCCAGACCAGGGCTTGAACCTATGTCCCCCGAGCTGGCAGGCGGATTCTTAGCCACTGCGCCACCAGGGAAGCCCCTGTTTCTCTATATATTAATTTACAGATTGCTCAGATTTTATCTTGGCTGTACAATATTCATTGAATTGTGCCTCAGTTTCCTTAGCCATAAAAATGAAGGTAAAATCTCTACCTTACAGTGATGGAAATAATTTGTAGACCAAGGACTGAACTGGAGAATCCAACTTTCCATTGGTCTGCTGGAGGGGTCACACTGTCTGGTGGGAGGTTGGTTGCTCCCCTGGCATCCCCTTGAGCGAGCAGCCTCTCACCTCCAGGGACATCTTCTGCCTGATGCATTTCTTAAAGCTAGAGAACAGGACAAAGTGAGAGCTGACCATACCTTATATTTTCTCTGGCTTCGTCCTCACTGGGTACTTAAAGAATTTGGAGGAGGGGGTTCATGAGAGGAGTGGGACCCTAAGTGTCAGATTCTTCAGTTGTTTGTTTGGAAGTTGTTTTGCCCCTTCTCTTTGGTGTGGGATCCCAGGGTTGGGGGCAATGTACAGCAATCTATTTGGTGAATGCCTGGGCAAATCTCTTAGTTATAATGAGCTTCGGTTGCCTCATAAAATTTTAAGTAGGGGTAGTATTGTTTATGTCATATGATTGAGAAAAGGTCTGGCACATAGTAAAGGCTCAATAAATATTAACTATTAGCTATCTGAGGGGAGAGAAGTGAGTAAATTGACAGTTACAATGTAGTGTAAATTGCTATGTAGGGGTGAGCATAGGGTATATCAATCAGGAGCATAGAAAACAGGCATCTATGTCAGATGGGGTGGGAGGTCAGGGAAGGCTCACTGAAGGAGGCAAGACAAGCTAAGTGTTAAAGTACAAGTCGGAGTTTGTTTCACGGCAAAAAGATGGGAAGGGTGTTTCAGGCAGAGGGAACACCATCTATGAGGATGCATAGAGCCATTTCCAGTTTATACCAGAGCATCCTGCAAGTGGTAATTTATATCAATTTTCCCTCTCCAATTCTGGGATGAAGGCTCTCATGCCCCATTTTTTTTTTTTTTTGGCCATGCCGAGCAGTATGTGGGATCTTAGTTCCTAGACCAGGGCTCGAACCTGCACGCCCTGCATTGGAAAGGCGGAGTCTTAACTGCTGGACCGCCAGGGAAGTCCCTCTCATGCTCCCCTTTTTAAAAAAAAATAAATTTATTTATTTATTTTTGGCTGCGTTGGGTCTTCGTTGCTGCGTGTGGGCTTTCTCTAGTTGTGGCGAGCGGGGGCTACTCTTCGTTGCAGTGCACAGGCTTCTCATCTTGGTGGCTTCTCTTGTGGCGGAGCACGCACTGTAGGTGCGCGGGCTTCAGTAGTTGCAGCATGTGGGCTCAGTAGTTGTGGCTCGCAGGCTCTAGAGTGCAGGCTCAGTAATTGTGGCGCATGGGCTTAGTTGCTCCACGGCATATGGGATCTTCCCAGACCAGGGCTCGAACCCCTGTCCCCTGCATTGGCAGGCAAATTCTTAACCATTGCGCCACCAGGGAAGTCCCTCATGCTCCCTTTTTAAGCTGTCTTGAAACTGCCTGTCTCCCATGAGAATAAATGCTGAGAGTAGGCTCTGTCTGGTTTACTGTTGCATCTCTAGCAGTACCTGGCACGTTTTAGACATTTAAATACATGTTGAATGAATGAATGAATGGACTTCTCTCCATCAGCTTCTCATAGACTCAGACTCCCCCTCTTTTCTTTCCCTGTTGTACTACTTCCTCACAACCCCACCGCATTCTGTCCTTCATCTGCCAGGCTCCATTGCCCCTGAAGCAGTGATCGTCAAACACATGAGGACTGATTCACAAGTCACATTTACACTGATCACGCCAGCAGAGGGAAATGCTTGGGTCAGTTGGACAACGACCATGGGAAGATAAACTGGAACCAGAGCATGGAGCTGAAGCAAGGGTAATTGGTGGTGTTGCTGAGCCAGGATGGCGTCTGGTTCCACTGTGGGACAGGCTTGCCCTGGAGGGGCAGACCTTGGTACCTCCTGCTCAGGGTTCCCTCTGCCTGGGCAGGGTTGGAGGGGCACTGACAAGCCCAGCTCCTCCCTCTTCTAGGCTCTGCAGAGCTGTATGAGCTGCTCCCCTGCAGGCTCATCCTGTCTCTGGGTGTGTTAATACAGTGAGCAGGCTTCCTTCAAACAGGGCTTCCTTCTAAGCTGTCTTCTGGGTCAGTGAGGCAAACCTCTCTTTAAATGGTCCGCCCCCTTAGTGAGGGGTGACTCTCAGAGGTAACTGTACTCCTGAGTTCTGGGGGTACTTCTCTGTTTTCGGGGGCCAGCACTGGCTTCCTCAAGTGTCATCTTCTGGAACCCTCCTCAGGCAGCAGTGTCCGGCATCTCTGGCTTCCAATCTCAGTCCCCAAGAAATATGGTTGCTCCCTTCCTGGGTGGTCTCCGCTCCTGTCAGACACTCCTGCTCCTTCCCCCTTTCCTGCCTCACCCTCTGCAGCAGCCTAGCCTTTAGACCAGCCTGTTCTACCCTAAAAATAGTGCCTCACATTTGTGCAGTCCTGTACAGATCAGGAAAGCTTTCCACATATATTCACTTATTTGATTTTCCCTTTGGTTGTGGAAGGAAGGAGGAGCAGATGTTATATAGCATATGAAGAGTTTCATGGGCCCTGGGAGGGAAGCACTCCTCTGGGGAGTGCTTGAGCAAGTGACCTTGGAGGGTAGGGTGGATGGGTGTGTGAATTTGCAGGTTGAATGGTTTCTGGTGATGACAGGGCCCAGGGTGTGTCCATGGGAGCTGGTGTCTGAGGAGGAGAGGAAGAAAAAACCTTTGGACATCTGAGGTCAAGGCTTTGAGCTGTCAGGGTGTTGGATGGGCTGACCACTCGGATAGTGAAATCACTGAGAATGACAATGGGAACCGGGTGGAAAAGAAGATAAGGCACCAGTGGCTGAGTCTCAGTACATGAGAACGACCATCAGGATTGGTGGTTGTCAACACTGAAGAGGGGAAAAGGGTAGCTCAGCCAGGTGGTATGAGTCTTAGAGAAGCCAGAGTTTTCCAAGAAGCAGAGGAAGAATGGTCTGGAAGCTGAACTGGGGCGGGAGGGAGACGACAGATACCAAGTTTCTGTATGCTGAGGTCTGAGGGCTGGGGGAGAATAAGAGGCCTCCCCTGGGAGGGTAATAGGGGACAGTGAGGTTCAGTTGAGGCAGGGAGCAGGAGAGAGCTACTGAGAAGAGGCTGGGGTGTGGGGGATGTTTTCTGATCACTGGGAATTCCAGGGGGCTTTATTCTAGGAGGGGTGTGGGGAAGGGGTGGGGTGTAGTTTGGTCAGGTGAGGGAAGAGACTCTGGGAGTTCTGACTTCTTAGTGATGACTCAGGGAAGAAGGAGTGTGAGTGCAGTTAATCCTTTTTAGTCTCTGCTGGCAGAGGTGGGATTGGCGTTTTCAGTGGAGTCCCAAATAAACGCTTGTTGAAGGTGAGCTGGGAAATCTGATCCTGTGTTGGAGTATAAACTTTGAAATCACACAATGCTCAGAATAAATAACTCCATATTTGGATGACACTTGAAAATATACAAAGCATTTTTATTGTACTTTATCATTTTTTTCCTCATTTCCTTCTTATTGTAACCCTGTGAGGTGGCTACATTCCTGTGAAGTGTCAGAGCCGGGATTACAACTCCATGCTGCCTTCTAAGTGCATGGATATGTACAGTGCTTTCAGAGTTGCTTACAAGAAAAAAGACCTTCCCGAAGTCCATTCTTTGTGCACCTGACCATTGACCATTCTACTTTCCTTAGCTTCTCCTGTGCCATCTTTTCAATATTCAGAGAATTAATGGTTTTTTCCAAAGAAAACCTCACTTATCTTGATATGATAGCTTGTAAAATGGAGGCAGTCATGGGTTGCAGGCTCTGTTTTGACAAGCTCAGAGAGATACAGGGCAGCGAGTCATAGCTAAAGATGACTCCACTTACTTAACTGGGACTAGCTGTCAGCTGCTGTGGGCAGAAGTGGGAATTCAGGGAAGGGGCAGATCACCACCACTTATTTTTGCCCCTTGAACTCCTGGCTGAGAGCCAGACTCCAGATAAAACTAGGTAATCTCAACAAACAAACAACCAACCAAAACACAAAAACCAAAAAAAAAAAAACCCAACTAGGTAATCTCGTCCAGGGGTGGCTTCAAAGCCCCTTTTCAACCTATTCTATTGATGTCATTCCAAGCTCTCTCGCTTCAGAAAACCTTTGGAGAGGAGGCTGCGGCTAGAAAAGCGATGTGAATCTTCTCGCTGGGCTTAAAGGGTCGAACTGTAGTGGCCTCTCCAGTTATAAAACCCGTTTAACGATAACATAACGCGTTTGTCTAAGCGCCTCCCCAGCATGACGTCAGCAGACACACCCCTCGAGTCCTCGCCTCATTTCATATGCAGAAAGACCTATTTTCCCTGTGGGGCATATACGGATTTGCTTTAGCACATGCATGAAAATGCACAGATAAACAGGCAGTTTTGACAACTTTCTCAACATGAACACGTTTATTCTTTTTTTTTTTCATGTTTGTAGGGTTGAGTGGAAGGCAATGTGAGGTTCACTTAGGAAATTTTAAGACGTCACCCCCCCTCGGAGGAAAATAGTTGCGTCCATTCCCGCCCCCCCACGTGTCACGCGTGTCGGCTAAGAAGGCGGGACCGTGACGTCAGAGTCTGGGCGGTTTGGACGGTTCCAAATGAGTTCTGGTAGGGGAGCTTCTTTAGGCTAGAAGGCTGCCCTAAGAATTAACCTTCTTTCTCTCCATAATCCATTTGTGCAGGCTTTAATTTAAAGTCACGGAAGCACGTGTTGCGGGCTGACAGTCCTCTCCACGGCCATGAAGAAGACGGGGGCGGAACCCCTCCTTGTTGCCACTCCACCGAGTGGCCGCGTCCATTCTGGGCCCGGTGGCCTGATTTAAGGGGTAGGGAAAAGTGTCAGTTTTAGGGATCTCAAAGGGTGGCGGCCCCATGGCCCCGCTGGGAGGCGCCCCGCGGCTGGTGCTGCTGTTCAGCGGGAAGAGGAAATCCGGGAAGGACTTCGTGACCGAGGCGCTGCAGAGCAGGTGTCCGCGGGGCGGGGAAGGGGGAGGACAGGGGAGATCCCGAATCACGTGACACGAGGGGGTCTGTTGGGGTGTGATGGAGTGAGCTTTGGAGTTGAGGTCCTCGGGTTGCAGGGCAGAAGGAGCGCTGGGCGGCGAGAAGTGAAGGACTGTCACCGTCACGTAAAACAGCAGTCTGCACACGCCCACCTCAAAGAACCAGGCGGCCACCTCTCCTAAGACTGTAAGCTGTAGGTCTCTCCAAGAAGCATTAGTAACAGTTACTACCACGGCATTTTTTATACATTATTCTTAATCCTCCAGACAGTGTTGCGAGGTGATGGTTACAGAAAAGGAAACTGTGTCACAGATAAAGGATTTGCCTCAGACCACACCTCAGTTGTATCAGACTTCAAAGACGAATCCTTGCCCAACACACCACCTTATCGCTGCGGTTTACTGAGCCTTTATTGTGTGTCACAGTGTTGTTAGGTACTGCGTGGTATTATTAATCAGTATCTCCATTTCACAGATGAAGAAACTGAGACTCTGAAAAGTTAAAAACAAACAAAAAAACCCAAACCCAAACTTGCCAGAAACACAAAGTAATCAGTAGATCCAGAACTCAAATTCAGCTTTAGCCTAGCTCCAAGGAATGGGTTCTTTTTGCTTTACCTCACTGCTTCTCCTAATAATACCTTTTGCTCAGGTTTTCTTCCAAAGCAAGGTGTTCTGTGTGGGAGCATTTTTGTTGGGCTAGGAGAGCACAGAAGCCTGAGAACGTGGAGTGGGGCTCCTCTCCTCTTGAAGGCCAGTGTGGTGAGGGTAACAGGAGGCTGCTTTGGGGCACCATGGGGGTTCTAAGAGGTTGCAGAAAAGCCCAGGGCAGAATTTGCCGCCCTAATCTTTCACCACTAAGTATCCGCCACCTTTTCCTAAGTAACATTTCTTCTTACCACCCAACATATAAATCAATTCGTGATCAGAAGCACAGGCTCTAGAATTAGACTGCTGGGGTTCGAATCCTGACTCAACCACTTATTCGATTGTGATCTTGTACAAGTTTCTTTTCTTTTTTTTAAAAAAAATAAATAAATAAACAAATTATTTATTTATTTTTGGTAGTGTTGGGTCTTTGTTGCTGTGCACGGGCTTTCTCTAGTTGTGGCGAGCGGGGGGCTACTCTCCGTTGCGGTGCACAGGCTTCTCATTGCGGTGGCTTCTCTGGTTGCAGAGCGCGGGCTCTAGGCGCGGGCTTCAGTAGCTGTGGCACTCGGGCTCAGTAGTTGTGGCACATGGGCTCTAGAGCGCAGGTTCAGTAGTTGTGGCGCACGGGGCTTAGTTGCTCCCCAGCGTGTGGGATCTTCCCGGACCAGGGCTCGAACCTGTGTCCCCTTCATTGGCAGGCAGATTCTTAACCACTGCGCCACCAGGGAAGCCTGTACAAGTTTCTCATGAGAAAGTTTTGTCATCTGTGAGATGGAGATAATAATAGGGTGATTGTAAGGGTTAAATGAGATAACGCACATGAAGGGCTTGGAACAATTCTTGGCATTTAGTAAAGGCATAGGAACTAAATGTTGGCTTTTATATTTATTTTACCCACATTGGCTCTGTTACTTGCAACGGTGCTTTGGGTGAGTCAGTTTTCCTCACTCAACCTCAGTTTCCTCATCTGAAACATGGAAATAAGAACATCTATCTCACCATGTCAGTGTTTAAGTGAATCTGTAAGGTCAAGGTCAGGGCAATGTCAGGGCAGAAATCATGTATCTTATTCACATTCGTATCACCTGGATCCAAATATAGAACCCAACAAATGGTTGGTTGAGTAAATTGAACAACTGAATGAATGAATTATTTATGTGTGGTGACCAAGTCACTTGAGACTGAGATACCCCTGGCTGTGAGAGAACTAGTCCAGGGGCCCAGCAGTAACTGAATCCAGCCAGAATATTGCCAGGATGTTCACACTGTAATTATGCTTTTATTTGTTTTCCCTGTTAGTTTCAGGGCTCTTTCACATTCGAGTTTCATAATAATCCTGTGGGAGACAGAAAAGAAACTGTTATCCCCATTTTACAGATGAGGAAATCAGGGAAGTTGAGACCTGACAAAGTTATATAGATGCCAGTAGCAGAAATGGTGCTTCACTCTTCTGGGGCCTGGAAGCTTTAGGTTAACGGGGTTCGGATCTCCCTGTCTCACAGACTTGGAGCTGATGTGTGTGCTGTCCTCCGGCTCTCTGGTCCACTCAAGGAGCAGTATGCTCAGGTAGGTGGTGGTTCTGTGGCATCTGGTGGGTTGGAAGAAGCCAGCTCCTGAGCTTTGGTTGCTGTGCTGTTGCTTGAGTCATGAGCAGCGTCTCTCTGACTCCTTTTGGGAGGGTGGCAGACGGCTCTCCGCTTTCTATAGGTGGACCTTTTGGGGGCATTTTCTGTTTGTTTCTTTCCCATTGCCCTTACTCACTTCAGGCCACCTCCCTAGAGCGTGTTCAGGAAAGTGTGTCCAGAAAAGGCTGTAGACGTGAGTTGGCAGCTATGATGCCATGTTATTGGTAAGGGTCTGTCCCCTTATTCAAAAAATATGACACACATCACCCCCCTCCCCCCATTAAAGCTGGCCAGCAACAACCCTTGGAATTCTCCCCTTAGAAGTTTAATCACATGAAAAAAGCAAGATGTAGAACAGTGTATAGAGAATGCTGCATTTGTATAAAAATGGGGAAAATTGTAAATATATTTGCTCATATACTTAGCCATTCAACCAATATTTATGGGGTGCATTCAGCACCGTTCTAGGCGCTTGGGATGTGTAAAAGCCTGGGCAGGATACATAAGAGACTGGACCATTGGCTGCCTCCAGGGAAGGGACCTACATGGCTGGGGAACAGAGGAGGGAGAGAGATTTTTCACTGTAAACGATGTTTATCTTTTGAATTTTGAACCATGTAGATTAAAAAAAAATAGGACTGCAAAAAATAAGTAGGAACTCTCAGGATCTTAGACTTCAGAAAGGGAGCCTGGAGGGTGGGATTAGCTCCCCACACAATGAAGAGCCTGATCTTCGCTTACATTTCTGTCCTTGACCTCTAGGTGCACCCTTCCAGGGACTTGTGCTCATGGCCCCTTGGTCAGTTGGCCTGAGACTGAACTTCTGGGTCCACACAAAATGAATTTGTCCCCTCCTTCCATATGACGGCCCCATCTCCATGGGAAGCATTCTCCTGAACCATCGGGTCTTCTCCCACCACCTAAACAGACCCATTCATAGGGTGGCAGCCTGGGGGATCCTGGGAATAAAAGATTCAGTGGTTTTCAATTTTCTTTTTTTTTTTTTAGTGGGAACCTTTCCCAAATGAAATTGGATGCAGAAATTCCTTGTATCCAGTAGATAGACTGGGAGTGACTCTGAGTGGAGCGGAGGCACTCAGCCTTCCCCAGTGGGGCTTGGGCACCTCCAAACCCCAGGGCTCAGAGGAGCAGTTTGAAAACCACTGATCTGCTTCCAAACTTCCCAAATTAGGCCCCACTCCAGACCAGTGAGCCAGGCTGGAGGGTGGGGTAGGGTGAGTGGGCAGGCGTTTGCATTTCTAAAACCCCAGTAGGAGATGGATAGGCCAGCCTGCGCCCGCTGTTTTTAAGTCCAGCACTGCTTCATCCATTGCTCCCATTTGAAAACAAATTCAAAATGAAATGTTAATGCATTGATTTTTTAAGTTGCAATGGGGAATATAATTGACAAGCAGACCATAATGCTCCTGGTGGCTAATCTCCCCCTGTGGTAAAGAGTACATGGCGGGGCTTCCCTGGTGGAGCAGTGGTTAAGAATCCACCTGCCAATGCAGGAGACACGGGTTCGAGTCCTGATCCAGGAAGATCCCACATGCCGCGGAGCAACTAAGCCCGTGTGCAACAGCTACTGAGCCTGTGCTCTAGAGCCCACGTGCCACAACTACTGAAGCCCGTGAGCCTAGAGCCCGTGCACCGCAACGAAGAGAAGCCCCTGCTCGCCGCAACTAGAGAAAGCAGCCAAAAAAAAAAAAAAAAAAAAAAAAGTACATGGCAAACTAGTTTATAGTTTATAAATGGGAGATGGCTGCTGGCCCCACTGTGGAATAGGGTGCAGGTAGGTGATTTGACTTGCTGGGTCACGGCCCCTTCAGTTTGTACATGAAGAAACTGAGTCTTTCGGGAGAGGGTCTTGCTGCAGTGAATGCCAGGGGAGCTGAAACCTGAACTGAGTGATGTTTTTCAGACCCCCTCCCATCCTGGGGCCCTCTGGATGGCCCCTCCTGCTCGTCAGTGTCCCTGGAGAAGGGAAGGCTGGGTCTGGAAGGGGTTCCCTAGGGTAGTCAGAATAGCCCCTCCTGCTCCAGGGGTCCAGGAGTGCCCAGAGCCAAATGTAGTGATGCTGATGCAGCAAAGGTGGCAGGAATTTGGGGATGAGGAAGGGGGTGAGGGGAAGGGGAGAGAGACAGGGAAGCTAAGTCTCCTGGGCTTTGGGATGGGGACAAACGATGCCAGAGGGGTTGTGGAAGGACACAGAATGTGATGTTTTCAGATTTCCCACTTTAGTTGAAGACTAAGCCTGTGCCCAAGGGAGGTAAACTAATTTCAGGTTTAGTTTAAGCCAGAAATGATTGGGAAGGTAAAACCGTTGCAAAAGAGAAAACCACATCACACATTTAAAGACAAACTGAAACAATCTCTGGATTATCCCAAGGTGTTTCTTCCATCTGCCAGTGTTTGAGAGTTCTTAGCTGCTAGGGCCCTTTCCCCTGCAGGCCTCTGGCCTGGCAGCAACCTCACGAGTCCTTGCGGCAGCCCTCAGGGAAGGCAGGTGAGGGGAGGGGTGGCCCTCCCTCTGTTTTAGGGAAGACCTAAGCGAGGTTGAGAGGGTGGTGGCATAAACAGAATGTGCTTTGGGCAGGAGCACGGCTTAGACTTCCAGAGACTCCTGGATGCCAGCACCTACAAGGAGCCCTTTCGGAGGGACATGATCCGCTGGGGGGAGGAGAAGCGCCAGGCCGACCCAGGCTTCTTCTGCAGGAAGATCGTGGAGGGCGTCTCCCAGCCCGTCTGGGTAAGTGGGCTCTATGGCAGCATTAGGAAAATCTGTTTCCCCAGCCGTCTGCCTCTCCCCAGACATATCTCACATGTGTCCATTTCTCTCTCCCCACGGCCACTCCCCTGGTCCAAGCTCCTGCTGTCTCTCACCCAGACAGTCGTAGTAGCCCTCACACTGGTGCCTGCTTTGGCTCTTGTTCCTTGTGATCCATGCATCACACAGCAGCCAGAGTGACCTTTTAAAAACATCAACCAAGTCATGTTTAGAACCCTTTGTCCCACTGTTTTGATGGACAAAATCAAAATCTGTAATGTGAACTTCTGGGCCTTGAATGATTGGCTCCTGCAGCCCTTTTAGCCTCCTTACTCCTTAAGCCACAGCAACACTGGCCTTCTCTCTGTTCCTCAAATAAATCAAACCCCTTCTGGAATCAAGGCCTTTGCCCGTGTCCTTCTACCTGCCCGGACTGCCCTTTCT
Source organism: Mesoplodon mirus (assembly GCF_964341445.2). Lineage (NCBI taxonomy): Eukaryota > Metazoa > Chordata > Mammalia > Artiodactyla > Ziphiidae > Mesoplodon > Mesoplodon mirus. Next base: position 119,299,486 of record NC_138978.1, on the reverse strand, counting down.
ATCCCTCTTCACCTGGTTAGCTCCAGCTCAGCTCCCATGACACCTCCACAGGGAAGACTTCCCTGATGCCCAGGTCTTAACTGGCGCTCCTGGTCAGGTGCTCCCATAGCACCTTATTACCCTTTTCCTTCCTCATTCATTCTGGCAGCCAGTAGTATCTTCTAGTAGCAGGACTGGTTCCAGGTGATTTGGGGATACATCATGTGAAAATCTGATGAAGTCCCTGCTCTCAGAGTACTTACATTATAGCTGGGGGCAGAGGGAGTTAGGCCCTAAAAAAATATAGAATATGTCAGGTGGAGATAAATACTAAGGGACAAAATAAAGCAGGCCAGGACTCTGAGGAGGGCTGGGTTGCTGCTTTATTAAGAGTATCAGGGAAGGTCTCACTGATGTGATGACATTTGAGCAGGACCTGAAGGAAGTAAGGGAGTGACCCAAATGGGTTTTTGTGGGTGAAGGGAGAGTGGCAGGAGGTGAGGCCAGATCATGAAGATTCTCTGGAAGAGCCTGGGGTTTCTCTGAGTGAGATGGGGACTCACTGGAGGGTTTGGAGCAGAGGAGAGGCATGGTCTGCTCTAAGGTTTAGAAAGCTCTCCCTGGCTGCTGCGGGAGGTCAAGGATGGAAGCAGAGAGGCCAGGCAGAGGATCTTTCCACAAGACAGCAAAATGGCCGTGGCTCGGCTCGGGGCGGTGGTGGAGTGGAGAGAAGGGGAGGATTCTGCACAGATTTTGAGGATAGAACCAATAGGATTTCCCGATATGATGGCTCTGGGAGACAAATCCAAGGGTTTTGTTCAGAGTAGCTAGACAGATGGAGTTGTGATTTTCTGAGACAGGGATGGTGTGGAGGAACAGGTCTGGGGAGAAAATCAGGAGTTCAGTTTCAGAGTGGTAAGGTCGAGATGCTTGTTGATATGCGCTGTGATTACATGGTAATTAGTGAAGCTGCATCTTTAGAGTCTGTCTCTCCCACCAGACAGTGAGCATCCTGAGGGCAAGCACCAGGTCTGTTGTGCTCACCACTCTATCCCCAGTGCCTAGCACAGTGCCCGGCACACAGTAGGTGTTTGACATAGTACTTGTTTAAGAGCTGGGTGAATGAACATGTCCACAGCATGGACAAAAACAGCTGACCTCTTTATTCACTTATTCATTCGTTCATTGACCGTGTGCTCCTGAGTGCTCCTTATGTGTCAGAGGGTGCTAAGGGCCAGGGATAGAGCAGTGAATGGAGACAAAGTCCTTCCCCTCATGGAGCTGACTCTACGGAGTGCAGATCAGGCAATAAACACACAAACAGATAAATAGTGACGGTTTCATGAATACTTAGTGCTCAGAGAAAAATAAAAAGCATATAAGAATTGGAAGGGACAGGAAGAGAGCCAGGAAGGATGGTAGGGACAGCCTCTCCAAGGAGGTGATATTTGAGCAGAAACCTCCATGAAGCAAGGGAGCCTCCCTCACGATTATCTCGGCAGAGGAAGTAGGATGTGCAAAGGCCCTGAGGAGGAGACCTGGTTGGTATGTTTAAGAAACAGCAAGGTTTTCAGTTGGCTGCAGCAGAATGAATGAAGGGTAAATGATGGGAAATAGGTGCCAGATCTTATAGGTCCTTGTAAGTTGGGGTGAGAGCTTTGGATTGTATTAGAATTATGGGAAACCTTTGAGAGATTTAGGGCAAGGGACTGACAGGAATCACATTTACATTTTAAAAGGTGCTGGGGGCAGGGACCGATTAGGGTATCTTTGTTTCTGGCCCCAGTTTGCTCATCTGTCAAATGAGTGCATTGGACTGGCTGATCTGACTTCAAAGCTTGAGGCCTCTTCTTCAGCTCAGCGATGACTGACATGACCGTAGAATACAGTGTGGGCATATCGGGCTGCAGACTGCAGCAGTCAGGAAAGGGCTGCCTGGAGGGAGGAGGGGATGTCCGTCCCAGCTGGCTGGGTAATAATAGGGAATGGGGCTACACTTTTCTGGGTTTTGTAGTCCATGCTCCTGTTTATTTGGACTGGGTCTGGGTCTTCTCCTCTTTCTCCCTTACCCCCAGTGCCTTGTCCTGTTGCTCCCTGCACCATGCCCCTGTTGGTCACTTGTTTGTGTCCTTTCCCTGCAGCTGGTGAGTGACACACGGAGGGTGTCTGACATCCAGTGGTTTCGGGAGGCCTATGGGGCTGTGACGCAGACGGTCCGCGTGGTGGCCACAGAGCAGAGCCGACAGCAGCGGGGCTGGGTGTTCACACCAGGTGAGCTGCTCACAACCTCTACCCCAAGGCTCGGCACACAGGCCAGCCGCCCCACCTGTAGACCAGGCCACCCGCTCCTGGGCTCTTGGTCTGGTCTTCCGCTGTCTCCCTGGCAGGATGTGGGGAGTGAGCAGGGGATTATAAAAAGGAGTCTGAGGCCTGGGGCTCAGGAGCACCTCCAGATTAAAAAGTGGAGTTGGGTAGAGGATGGTATCCTTGGGGGTGAAGGTTGCCCTGTGACCTTGGCCTGGTATCCTTACCTGGGCTGCCTTCTCCAGGCCAGTGGGCTTCTGGAGGTCTGGCTGGGACCCATTCCCCTGGTCCTTCACCTTTGCTTTCCAGCCTGGTGGGGGGACTGACAGTGGGTCAGAGGGTGGGCCCGACAAACTTCACTCCTGTTTGATTAACAGAGTAGGGGGAGGGGGAAGAGGAAGCTCTACTAGGCAGCCTTAGTGGTGCCAGCCCAGGACCTACTCTGTGGCAATTCAGAGGCATAGCTCATATGTCTTCCCTGCCCTAGGTCATTGTGACTCGGGGAAGTTCAGATCAGTGGGTACGACCCTTCCTAATGGCTGCTCACCTCCTGGGCACTCACTCTGGCCAGGCCCATGCTAAGCCCTTTAAACATTATCTCACTTTATAGTAGCAGCAAACCCACCAGGTAGATGCTCTTATTACCATTCCCATTGTCAGGTGAGAATGGCACACTCTGCCTTCCAAGAGAACTGAATCACAGATACAGGGATAGAAATGGACACAACCAGCTTCACATAAAATGAAAACGAAATGGCCATTTGGGTTGTCTGTGGTTTGAGATGGCAGTGACAAGTGAAGACTTAAGTCAGCGGGACCCTCTGTGGGGCTCAGGTGGCTGTGGACTGCTGAACCTGCTATCCTGGTGTTTCATGGGGTGGGGAAGTGCCCTCTGGGGTAAGTGGAGCTTGGTTCCGGAGGGACTGAGGGGAGTGTGAGAGAGGGTGGCTCCATGTGGGGTCAGCAGGCCACAATGCCCAATGCCTGGTTTTTGTCAGGAGGGATGGGGCCTGACCTCGCCATACCTCCTCTGCAGGGGTGGATGATGCTGAGTCAGAATGTGGCCTGGACAACGTCGGGGCCTTCGATTGGGTCATTGAGAACCACGGAGAAGAGCAGCGTCTGGAGGAGCAGCTGGAGCAGCTGATAGAATTTGTCCGCTCCAGGCTTTAGCTGGCAGGTTCTAGGAGTGAGTGGGGGCTTCCAGGGTGAGGGTGGGCTCCCTGGGCCGAACATGTGGTTGCCGATGCTGGCCGAGGTTGGGGGAGCAGACAGAGGGCCTGGGTCAAGGTTTCTGGGGGCTGGTAGATGTCAAACAAGTTAAGAAACCACCAGGGACCTCATTTCTTCGTGGAAAGGACAGCCCTACCTCTTTACAAGGAGACTTAAAGGGCAGAGGGGTGTGAGTTGGCTGTGCTTGAAGCAGAAGCATCACCACCTCCATGGGCGCCAGACCTGTCAGCCTGTGGTGGCCTTGCTTCCCCGACTGGATGCTTTCAGCCTCTTGTTCTCGTCAAGAGCCTGGGGCTCCCCAGTGTGGATACTAATAAACCTTCTTGGAGCACCTGCTCAGAGCTGGACATCTCTCATTTCCCGGATGACAACCCAGCCTGTGTGGCTCCGTAGGGCCTGGGTTGTCCTGGTGGCTGTGGGTTTCTGCTCCGCCTCCCAGCTGGGCGGGAACATATCCTGCAGAGGCTGACCTTGATCCGGGCCAAGTGGGTAAAAGGCTTGTATGTGTCTGAGGCAGGATTGGAGTCTGAGGGTCTTGTCTTCTGGGATGGCCCCAAGAGAGGCTCAGCATTCCACAGAAAGTGCCACCAGCAAGTACCCAGAGGGACTGGGGTATCATAGAGGGGCAGAGGCACCAGAGCTTGATGGCACCTGGTAACCATTGTTTGGCCCTGGGCAAGTCACCATAAACCTCAGCTTTCCCGTAGAAGGCCTTGGACTTGACCCCTTTTATTTATATAGCCTTATACAATTTCTAAATTTCTTCCAGATTCTTCACAGCCACCCTGTGAAATATTCAAGGAGGGCATTTTCATCTGCATTTAGCAGATGCCAAGGACTCAGAGAAGTGAACAACTTGCCCAGGGTGGAGGGTTAGTATGTATTTGTGCTCCGGCCAGGACACAGGCTGCCTGACTCCTGACCAGGCCCCTCGGCCATGTGCCTTTGGGGTACGGTGCAAAGACCTGTGGCTCCTGGCCGTCCTCAGGCCTAGCCTGAACCCGCCAAGTCTCTGGCCCTGGCTTTGTTCTCCTCCTACAAATCCTGTGGGTTCTCACTGATAAGGGGACAACCAAAGAAATTCCATCAGTTTCACCGTGACCCAAACTGAACTCTACATATTCCTGCCCACATCTCCTCCCTACATCACCTCTTCCTGATGCTAGTTCCCTGGCTCTTCAGTTAACCAGGCCTGAAAGCTTGACAGTCATCGTGGACTACTCCATGTCCCCTGACCCCCGGCTAATCAGCCCCCAGGTTCTGTTAACCTGCCCTCCCTGTGTCTGCTACTGTAGGGAAGTCTGTGTGCCCAATGCGTAGTGAGGCCAAACAATACTAAAACCTCAGAGTTTGGAGCAGAGAAAGGTTTATTGCAGGGCCGTGCAAGGAGACAGGTGGCTCATGTCTTAAAAACGCTGAACTCCCCTCAAGCTTTCAGCAAAGCCCTTTTATAGGAAAGGTGAGGGAGGGCTGTGGTTAGTTGTTGCAAACTTCTTTGGTGTCAGATCCTTTGTTCTTGAGGTCAGGTCACGGTCAGGTCACGATGTTCCTGTAATCCTCCACCAAAACAAATGTTATTCTCTGTTCTAACCAGAAAGGGCAAGGTCCCAAAGGCTCAACTTTTACTCTCTGAGGTCCAGGTCCTGGCTAAGAGGAGGGGGTCCCTGCGGAGGTCAGGTACCCTGCCGGGAGCGTTGGTTAAGCACCTAGTCTGGGTCTTACCGCCAGTGCCCAGGCCCGGCTGAAGAGGCAGATCTCAGCTTGCAAGCACCCTCAGGGCCAGGTCCCCAGACCCTGCCCAGCCATCATCACTGAGGGAGCCAGGTGCCCAAGGACCCAACTGGCCCTCAGGCTCCTCAGGCCACCCAAACGGCGGGGCCAGGTCACGCAGACTACGAGCCATGTAGACTGCTGCTGCCATTAGGGTCGCAGAGGCGGGTATGGGGGAGAGGTTCACTGCAGCCTCAAGGCCTGGGCCCAGCCAGTGGGCGGCCATGGAGAGGGCGTGAGCTCTGCAGGACACAGCCCCCAGCCTGTCGCTGGGCGCCCAGCTCATCCGCAGGGCCCGAGGCCAGAAGGCCTGGAGGGCCCCGGGGAGAAGGCTGTGACCCGTCTTTTACCGGACTCTCTGACACAAGGACCACTGCCAGGCCGACTGTTGGTGGGGCGGGGCCACTAACCGCGGCGCTCAGGGTCTCGCGCTAACAGGCGCGAGCTAAGGGCTGCGTCCCCGCCCCGCCCCTATTACGCGTCTTCTCTCTGGGATTCTCACTGGAAGGTAAACTCCCTGATGGTTGGGGCGTGTCTGTCTTGTAGTTGTAGCCCTGCCTCCCAGAGTTGTAGGCCCACAGTGGGCACTCAGAAAACGGGTGTGATTGGATGCACGGTGAGGCAGGACTGTAGGAGTCACGCTGGAATCAGGTGGTGATCATGCGGTACATGTTTCCTCATCTTCACCTGGAGGCTCTGACCCAGCCCCTGGGGCCTGGTACCTCTGCTCCCCGCTGGCATTGAGCCAGGACTGGCTTGGAGGCCACTGGGGTCCTTTCCAACGCAGAGACTCCGCCTCCTCGGGGCTCTTCTCAGAGTTGACAGCCGAGGCTCTTTGTGAGGTCATTTCCCCCTCCGTGTGGTACCAGACCGAGAGATCACAGATCTGTTTTTTTTTTTCTTCCTAGCTTTATTGAGCTATAATTGACATAATTGACATATAATATTGTATAAGTTTAAGGTGATATGATATCACATGATATATATATATATTTTTTGCGGTCCGCGGGGCTCTCACTGCTGTGGCCTCTCCCGCTGCGGAGCACAGGCGCCGGACGAGCAGACTCAGCGGCCATGGCTCACGGGCCCAGCCGCTCCGTGGCATGTGGGATCTTCCCGGACTGGGGCACAAACCCGTGTCCCCTGCATCGGCAGGCGGACTCTCAACCACTGCGCCACCAGGGAGCCCCAACATGATTTTTTTTTTTTTAATAGGTACTTTTATTTATTTATTTATGGCTGTGTTGGGTCTTCGTTTCTGTGCGAGGGCTTTCTCCAGCCGCGGCAAGCGGGGTCCACTCTTCATCGCGGTGCGCGGGCCTCCCACTATCGCGGCCCCTCCTGTTGCGGAGTACAGGCTCCAGACGCGCAGTCCCCAAAATTGTGGCCCACAGGCCTAGTTGCTCCACGGCACGTGGAATCCTCCCAGACCAGGGCTCGAACCCGTGTCCTCTGCATTGGCAGGCAGACTCTCAACCACTGCGCCACCAGGGAAGCCCCCCAACATGATATTTTGATACATGTATATATTATGAAATGATTACCACAAAATAAGGGTAGTTAACACCTCCGTCACTTCACATAACTGCCATTTTTTTGGGTGGTGGTGAGAACTAAATGCAACCTCCAGGTATATAATACAGTATTGCTAAGTACAGTGACTATGTGGTACATTAGATCCCCAGAACTTATTCATCTCATAACTGGAAGTTTGTAACCTCTAGCCAACATCTCTGCATTTCTCCCGCTCCTAGCCCCTGGCAACCACCATTTTACTTTTGTTTCTATGAGTTCAGCTTTTTAAAATTCCATATATAAGTGAGATCATGCAGTATTTGTCTTTCTTTGTCTGAATTATTTCACTTAGCATAATGCCCTCAAAGTTCATCCATGTTGTTGCCAAAGTCAGGGTTTCCCTCCTTTTTTTTTCTGGTTGAATAATATTCCATTCTGTGTATATATATCACACTTTCTTGATCCATTTGTCCACTGATGAACAATTAGGTTGTTTCCATATCTTGGCTATTGTGAATAATGCTACAGTGAACATGGGGGTGCAGATATGTCTTTGAGATAGTTATTTCCTTTCCTTCAGATATATCAGATCTATCTATCTATCTCCTTCCTTAAATATCAAGGAGGCAGGGATGAAGCAGAGAAGGGGAGGTGGCTCTCATATGCCCTTGGTAGGGGTGCTGAGCTGGTTCCTGGCTCTGGGTATTTGGAAGAGTCACAGGATGTGACTTGGGAAGCCAGCGGGTCCACTCCCCACCCTTTGACAAGTTGGCACTGATGCCTCTTAACATGGGAGGCCCCAGTGGCTAACCAGTCACTTCTGATGGACTTGAAGTTTTTCTACGCTTAAAAAAAAATCCCAAACTGATATTTCTCTAAATATCAAAATCAGTAATAACCCTGACTTATGATACCCTATGTTTTGATGAGAGCTTTAGCTGCTTTTTTTTCAAGACATTTTGTCTGTGGTTATGATCTCGGAGTATAGCTCTTATTTTTTAATATTATGTATATGTTCTTATATTTTTTATAAGATTAAAAAAAAATATATATATATATATTTATTTATTTATGGCTGTGTTGGGTCTTCTTCGCTGCACACAGGCTTTCTCTAGTTGCGGCGAGCAGGGGCTACTCTTCGTTGCGGTGCATGGGCTTCTCATTGTGGTGGCTTCTCTTGTTGTGGAGCACGGGCTCTAGGCCCACAGGTTTTAGTAGTTGTGGCTCACGGGCTTAGTTGCTCCATGGCATGCAAGATCTTCCCAGACCAGGGCTCTAACCCGTGTCCCCTGCATTGGCAGGTGGATTCTTAACCAGTGCGCCACCAGGGAGGTCCCTATATGTTCTTTTAATAATTATTTGTATCACTAACATTCTCTTAAAAATTTTATTATTCCACTTCAGAACTGCTGAGTTGAGGCATAGTTGGCATGTAATAACTGCACATATTTAAAGTGTACAATTTGATAAGTTTTGACATTTGTATTGATATATATCCATGAAACCAGTATCATAATCACAATGAACATATCCATCACCCTCAAAAGCTTCACCATGTCTCCTCCTCTTGCCTCTCCCAACCCCTGTCCCCAGGCAGCCACTGGTTTGCCTTCTGTCTCTATAGATTAGTTTGCATTTTCAATAATTTTATATAAATGAGTCATACAGTATACATTTTTTTTTGGTCTGATTTCTTTCACTGAGCATAATTATTTGAGATCCATCTACATTATTGCAGGTTCATGTCAATAGTTCATTTCTTTTTATTCCTGGTGTGTGGTATGAATATATCACCATTGTCTGTCCATTGACCTGCCGGATGTTTGGGTTGTTTCCAGTGTTTGGATATGACAAATAAAGCAGCTATGAACATTTATGTACAAGTTTTTGTGTGGACATGTATTTTCATTTCTCTTGGGTAGATACCTTCTTAACTTTTTAAGGAACTGCCAAACTGTTTTCCAAATTGGTTGTACTACATGTCCACCAGTACTGAATGAGAGTTCCATTTGCTTCATATCCTCACCAATACTTGGTATGGTCAGTCTTTTTAATTTTACCTATTCTAGTAGGCATATAGTGGTACCTCATTAGCATTTTATTTGCATTTCTCTAATTAATTTGTTACAAATCCTATGTTCAGTTTTGATAAAATCTCTCAACAAACTAGGAATAGAATGGAAGATCCTCTACCTGAAAAAGAACATCTACAAAAGTCCTATAGCTAACAGCACACTTTATAGTGAAATACTAAATGCTTTCACTCTAAGACTGGGAATGAGGCAGGGTTGTCCACTCTTATCACCTATTCAACATCATATTGGAGGTTCTGGTCAGTGCAATAAGACAAGAAAAAGAAATAGAAGGCATCCAGATTGGGAGTGAAGAAGTAAAACTGTGTTTATTCATATATGACATGATCATTTATATAGAAAATTTGATGGAATCTCCAAAAAAACTACTAGAACTGATAAGTGAGTTCAACAAGATTTCAGGATATAAGATCAATACATAAAAATCAATTGGGGCTCCCCTGGTGGCACAGTGGTTAAGAATCCGCCTGCCAATGCAGGGGACATGGGTTCGGGCCCTAGTCTGGGAGGATCCCACATGCCCTGGAGCAACTAAGCTCATGCACCACAACTGCTGAGCCTGCGCTCTGGAGCCCACGAGCCACAACCACTGAAGCCCGTGTGCCACAACTGCTGAAGCCCACGCACCTAGAGCCCATGCTCTGCAACAACAAAAGAAGCCACCGCAACGAGAAGCCCGCGCACCACAATGAATAGTAGCCCCTGCTCTCCTCAACTAGAGAAAGCCCTTGTGCAGCAACGAAGAGCCAACACAGCCAAAAATAAATAAATAAATTTACAAAAAAAAGTAAACCTTTAAAAAAATAGCATAAAAACATGGAATAGAGATAAATCTGATAAAAGACATGCCGAACCTGTACACTGAAATCTATAAAACATTGCTGAGAGGAATTAAAGAAGACCTAAAAAACAGAGATTATACCATATTCATAGATGAGAAAACTCAATATTAAGATATTCATTTTTATTGACATCATTACATACAGTGAAATGTACTGATCTTAAGTGTACAATTCAGCAAGTTTGACAAATGTGCACACCTGTGGAACAAAACTCCTTTATAAGATAGAGACATTTCCATCACTCTAGGTTTCTTTTTAACCCTTCCCAGTCAACCTCTGTCCTCCCAGAAACAACTATTATTTTGATTTCTTTCACCATAGATTAATTTTGCCTATTCTGGAATTTCATATAAATAGCTAACATCCAATTTTAAAACACATTCACAATTATTTATTTATTTATTTATTTATTTATTGGCCATGCCATGTAGCTTGCCAGTCTTAGTTCCCCACCAGGGATTGAACCTGGGCCACGGCACTGAAAGTGTGGAGTCCTAACTACTGGGCCACCAGGGAATTCCCCAACGATAATTTATTTTTTAGACTTAACTGGTTTACTGCTCACTTTCAATTCTTTAATGATACCTCAACTTCCCCATGTTTGAATTTTGTATTTTAATTTCTCTCGAGACAGTTGATGTGTCTTCAAATGCTTTTTTCAAAAAGGGCATGTGGGTGATATAATTTTCTGAACCCCTATGAAAGAGAGAATGACATTCTGTTGCCTCTACACGTGGACAGTGACTTGGCTGGCTTAGGATTCGTGACCTGGTTCCACTCTCTGCTCGTGTTTGATATTGCAGAGTCTGAGGTCACCTTGAGTTTTGTTCCTTTGAAGATAACCTCCTTTTTCTGTCTGGATGCTTTGGATTTTTTTTTTTTTTTGGCCTTCATTTTTAAAATTCAAATTCTGGCATTCTCCAAGGCAGAATGTGGACATGTTTCAAGAGAAAAAAGTTGGCGCTCATTGTTCCCTATAAAGTGTTATGGAGAAATGAGATGGAAATTTAAATGATTTCATACATCCAAGTGCCTGCTGCGACGTGAAGTAGTCCCCTTGACAGATGTTGCCTCTCTCAACGTCTTGGGGAGCTCCCCTTTGGTTTGAGGAGTTGGTCTCAGGGATGACAAATTCTCACTCTCTGAAAGCATATTTGGGTTTTGGAAACAGCCAAATGAAATCTGGTGCTAAATTCTGCTGAGGGGAGTGAGGTGAGAGATGCACTTTTTGGCTAGAATAAATAATGCCTATAGTGGAACAACTCTAAAACTTCCTCAAGGCCAGTTCTAGAGAGGAATTTTTAAAAGTTGTCTTATTGTCCATGCCTCTGTGCCTTTGGATATGCCATTCCCTCTGCCTGCAGTGCCCTTTCAGTGGCTTTCACTTGGACCTTCACAACTAAGGGTTGGACCACTGCACTCCCTGAGTGTCTCGTAGTGTGTGCTTTCTCACTGCTCCATCACTCTGTGAGCAATTCAGGAAAGGTTTTTTGTTTGTTTGTTTTTTGAATCTTTGTCTGGTGCCTGGCATGTAGTAGGTCTTAATAAATGTTTGCGGAAATGGAAAAGCTTTTTAAGTGTTAGGAGAGAATATGACCTCCCAAGCTTACTATCTTGAATTCGTCAATGTTCGTTTGGACATATAAAGTTATGGAGAGTGTGTCTGAAGCAACAACTCACTGACTCCTGTTGCATTACTCTTATTTATAAACAGTGGTGTGCTGGTAAATGTTGAAAAATTGGCTCTCTGGGGGGAAGAAAGGCCCCATTTGACCATTTCTATGATGTAAATACTCCTGCTATGGCTGATTTCAAGCTACTAACGTCATGTCAACTGGCTAGCAAAATTCCTGAACATTTAAAAATTAGCTCTTGCAAGCTTGCTCCAGTACATCACCATGAAAATTCTACACCTCTTTTTGTTTTTCCACCATTACCCAGTTTGTCTGGGTGGCTTTTTTGCTGTTTATACAGCACATGTGTTGTATATTTTATCCCTTGCGTCAGTCCAATTATTACTCTTATCCTCAGAGACTACGGGGCTTCTCCAAGGTGGCAAAGCTTTCCTGTCTATTCCTGGGTTTGGTCTCTGTCTGGAGCTCACTGCCAGCACCATGAGGGGCTGGAGAGATATGTGTTTTGCCCAGTCTTCTGTTTGCTGGTGTTGAGGTGAGCTGCCTGGAAGGACCCAAGGACCTGTTCTTGGCCCAGGACGTCCCTGCTGGCAACCAAGCTGTGACGTTTGATGGCCTTTGTCATGTTCACTTGTGACCTGATGAACAGGTGACAAGGAGGTTTGCAATTTTTATTATATGGGGATGAGCAGCTGTCACTTTCATGGCCTAATTCAGGATCTGGATGGTGCCTCATTGTCTGACAGCTGAGTGAAGTGATGCGCTCCTCTTTACAGTTTGGGGTTTTAACCTATTTCTTCCAGGTGCATCCAGGGAGCGTCCAGTCAAAGCTGAGTTCCTCAGGAGCCCAAGCTGAGGGCGATGAGGGCTCCCCCAGGAGGTGAGAGATGGACCTACTGCCTGCTTCCTGCTTTGGTGGTGTTTTTTTTTTTTGTTTTTTTTGTTTTGTTTGTTTGTTTTTTTTGATGTGCACCATTTTTTAAAGTCTTTATTGAATTTGTTACAATATTGCTTCTGTTTTATGTTTTGGTTTTTTGGCCGTGAGGCATGTGGGATCTTAGCTCCCCGACCAGGAATTGAACCCGCACCCCCTGCATTGGAAGGTAACGTCTTAACCACTGGACCGCCAGGGAAGTCCCTCCTGCTTGGTTTTTGTCTTAAATGATAACCAGTTTCAGGGCCTGTGTAAGGTCTGTGTTAGGGACTGTTAGGTTTTCTGGGGAGTCACCCAGATATGTGACATCATAGAAAGCAAGTACTGTAGTGGAACTCAGTGATCTAGCTTCAGATCCTTCACTTACAGATGAGGAAACTGAGGCCCAGTGAGGGGAAGTGTTTTGCTCAACGTCATACAGCAATAGTGGCAATACCAGGACTAGGCCCCAGGGCTCCTGACTCCCCATGCAGGTCTCATCCCCTGCCCTTCGTTTCCCTGTGGGAGCATGAGCCTTGTGCCCTTTATCAGAGGGTGGCAGAGAAGGCCCAGCTTGAGCTCTTGGGAGCTCTGCCAGGTTCCCTGCTTCCTGGGTTTTTCCAGACTTCCCTGAGGAGGCTGGGCCACCTGCCTATGCCACCTGGTGTGTTCTGTTTAGATGAGTCAATCTGTACCAGGAGAGGCCACAGAGGCCGCTTCCCAGGAGGGAACACTCGTGGCGTGAGGGGGATGAGGAAGGGAGAGATGGGTGTACACCTGGACCTGCCGTTCCTCGGAGGCTAGGGCACGGTGGAGGGCCGTGCCCTGCACCACGGCTGCTTTCCATCTGGGCGTTGACAGTGTCTGCTAGGTGGAGACCTTCCCAGCAATGTCCCTGTATCGTGAAAGCTCTGGTGAATTTCCAGGCACACCCAGACCTGAGCCAGTGGTACTTTTGGCAACTCATGTTTCCTGCTGCTGTGGCTGGCTGGTCCCGTAAGGTGGTGTGGAGGCCCCAGGACATCTGGCCTGGGCTGATCATTGTCCTAGCAGATCTGGGATGTTCCAGGAACTATGATAAGTCCTGTTGAGTATTGGCCAAGCAAGCCAGGAAGGGCAGGGAGCTGAGGCCTTGGATCCATTTGGCAAAGTCATTCTCAGCACCTGCCCTCTCGAGGGAGCACCAGGGAGGGGAGGCGCTCAGACCTTGCCCCAGTGGGGGGAGGGGCACAGGGAGGATATTAACTCGGGCGTCAGGCTTTACAGTTTACCATGTGTTTTCATGCATATTATTTCATTCCATTCTCCCAGTAGCCCTATTATTGTTCCCATTTTAGACTGAAGAAATGGGGACAGAGGAGGATGAGTGACTTAGCCCAGCACGCTTTGTCATCAGGCTTGAATCCCACCTGTCACTATCCAGGTGTGCAACCTGGAGCAGGTTAGGTCACTTTCTTGATTCCCACCTGTAAAACGGGAATCTTGCTACTACTGCAGAGGCTGTGCAGGTAGCGCTGCGCTTGCCCTTCGGGAGCTCAGCTAATGAGACTTCTTCTTTCCCCCCCTTATCCCAAACCACATGGCCAGCAACCGGGGAGGTGGGCCTGGAATTTAGGTTTCTTTCCCTCTGATATGTGTGAGATAAACTTGGCATTTTTGGAGAAGGAATTCTTACTAAGAGATAAAGGGAAACACAAACACAGAAATGAGTGTGTGAACTTAAGGGCAGAGTGCTGAGGCCAAGTCTGTGGTGCTGAGCCTCGGGCTGGCTTGCCTGGGGCTCACCCACACCTACCTCTGGCCCTTTGTCCCCTCTCAGTGTGTCTGGCTGGCCTAGACTTGCATGGGCACCCTGGCAGGTCCTCCAGGGTCCTTACGCCTTCCCAGAAGTTTCTCCCACCTGCTCTGGGATTGGACCCTCAGGGCGGGCTCGCTGATGGATTGTCTGAGCCCACCTTGAACTGGGAGGGAGTGCTTAACCAGAATCAGCCCTGGAGCAGGCTCAGCTGTGCCCTTTGGAGGCCCCAGTGCCCAGAGAGGCTTCTCAACGCACCTCAGGATGCCCACCCCTTCCCACCCTGGCACGCAGGCCACAGAGGTTTTTCAATTGACAATCAATTGACATCCTGAGGTCCACACTCAGGATGGTACTGGGCATGCAAGCACAAGTCAGGTGCGATTCAGCGCTTGTTCAGACCTGGTTTACTTCTGTCAATCATTCCTTTTTTAAAAAAAAATAAATTTATTTTATTTATTTATTTTTGGCCGCGTTGGGTCTTCGTTGCTGTGCGTGGGCTTTCTCTAGTTGCAGAGCGGGGGCTACTCTTCGTTGCAGTACGTGAGCTTCTCGTTACAGTGGCTTCTCTTGTTGCGGAGCATGGGCTCTAGGCAGGTGGGCTTCAGTAGTTGTGGCTCGCAGGCCCTAGAGCGTAGCCTCTGTAGCTGTTGCACACGGGCTTAGTTACTCCGCGACATGTGGCATCTTCCCGGACCAGGGCTCCAACCCGTGTCCCCTGCATTGGCAGGCAGATTCTTAATCACTGCACCACCAGGGAAGTCCTTATCAATCAGTCTTCAGAGGCCTCACTTTCATGACATCTGGTGGGATTGAACTTGACCAACTCAGAAAAATCCCAATTGTCAGTTACTTTCAGCTTCCATTAAGCCAAGCTGGTACGGGCTCACTCCTCCCTCCCTCCCTCCCTCCCTCCCTCCCTTCCTTCCTTCTATGATTTTGATGGTCACTGATTTAGCTACTGCAGCAACTCTCCCCTCTCCCCACCACCACTGCCCCCTGGCAAGGGTTATGGATTATATTCAGTACACAATGTACACAGTTTTTTGGTCCCAGGATATGGTGACCTATGGAGGCCTGTACTCATAATTAGGTAATTATTTTTATTTTATTCTGTATTTTTTTGCTAAATATCTCAGGCAGGCCCTGTTCCTACGGCTTCAGTCTCATCCCTTGAATAAATGTTCTGTGCTCTGCTTTCCAGCCATCCTGAACTTATGGATCCCAGTTCCTGGAATCACCAGGCTCTTGCTCATTTCTGTGCTTTTGAGTGTACTGTACCCTCTGCCTGGAACACCGTTGCCCTGTTGTTCTCTTGGCTCACTCCTCCTCCGGCTTTTGTTCTCTGCTTATGTGTCACTTTCTTGTCCCGTGCTCCCTCCCCAAGGTGAGGTGTCCTTGCTCTGGAATTCCATAGCCCCCTGGTCTAGCCTTACCACCCCCTGTGAAGGTCTGCTTAATCATGCTCCCTGCTACCCTCTGAGCTCTGTGAGGTTGGGGCCGGTCCCTCTTACTTATGTAACTCCCAACACTCAGCGCAGTACCTATCACATAGTAGCAGGCAGTAAATATTGTCAAATGAGTGAATGAGAGAGTGAACCATGGCCAGTCAGGAGGCCACGATTATGACCATGAAAGTGACCAGGCTCTGGGGCATACGGGTCCCTTAGCTCAGATGCCAGACACACAGTGGTGGTTTGGCCATGCTGATGTTGTCTCTATTCCAGGCTGGGGAGGTGATGGCAGCCAGTGTGGCAGAGCCCCAACCTGTGTCCTCCACTTCCCCTCCTCAACTCCATTCTTCTTCTCCCGCCCCTCCTGCCTTGGTGGTGGAGGGCCTGCCCCGGTTCTCTTCAATGCTTCACTCCCCACTAGTGTCCCATGCCCGCTTCTAGGGCTTGGCTGCATCAATTAGCTCCTTTCCCTTGGATTTCCCAGTTTCTCCATCTTCCACTGTCCTGAAACAGCTTCCCTTCCATCTGCTGACCCCTCAAGTACCATCTCGGTTCTCTCCTCCCTTCACTCCTTAACACTCTACAATTGGACCTTTGCTCCCATCTCTTATGAAACTGCTTCTTATAGGTGACCCACCATGCACACAGTGTTTTCAGTTCTCACTCATGATCTGCCTGCATCAGCAGATACGACCACCCACTCCTTCTTTCTTTTTATTTATTTATTTATTTATTTATTTATTTATTTATTTATGGCTGTGTTGGGTCTTCGTTGCTGCACGCCGGCTTTCTCTAGTTGTGGCGAGCGGGGGCTACTCTTTGTTGCGGTGCGCAGGCTTCTCATTGCGGAGCATGGGCTCTAGGTGTGCAGGCTTCAGCAGTTGTGGCAAGCGGGCTCAGCAGTTGTGGCTCACGGGCTCTAGAGCGCAGGCTCAGTAGTGTGGCACATGGGCTTAGTTGCTCTGCGGCATGTGGGATCCTCCCAGACCAGGGCTCGAACCCGTGTCCACTGCATTGGCAGGCGGATTCTTAACCACTGAGCCACCAGGGAAGCCCCCTCTTTCTTGAATTCACTTTTTTTTGGCTCTCCTGCCTCTCTGCTCCTGCCTTTTCTATTTCTGACCCCTCTTCTCTTCTTGTCCTAGAAATACAGGTGTTCCTCAGGCCCTCACCTTCTGTTCTCTCTCTCCCCCCCTCCGTTGGTGAGCTCGTCTTGATGCGGATGACTCCCGAACTTTCTTGCTTTGCTACATGGATGTTCCACTAGTTATACTCAGACCAGCCTTGTCATCACCCCTCAAAGCCTGCTCCTTCCCGAACATGCTCTGTTCCATTGCTCAAACTGTAGCAGGGTGCCCTGGCTGAAACCAATCCCTCAGACTTTTGAAACCTTGATGAAAAACTCTCACGGAAAGGTCACAAGAAGTTTTTGTCTTTAGAGGTGGTGACTTCATTTCACTTTTGGATCAGGCAACTCCTTTGTTTCAGGAAAATTGCCCAAAGCAGCCCTTTCATTACGCACATGTGAAGTAAGCATTTACCCATTGTTCTCAGGGAGAGGTGAAGTCACGGGTTCCCTGAGTGCACTCACAGCTGTGCAGTCATTCTGTTTGGTAACAGCAGCTCTTGCATATAGTTGAGTCAGAGCTCTGCCTCTGAGACATTGTCATTTTGGGGGGCGGTGGAGGGGTGTTTGCAGGGGGAAGTATTTCTTGAATCTGTGTGAATATAGAGGACACTGAGCTGCAGACTGCTGTTTGTTCTTGGGCGTTTTAATTTTTTAAAACTTTATTTGGCTGTGCTGTGCAGCCTGAGGGACCTTAGTTCCCCAACCAGGGATCGAACCTGTGCCCCCTGCATTGGGAACACAGAGTCTTAACCACTGGACCGCCGGGGAAGTCCCTGTTCTTGGGTGTTGAGTGTTCTTGTTGGGCCAGTAGTCTGTGGGGCATCCAGAGCCGAGTGAAGGGGCCTGCTGGCAGGACCCACAGCGTGCCCACCACACCTTGCTTGGAGGAGAGACTGAAGCCAGAACAGTCTGGACCTGGCATACCCCACCTGGACTGGATGGGCTGCAGGTGCTCTCTCTGTGTGATCTGGTTTCACCTCCCTACTAGACTGAAGGCAGCATGAGGGTGGGGACTGTGCATCTGCCAGATGAATTAATGGATGGATAAATACTGTGTTCTGCTGTACCTGGGGCCATAGAGCAGGAGCACCCTCTCTTGGTAGGCTGGGGTTTCTCCCAAGGGTCCATCATCCCGGGAAGAGGATGCTCCTGGGTAAGGAGGGCAGGTATCTGCCAGGCTACGGGGAAACCATCTTTCTTCCCTCTGCAGGTGGGCTGGGAGTGCATCATGGAGGGGCCCACAGCCCCTCTGTGTGCTTGTCTTCCATCACTCTCAGTAAGAGTCTGAAGGCACAGCCAGTGGGCCTGCCCATCAGGTTTGTGGGGCTGGGGCGAGAGGCCTACATAATACGTCTAAATATTTAAAAGTTACAAAGAGAACAAACTTAAATAAAATACCTTCTAACCTCCTACTTTGACAAATATAACTTTATAACGACAAAACTGGAAAATATGTAACTCACAGTTGACAAAATACCAAAATTGATTGAATTTAATTATTTTCATGCATGTCTGTTAATGGTCCAGAAACGATTGGATAAGTAATAAAGATAAATATCATTCATAAGTTATTATATAATGTTCCACAAAATTTATTTTTCTTGTCTTTATTTTAACAATATCACTAATTATATTAATTTGGTCAAGATTTTCCCTAATTTGTGTGCTGTTGACAGCAAGGATCTAAAAGATGAACGTACAAAAAACACTTTCCAAAAAGTACAGTAAATTGAAATAAATGTAAAACATTAAACAAATTAAAATTAATTTCCATATATTTTCAAAGAAATTCCATTTCTTGCAAAGTTGCCATTAAAATAAAAGGCAAACTACTAGTTTAAATGAATTAATGTAAAAAATTTAAAGCAAAATTTTTGAATAAAGCTGATGATTTAAAATTTTATTTTATGAAGAGTTAATTAAGTCTTTTTTTTTTTTTTTGGCCATGCTGTGCGGCTTGCGAGATCTCAGTCCCCCAACCAGGAATTGAACCTGGGCCAGCGTGCCCTGAGCTACGCTTCTGAGAGAGGAAGATATCCCTGTGGGGTGTGTGTGTTTGTGTGTGTGTGTGTGTTTGTTTTATCATTAACAGCTTTATTCTAACAATATTTACATATCATACCACTTGCCCATTTCAAGTGAATAGGTCAATGGTTTTTAGTATGTTCACAGAGTTCTGCAACATCACCACTAATTTCAGAGTGTTTATCAACCTCTAAAGAAATTCTATACCCATGAACTGTCACCTCCCATTCTCCCCTCTCTCAAGTCCCTGGCAACTACTAATCTACTTTCCGTCTGTATGGATTTGCCTATTTTGGACATTTAATATAGACAGAATCATAACATGTGGCCTTTTGCGACTGACTTCTTTACTTAGCATAATGTTCCCAAGGTTTGTCCATGTTGAAGCATGTATCAGGACATCATTCCTTTCCGTGGCTGAAAAAGATTCCCGTGTTTGGATGGATAGACCACATTTTGTTTATCCATTCACCTGTTGATGGACATTTGGATTGTTTCCACTTTTTGTGGCTATTGTGAATAATGCTACTATGAACATCCATGTACAAGTTTTTGTGTGGTCATATGTTTCTGTTCTCTTGGAGATGTACTTAAGAGAGAAGGGAATTGCTGAGTCACCCATGTTCTTTAACAATATTTGTGTAGATGCGTATGTGTGTGTGTGCATGCGTGCGTGAGTGCACAGGTCCCGGGGCAGGGCCCCTTTGCCTGGGTCTAAGGATGGTGCTGGCAGCGTGGTTTCTGCAATGCAGTGTGAGGAATGGAGGCAAAGGCTTTTGTCACAGTGATGCTGGGTGGCCAGAAAGGAGTATAGGACCAAAGTGGTAGCAGTCATCTGTGGAAGATGGCCAATTGTTATTTGGGTAATTTACATGAAATGGGACCTTATTTTGTGGTCCTAGTCTGGTGAGGTGTTATCCTCCTGGTTTAAGGCCATTGCTCTCCCCATCGTCCAGGCTTAAATTTTGCGGCACAGGTTGTGTGAATCCTGTCATATCAATAGCCTTCGTATCTGTCCTCTTCTCTGCACTGCTTCTGCCACTGTCTAGTTCAGCTGCCTGTCATTTATTACCTCTTGCTTACCTTTAAAAAATTCTGGCCACAGAAGTAATGCACAGATATACAAACCCCAAACATTGCAGAAATACAAAATTTAGAAAGTAGAGCCCCCCCACCAATACCCCCAGAAATAACTATCACAAACGGTTTAGTGTATTCTCTTCCAAAATTTTATACACATATTAACAAATTATTATTTCTTTTTAAAAACAAAAACAGGATAGTATTGTGTATATGGTTCATCCTGCAAATTGTTTTTCTCCCCTATTGGAATATATTAGACATCTTTCCTTGAAAACACATATAGATCTACCTCATTCTTTTAAGTCTACTGTGTGGCTATACAGTAGTTTATGTAACCAGTCCCCTATTTATGGACATTTGAGTTGTTGCCAAATTTCTGCCATGATAAACAATGCTGCAGTGTTTTTGTATACATTTCTCTTTATGCATTTGTGGGAGTTTTTCTGTAGGATAAACCCCCAGAAATGAAAATGTTGGGTCAGAGGATATAAACATTGACTATTTTAAATAGATACTACCAAATTTGCCTCCAAAAGCACACCACAGTTTCTAATATCATCATCAGTTCATAGAATGCTGGTTTCCCCGCCCCTGCCAGCACTGGATACTACTGACTTTTGTTATCTTTTACCAATCTTGGCAGCATGTCCTCTTGCCTCCCTTGTGGCATCAGCCTCCTAAAGTTCCCTCTACTCCCAGCTTCTCTCCTTTTGCATATTAATCTTCTAATACCTAGTTCTGATTGTGACCTTGCCAACTCTAAAAGCCCTTTTGAAAAATTGAAATAGGCTTGTCCAGGACACCTTTATGCAGTCAATCAACAAATAGTCATTGACTATTAACCATGTGCCAGGCACTGTCTAAGCACAGCATTGAACAAGAATGATAAGATCTCTGCTGTTGTGGAGTTTAATTCTTGTAGTGGGAGACAGATCACAACAAATGAAGAAGCAAAAAATGATCAGTCAGTCTAGTACTAGATAGTTGTGTTATCCTGAGAATTAATATAGGGAGACATGATGGTTACGAGGAGGCTGGTTGAGATTGGGTGGTTGAGAAAAGAATTTGTGAGGAGAAAACACATAAATGAACGAATGATAAGAGCAAAGACTGGGGAAGAGCATGCTAGGCAGAGAGAACAGAATGTGCAAAGGCCAGAAAGTAGGAAGGAGCATGGCATGGTAAGGAGCTAAAAGAAGCCAGAGTGGCAGAGTAGAGTGGAGAGGGTACTGGGCAGGATAGGATGTGATGAGAGTTGAGGCTTGGTTAGGGGTTGGACAGGTACAGTTTTATGAACCAGGGTGAGGACTTTGAATTTTAAGTGTGATGAGAAGCCACTGGAGGATTTTAATCATGGAAGTGACCTGATCTAAGTTATGTTTTTAGAAATCACTCTTACTGGGTGTGGAACGTGGATTATAACTGGGCAAGAGACCCATCATGGGCAAGGGTGGAAGAAGTGTAGATGGAGAGAAGACAACAGATTTTGGTTGGAGTAACTAGGTAGAGGGTGGTGGTATTTATAAGATGGGGAAGACTGAAGAAGGAATGGATTTAGGGGTAGGAAATCCAGAGATCCGTTCTGCCCAAGGCAAATTTTGAGATGCTTATTAAACATTCACACGGAGGTGTCATGTAGGTAGTTGGGTATTTGAGTCTAGAATTCCAGAGACATCCAGAGTTCTCTGCTATAAACGTAGATTTGGGAGCCATAAGCATACAGATGGAAGTTAAAACCTTGGGACAGGATGTGGTCACGTTGGGAGAGTGTATAGACAGGAGAAGAGATCCTAGGACCGAGCCCTGAGATCCTCCAATGCTGAAAAATCAAACAAAGGAGGAAGAACTTAGGAGGAGGCTGAGAAGGAGCAGCCTTGGAGGTTGAAGGAAATCCATCAGGAAAACAGGGAGTAGAGAAACCAAGAGAATAATATGATTCAAGGAGGGAATGGTCAACTGTGTAAAATACTGATGGGGGGTGACCATAGGATTTGGCAACATGAGGGTCATGAGTGTCCTTGACCTGAGCAGTCTTAGTGGGGGTGGGGGGCGTTGAGAGAGAATGAGGGACGAGTGGGTGGAGCCTGGGCTGTAGCCACTGTCCGACAGTTTCTCTGTGGACGGGGAGGATAGCAAGGGTCGAGCACCTGGAAGGGGACATGAGGTCAAGGGAGGATTTTTAAAGATAGGAGATGCTAAAGCGTGTTTACATGCTGATGGGTGGATTTGGTAGAAGAGAAGAAGATCGTGATGCAAGAGTAAGGTCCTGGGCAGGACCCATGTCCTTAAGGAGCGGGGAAGGGTGGGATCTGGGCACCGACGGGCCCAGGGACGTTATCCCTCCTCACAGGAGGGAAGCAGACAGGGTGGTCTTGATGTGAGTAGGCCAGTGGTTTGTGGTAAGGAGAGGAGGGGGTTTCTGTCAGGTTGCACCAGGTTTTTCCCCAGGAAATATGAAGCAAGACCTTTGGCGTGGTGGTAGTGGTAGTGGTGTGGGGGAGAATGTAGGAGGTGTGAGGAGGGAGAGGAGGAGAGCGCTTATCATCTTGGAGACTGGGGAAATGTCATTCTGGGGAAGCATGGGCATGCGGGTGCCCATCTGAGATTGACTTACAACTGTCCCCAGCTGTTCACTCAGAGGGAAGCCTTCTGTCCTTCCAGGCCCAGCTGTCCCACTCCTAGCTTTGCTCATTCACCTCGTCAGTTGGGAGCACTAGGTAGAAACCAAGGTGGAGTCCCAACCAGAGAGCTGGAAGGAGGAGGTAGGCGAGGAGGGAGGGCGCACAGTGGAAGAAAACCAAGCCAGTCCCTGTCCCCAGCTCAGGAAGTCAGTGACCCTGGACAGCAGCAGGAGGTCTGGCAGGGCCCTCCCGGGCAGGGCTGGAGGCCGAGCTAGCTAATTTTAGAAGGCCTCCAGGTTCTATTGTTCCGGGTAAGGCTGGGCAGTTGAGGAGGCGGCTTTGCACGGTGATACCAGTGTGGGAAAGGAAGCGTGGCTTCGTGTTAGAAGGATGGAAACTCTGAGGGTGGTGTGCAAGTTTCAGCCCTGGGGACATTCTGCCTCGGTTCCCACGGGGCAGGTAGGAAGTCGCCCCTCCCCTGACTCCTTTCTGCCATTAGTAGCTTTTCCATCATCCCGCTGAGCATGGGGTTGGCTAAAACCCTCAGCTCCCACACCTGCTCCAGCATCGTTTCCCCGCAGCGGGCTTTCAGGCTGGTGGAGGGTAAATGCCAGCCCGTCAGAGGAATGCAGTGACCCTGCGTGATTGTCCCCACTGCCAGTGAGGCAGCTGATGTCCAGTTCACATGGAGAGATTTGAGGCTTGGACGCATCCAGTGACTGCCCAAGGCCTCACTTTGGTAGCTGAGCCCTGTCATGGTCCACTGGGGGATTCCTAGATCTCTGGAAGGACAGAATACTTTGTTGTCCTGGTGAGGTTTGCTGCTGTTTGTATGGCAGACTGTGTAGGCACAGTGGAGATGCTTTTCTGAGAATTCGTGTAAGAAGAGAGGCAGCGCAGGGGTCCAGGAACAGGCCCCACCAGGTGTTAGCCTCGTGAACTTGAGCAAGCCATTTAATCTCTGGGAGCCTCTGGGTCCTCATCTGCTACTGGGGCCTGGTAATCCCCAACTGGTTCTCAGCTCGGATGAGATAATGTGCTGGAAAGCACTGCGCAAGAAGGAACTCTTATCAATGTGAAGCTATAAGGCCACATCAAAGGCTGTATTTTTATCTCAGCCCAAGAGGGAAAGGATTGCTTCTCAAAAGGAAAGAGGATTCATTGTACTTATCTGGGGGCTTCATGACTATGTGGATTTTGTTGTTAAAGTCTTGTGACTGAAGGGCACACAGGGGAGATGGATGAGGTGTGCCCAGGCTGGGAAAATTCCGCACCCTGCTGGTCTCCAAGGCCCTCTTGAAGTGGAGAGCTCTTATGGGCTGGGAAAGCCACTCAGAAGGCAACTTGCGTGATTTAAAATTCTAAAGATGACTTGACAGCTGGGTATGTTCTTTGTTGCTTAATAGGTTTTCTCCAGCTAATTCTCCTGGGTTCTTTCCATTTCCTGGGCAGAAGGAGTCGGCTTTAATATCTCCCCTCACTGGCAGTAAGCTGCTGCCTGGTGAACGGAGGTGAGAATGTGCAGATTCGTGGGGGAGAGAGGACTGAATGAAAGGATCTCAGCTGCAGGACTGGAGGGAAGTCAGGCTATCCTCATGGTGACCTGGAGGTCATGGAGGGCCTGCCCTGCTGCCTGACAGATTCAACCCTGATCATTCTTACCTCTCTTGTTTGCTGGTGAACTCCTACTCAACCTATAAATGAAAGGTCAAATGATGTCCCTTTTGGGAAGACTACTCCAGTATTATCAGACAAAATTAATGAGCTCTCTTCCATGCTCCTATATCAGTAAGGATGCTTTTGGTTGCAAGTAAGAGGAAATTCCATTCAAATGGACTTAAACAATAAAGAGAATTCATTATTTCAGATGACTGAGAATTTCAGAAGTAATAGCTTCAGGCATGGTTTGATCAGGACTCTGGCTCTGGTTTTTTTTTTTTTTTTTGTCTGTTTTTGATGTGGACCATTTTTAAAGTCTTTATTGAATTTTTTACAATATTGCTTCTGTTTTATGTTTTGGTTTTTTTGGCCACGAGGCATGCGGGATCTTAGCTCCCTGACCAGGGATCAAACCCGCACCCTCTGCATTGGAAGGCAAAGTCTTAACCACTGGACCGCCAGGGAAGTCCCAGGACTCTGGCTCTGTTTATCATTAGTTTTCTAGACTCTATCCTCCTCAGATGTGTTGACTTTGTTTTCAGATTGACTTCTCCCAAGGAGGCACGATGGCTGCCACCGGTGCTGGAGACTACATTCATCCTTCTTGACTTATGGGCAGAAAGAGAGAATGTCTTCTCCGCCAGCCATAGAGCAAAAAACCTTAAGCCTCACTGTGGTTAGACTGACCTGAAGTGGAGAAGAGAATCCATGCACCGATTGACATTAGCTTCTCTTCCTGAATCAGTCAGTGTGTGGTACAAATGATGAAATTATGCCAGGCAGGGACCACCATGGAACTGGGGTGAGATCGATCTCACCCAAGCATGTGGTTCCTACAAAGTACGAGTGGGGTGGTTCCCAGAGGGAGAGTTTTTGTTTGTTTGTTTGTTTTTGTTTTTTTGCGGTACGCGGGCCTCTCACTGTTGTGGCCTCTCCCGTTGTGGAGCACAGGCTCCGGATGCACAGGCTCAGCGGCCATGGCTCACGGGCCCAGACACTCTGCGGCATGTGGGATCTTCCCGGACCGGGGCACAAACCCGTGTCCCCTGCATCGGCAGGCGGACTCCCAACCACTGCACCACCAGGGAAGTCCTGGGGGAGAGTTTTTAGGACAGAGAAGAGGGCAGTTATTGCTGGGGATGTAACCAACTAATGCCCACTATACTCCCATGGCACTTGGTATGATGTACTAAAGTCATGCGCATTTTGTTAGGCTCTCCAATCCCTCTTAATTCTGATGAAGTCCAATTTATCATTTTTTCTTTTATGGACTGTGCTTTTAGTATTGTATCTATTGATCTATAGAGTCAGTGAAATCCCAGTCAAAACCCCAGTCTAACCCAAGGTCACAAAGATTTTCTCCTACGTTCTCTTCTAGAAGTTTCATAGACTTAGGTTTTACATTTAAGTCTGCAGTCCATTTTAAGCTGATTTCTGTATGTGGTGTGAGTTATGGATTGTTAAATTTTTCCTTTTTTTGCGTCTAGTTATCCAATTATTCTGGCATCATTTATTGAAAATACTATCCCTTCTCTACTGAATTGCCTTTGCACACTTGTTGAAAATCAGTAGTGCACATATGTGTGGACCTATTTCTGGAGTCTCTATTCTGTTCCATTGATCTATTTGTCTATTTTTATGCCAACTCCACACTGTCTTAATTATTTTAGCTTGATAATTAGTCTTGAAATCAGGTAGTGTAAATCCTCCAACTTTCTTTTTCAAGGTTGTTCTGGCTCCTCTAGGTCCTTTGCATTTCCACATAAACTTTGGAATAAGCTCATAAATATCTATAAAAAAGCCTGCTGGGATTTTGATTGGGATTACATTGAATCTATAGATAATTTGGGGAGAATTGGCATCTGAACAATCTTGAGTCTCTGACCCATAACCGTGGTATATATCTCTTCATTTATTTAGATCTTTAATTTTTCTCAGCAATGTTTTGTAATTTTCAATGTACAGATGTTGCATGTCTTTAATCAGATCTATCCCTATTTCATAGTTTTAATACTATTGTAATTGTCACTCTTTATTTCCATCTTTGATGGTTTATTGCTAATAAGTAGAAATACAATTGAGTTTTGTATATTGATCTGGTATCCTGCAACCTTGTTGAACTCACTTACCAGTTCTAGTAGCTTTTTTAGAGAGTTTCATCAAACTTTCTCCATAGATGATTGATCGTGTCATCTCTGAATAAAGACAGTTTTAGTTCTTTCTTTCTAATCTAGATGCCTTTTATTTCTTATCTTGTTGCACTGGCTAGAACCTTCAGTACAATGTTGAATAGGTGATGAGTTTGGATGTGACTCAGTCTTAGGGAAAAGCCCTTAGACTTTAACCATTATGTATGCTGTTAACTGTAGTTTTTTTTTGGTAGATGCCCTTTATCAGGTTGAGGAGGTTTGTTCTATTCATAGTTTGCTGAAGGTTTTTAATCAGGAACGTGTGTTGGATTTTATCAAATATCTTTGCTGCATCTATAAATATCTTTTTTTCTCTTTTTTAGTTTGTTAATATGGTGAATTATATTGATTGATTTTCAAATGTTAAACTTTGCTTTTCTTGGCTGAATCTCACTTGATCATGGTGTTTTATCCTTTTTATATATTGTTGGATTCAATTTGCTAAGTTTTGTTTTAGAATTTTTGTATCTATGTTTATGAGGAATTTTGGCCTGTGTTTTCTTTTCTTTTTTTTTTTTTTTTTTTTTTTTTTTTTTTGCGGTATGCGGGCCCCTCACTGCTGTGGCCTCTCCCGTCGCGGAGCACAGGCTCCGGACGCGCAGGCCCAGCGGCCATGGCTCACGGGCCCAGCCGCTCCGCGGCATATGGGATCCTCCCAGACCAGGGCACGAACCCGTATCCCCTGCATCGGCAGGCGGACTCTCAACCACTGCGCCACCAGGGAGGCCCTGGCCTGTGTTTTCTTATAACGTCTTTGTCTTATTTTGGTATCATGGTAATTCTAGCCTCATAGAATGAGTTGGGAATATTTCCTCCTCTTCAATTATCTGGAAGAGTTTGTATAAAACTGGTATAATTTCTTCCTTAAATACTTGGTAGAATTCATCAGTTAAGCCATGTGGGGCTGGGGTTTCTTTGTGGGAAGGTTTTAAACTATAAATTCTATTTCCTTAATAGATATAGAATTGATTATTCACATTATATATTTCTTTTTGTGTGAACTTTAGTAGTTTCTGTCTTTCAAGGAATTTGTCCATTTCATCTAAGTTGTCAAATTTATTGGCATAGAGTTGCTTACAATATTTCCTTAGACAGCTTCTTAATATCTAAGAATATGGAAGTTAGTTACATTCCTGATGTTGATGAATATTTTTCTTATTAATGTTTCTTTGGAATAACATCTCTTCCAATAAAAAGAAAGATTCAAAAAGTTCATTTTTTAAAAAAAGTTAAAAGTACATACTGTGAGAAAAACTAAATTCCCTCACACTCAATTACACAAGACAAATAAATTTATATGCTCCTTGCTTTGGCATTCCCATAAATACATATTTTTTTAATGATCAGATAGAATAAGAAATTCAGTAGAAAATAAAATTTTGTACAGAAAGTTAGCTGCACATTTCAGTATTAACATAAATCTTGTAATAATTCTCATGCCACATTCAAACATTAACCCCCATAAAAGGAAGTACCAGTGTTCAGAAGTAGTATAATAGCCATCTGCTGTAATTTTTCCCCTTATAGTGGGAGACAGTTTTGACTACTTGTTCTTCATACACATGAAGGAACAAATAGGGATACTTCTCTGTTCAAGCACGGAATGGAAAAGCCCCTAATAGAATGTCCCACTTAGCCTGAGTATTTCAATTATTATCCACTAATTATACATATATATATATATTTCTTTTTTCTTATTAGTCATCCATTTTATACACATCAGTGTATACATGTCAGTCCCAATCGCCCAATTCATTCCCCCCACCCCCACCCCCCAATGCTTTCCCCCATTGGTGTCCATACTTTTTTTCTTTACTTCTGTGTCTCAATATCTGCTCTGCAAACTGGTTCATCTGTACCATTTTCTAGGTTCCACATATATACATTAATATATGATATTTGTTTTTCTCCTTCTGACTTACTTCACTCTGTATGACAGTCTCTAGATGCATCCACATCTCTACAAATGACCCAATTTTGTTCCTTTTTATGGCTGAGTAATATTCCATTGCATATATGTACCACATCTTTATCCATTCATCTGTTGATGGGCATTTAGGTTGCTTCCATGACCTGGCTATTGTAAATAGTGCTGCAATGAACATTGGGGTGCATGTGTCTGTTTGAAGTATGGTTTTCTCTGGGTATATGTCCAGTAGTGGGATTGCTGGATCATATGGTAATTCTGTTTTTAGTTTTTTTTTTTTTTTAGATGTTGGGGGTAGGAGTTTATTAATTAATTAATTTATTTTTG
Source organism: Mesoplodon mirus (assembly GCF_964341445.2). Classification (NCBI taxonomy): domain Eukaryota; kingdom Metazoa; phylum Chordata; class Mammalia; order Artiodactyla; family Ziphiidae; genus Mesoplodon; species Mesoplodon mirus. The sequence goes on along the minus strand of NC_138978.1, from coordinate 119,270,994 downwards.
CTGTGTTGGGTCTTCGTTTCTGTGCGAGGGCTTTCTCTAGTTGTGGCAAGTAGGGGCTACTCTTCATCGCGGTGCGCAGACCTCTCACTATCGCGGCCTCTCTTGTTGCGGAGCACAGGCTCCAGACGCACAGGCTCAGTAGTTGTGGCTCACGGGCCTAGTTGCTCCACGGCATGTGGGATCCTCCCAGACCAGGGCTCGAACCTGTGTCCCCTGCATTAGCAGGCAGATTCTCAACCACTGCGCCACCAGGGAAGCCCTATTTTTAGTTTTTTAAGGAACCTCCATACTGTTCTCCATAGTGGCTGTATCAATTTACATTCCCACCAACACTGCAAGAGTGTTCCCTTCTCTCCACACCCTCTCCAGCATTTGTTGTTTGTAGATTTTCTGATGATGCCCATTCTAACTGGTGTGAGGTGATACCTCATTGTAGTTTTGATTTGCATTTCTCTAATAATTAGTGATGTTGAGCAGCTTTTCATGTGTTTCTTGGCTATCTGTATGTCTTATTTGGAGAAATGTCTATTTAGGTCTTCTGCCCATTTTTGGATTGGGTTGTTTGTTTTTTAATATTGAGCTGCATGAGCTGTTTATATATTTTGGAGATTAATCCTTTGTCTGATGATTCATTTGCAAATATTTTCTCCCATTCTGAGGGTTGTCTTTTTATCTTGTTTATGGTTTCCTTTGCTGTGCAAATGCTTTGAAGTTTCATTAGGTCCCATTTGTTTATTTTTGTTTTTATTTCCATTACTCTAGGAGGTGGATCAAAAAATATCTTGCTGTGATTTATGTCAGAGTGTTCTTCATATGTTTTCCTCTAAGAGTTTGATAGTGTCTGGCCTTACATTTAGGTCTTTAATCCATTTTGAGTTTATTTTTGTGTATGGTGTTAGGGAGTGTTCCAATATCATTCTTTTATGTGTAGCTGTCCAGTTTTCCCAGCACCACTTATTGAAGAGACTGTCTTTTCTCCACTGTATATCCTTGCCTCCTTTGTCATAGATTAGTTGTCCATAGGTGCGTGGGTTTATCTCTGGGCTTTCTATCCTGTTCCATTGATCTATATTTTTGTTGTTGTGTCAGTACTATATTGTCTTGATTACTGTAGCTTTGTAGTATAGTCTGAAGTCAGGGAGTCTGCTTCCTCCGGCTCCGTTTTTTTCCCTCAAGACTGCTTTGGCTATTCAGGGTCTTTTGTGTCTCCATACAAATTTTAAGATTCTTTGTTCTAGTTCTGTGAAAAATGCCATTGGTAATTTGATAGGGATTGCATTGAATCTGTAGATTGCTTTGGGTAGAATAGTCATTTTCACAATACTGATTCTTCTAATCCAAGAACATGGTATATCTCTCCATTTGTTGGTATCATCTTTAATTTCTTTCATCAGTGTCTTATAGTTTTCTGCATACAGGTCTTTTGTCTCCCTAGGTAGGTTTATTCCTAGGTATTTTATTCTTCTTGTTGCAGTGGTAAATGGGAGTGTTTCCTTAATATCTCTTTCAGATTTTTCATCATTAGTGTATAGGAATGCAAGAGATTTCTGTGCATTAATTTTGTATCCTGCAACTTTACCGAATTCATTGATTAGCTCTAATAGTTTTCTGGTGGCATCTTTAGGATTCTCTATGTATAGTATCATGTCATCTGCAAACAGTGACAGTTTTACTTCTTTTCCAATTTGTATTCCTTTTATTTCTTTTTCTTCTCTGATTGCCATGGCTAGGATTTCCAAAACTATGTTGAATAATAGTGGTGAGAGTGGGCATCCTTTTCTTGTTCCTGATCTTAGAGGAAACGCTTTCAGTTTTTTTCACCATTGAGAATGATGTTTGCTGAGGGTTTGTCATATATGACCTTTATTATGTTGATGTAGGTTCCCTCTATGCCCACTTTCTGGAGAGATTTTTTTATCATAAATGGGTGTTGAATTTTGTCAAAAGCTTTTTCTGCATCTATTGAGATGATCATATGGTTTTTCTTCTTCAGTTTGTTAATATGGTGTATCACATTGATTGATTTGCATATATTGAAGAATCCTTGCATCTCTGGGATAAATCCCACTTGATAATGGGGTATGATCCTTTTAATGTGTTGTTGGATTCTGTTTGCTAGTATTTTGTTGAGGATTTTTGCATTTATATTCATCAATGATAATTTTCTTTTTTTGTAGTATCTTTGTCTGGTTTTGGTATCAGGGTGATGGAGGCCTAATAGAATGAGTTGGGAGTTTTCCTTCCTCTGCAATGGTTTGGAAGAGTTTGAGAAGGGTGGGTGTTAGCTCTTCTCTAAATGTTTGATAGAATTCACCTGTGAAGCCATCTGGTCCTGCACTTTTGTTTGTTGGAAGTTTTTTTTTTTTTTTTTTTTTTTTTTGGCAGTACGCGGGCCTCTCACTGTTGTGGCCTCTCCTGTTGTAGAGCACAGGCTCTGGACGCGCAGGCTCAGCGGCCATGGCTCACGGGCCTAGCTGCTCCGTGGCATGTGGGATCTTCCCAGACCGGGGCATGAACCCGTATCCCCTGCATCAGTAGGCGGACTCTCAACCACTGCGCCACCAGGGAAGCCCTCTTGTTTTTTGAGGTAGGCTTGTGTAGCTATAAACTTCCCTCTTAAAACTGCTTTTGCTGCATCCCATAGGTTTTGGATCATCGTGTTTTCATTGTCATTTGTCTCTAGGTATTTTTTATTTCCTCTTGATTTATTCAGTGATCTCCTGGTTATTTAGTAACGTATTTTTTAGCCTCCAGGTGTTTGTGTTTTTTACGTTTTTTTCCCTGTAATTAATTTCTAATCTCATAGCATTGTGGTCAGAAAAGATGCTTGATATGATTTCAATATTCTTAAATTTACTGAGGATTGATTTGTGACCCAAGATGTGATCTATCCTGGAGAATGTTCCGTGCGCACTTGAGAAGAAAGTGTAATCTGCTGTTTTTCGATGGAATGTCCTATAAATATCAATTAAATCTATCTGGTCTATTGTGTCATTTAAAGCTTGTGTTTCCTTATTAATTTTCTCTTTGGATGATCTGTCCATTGGTGTAAGTGAGGTGTTAAAGTGCCCCACTGTTATTGTGTTACTGTCGATTTCCTCTTTTATAGCTGTTAGCAGTTGCCTTATATATTGAGGTGCTCCTATATTGGGTGCATATATATTTATAATTGTTATATCTTCTTCTTGGATTGATCCCTTGATCATTACATAGTGTCCTTCCTTATCTCTTGTAACATTCTTTATTTTAAAGTCTATTTTATCTGCTATGAGTATTACTACTCCAGCCTTCTTTTGATTTCCATTTGCATGGCATATCTTTTTCCATCCCCGCACTTTCAGTCTGTTTGTGTCCCTCGGTCTGAAGTGGGTCTCTTGTAGACAGCACATATATGGGTCTTGTTTTTGTATCCATTCAGCGAGCCTGTGTCTTTTGGTTGGAGCATTTAATCCATTCAGGTTTATGGTAATTATCGATATATATGTTCCTATTCCCCTTTTCTTAATTGTTTTGTGTTTGTTTTTGTAGGTCCTTTTCTTCTCTTGTGTTTCCCACTTAGAGAAGTTCCTTTAGCATTTGTTGTAGAGCTGGTTTGGTGGTGCTGAATTCTCTTAACTTTTGCTTGTCTGTAAAGCTTTTGACTTCTCTGTTGAATCTGAATGAGATCCTTGCCGGGTAGAGTAATCTTGGTTGTAGGTTTTTCCCTTTCATCACTTTAAATATATCATGCCACTCCCTCTGGCTTGTAGAGTTTCTGCTGAGAACTCAGCTGTTAACCTTATGGGAGTTCCCTTGTATGTTGTCATTTTTCCCTCGTGGCTTTCAATAATTTTTCTTTGTCTTTAATTTTTGCCAGTTTGATTACTGTGTGTCTTGGCGTGTTTCTCCTTGGATTTATCCTGCCTGGGACTCTCCGTGCTTCCTGGACTTGGGTGGCTATTTCCTTTCCCATGTTAAGGAAGTTTTCAACTGTAATCTCTTCAAATATTTTCTTGGGTCCTTTCTCTCTCTCTTCTCCTCTGGGACCCCCTATAATGCGAATGTTGTGTTTAATGTTGTCGAAAAGGTCGCTTAGGCTGTCTTCATTTCTTTTCATTCTATTTTCTTTATTCTTTTCCGTGGCAGTGAATTCTACCATTCTGTCTTCCAGGTCACTTATCCGTTCTTCTGCCTCAGTTATTCTGCTATTGATTCCTTCTAGTGTATTTTTCATTTCAGTTATTGTATTGTTCATCTCTGTTTGTTTGTTCTTTACTCCTTCTAGGTCTTTGTTAAACATTTCTTGCATCTTCTCGATCTTTGCCTCCATTCTTTTTCTGAGGTCCTGGATCATCTTCACTATCATTATTCTAAATTCTTTTTCCGGAATATTGCCTATCTCCATTTCATTTAGTTGTTTTTCTGGGGTTTTATCTTGTTCCTTCATCTGGTACCTAGCCCTCTGCCTTTTCATCTTGTCTATCTTTCTGTGAATGTGGTTTTCCTTCCACAGGCTGTAGGATTGTAGTTCTTCTTGCTTCTGCTGTCTGCCCTCTCATGTTGATGAATTTTTTTCTTTCCTCTTTTTTCCTGATTCTTCTGGCTAGAGATTCATCAGTTTTTAAAATTTTTTTAATTTAAAAAATTTTTGGCTGCATTGGGTCTTCTTGCGGCCTGCAGGATCTTCGTTGGGTGCGCTTCTCTCTAGTTGTGGTGCACAGGCTTCTCTCTAGTTGAGACATGTGGGCTTAGGTACTCCATGGCATGTGGGCTCGATCAGGGATCTAAGCTGTGTCCCCCGCATTGGACAGTGGATTGTTTACCACTGGACCACCAGGGAAGTTCCAATTTTTTTTAATGTTTACCAGTTTATTAAAGGATATAAACAGCCAGATACAGAGAGATACATAGGGCAAGGTCTGGAAGGGTCCTGAGCACAGCAGTTTCTGTCCCTGTGGAGTTGGAGACCATTATTCTACCACCATGTGGATGTGTTCACCAACCTGGAAGCTCCCCAAACCCTGTACTATTGGGATTTTATGGAGGCTTTCTCACGTATGTATAATCAATTTTAATTAACTCCATTTCCAGCCCCTCTGCCCTCTCTGGAGGATGAGGAGTGGGGCTGAAAGTTTCAAACTTCTAATCACAGCTTGGTCTTTCTGGTGACCAGCCTTAATCCTGGAGCCAGAGATTCATCAATTTTAGTAATCTTCTCAAAGATCCAGCTTTTGGTTTGATAGATTTTTTTCCTAATGTTTTTACGTTTTCTATTTCATTGATTTCCACTCTGATATTCCTTTCTTTTGTTTACTTAGGTTTAGTTTTCTCTTCTTTTACTAATTTCTTTTTTTAAAGTATTTTTAAAAAATTAATTAATTAATTAATTAATATTTTGGCTGCATTGCATCTTCGCTGCTGAGCACGGGCTTTCCCTAGTTGTGGAGAGCAGGGGCTACTCTTCGTTGTGGTGTGCAGGCTTCTCATCTTGGTGGCTTCTCTTCTTGCAGAGCACGGGCCCTAGGTGCAGGCTTCAGTAGTTGTGGCATGTGGGCATAGTTGCTACGCAGCATGTGGGATCTTCCAGGAACAGGGCTCGAACCCACGTCCCCTGCATTGGCAGGCAGATTCTTAACCACTGCACCACGAGGGAAATCCCTAATTTCTTAATATAAAAGCTGAAGTCATTTATTTGAGATCCTTATTCTTTTCTAAGACAGGTGTTTGGTGCTATAAATTCTCCCTAAGTATTGCTTTTGTGGCAAATTAGAATTTGTGTGTTTTCTTTTCATCCAAAATACTTTCTGTTGTCCCTTTTTATTTCTCCTTTGACCCATGAATTATTTGGAGGTATGTTATTTTGTTTCCAAATGTTTGTGGATATTGCTGAGATCTTTCTGTTATTGATTTCTAATTTAGTTCCATTACAGTCAGAGAATATTTTTATGTGACTTAAATTCTTTTAAATTCTTTGAGACTTTTTTATGGCTCTGGATATACTTTGTCTTGGTAAGTGTTCCATATGCACTTGAAAATAATGTGTGTTCTACTATTCTTGTGTGGAGGGTTCTATAAATGTCAATTAGGTCAACTTGGTTGATTGTGTTGTTTAAGGCATTTACATCCTAACTGATATTTTGTTTGTCCCCTTTATTCTTTGTCCCTTTTTTTCTGCCTACTTTTGGATTAATAAATGTTTTAAATAGTTCCATTGTTTTTTTTTTGTTTTTTTTTTTTGCCTATCCACATAGTTACCAATTTTGATGCTCTTCATTCCTTTGTGTAGATCCATATTTTCCTTCTGCCTGAAGGACTTCCTTTAACATATATAACTATAGTTCAGGTCTCCTGGTGATGAAACTTTTTAGGTTTTGTATGTCTGAAAAAGTCTTTGTTTTATCTTCATTTTGAAGATATTTTCACCAGGTAAAGAAATTATAGTCTATAGTGCTTTTCTTTCAGTACTTTAAAGTTGTTGTTCCATAGTTCTCTGGCTTGAATTGTTTATGACAGGAAGTCTGCTATCATGCTTATCTTTTTTCTTCTGTATGTAATGTCTCTAGTTGCTTTTAAGATTTTCTCTTTAGCACTTGTTTTAAGCCATTTGATTATTATGTGCCCCTACTGTAGTTTTCTTCATGTTTCTTGTACTTGGGGTTCATTGAGATTTTTGGTTCTGTTAAGTTTATAGTTTTCATAAAATATTGTGAATAATTTTGGTTATTATTTCTTCAAATATTTTTTCTTTTCTCCATCTCCTCCCCTTTTTTCTGAGACTCAAATTAACATATATTAGGCCACTTGAAGTTGTCCCACAGCTCACTGATGCTCTGAGAAAAGTATATTGGATGGGTTTAACAGCAGATTAGATATTGTTGAAGAATGTATTAGTGAACTTGAAGACAGAGAAATAGAAATACCCAACGTGAAACACAGAGAGAAAAAAGACTGAAAAAAAATGAAGCCAACTGACATTTTGACTGCAACCTCATGAAAGACTATAAGACAGAACCACCCAGCTGTGCTGGACTCTAATTCCTAACCCACAGAAGCTTTGAGATTATAAATGTTTGTTGTTTAAACCACCAAGTTTTGGGGGTAATTTGCTATGCTGCAGCAATAGATAACTAATCCATCCTCTTTGCATTTTCCTCTAGCTTCTCCATGTGTAAGTCTCTCCTTTTTATGACCAAGTTCTAAGAAGAGAGTCATTAACACACTATCAGCTCTACTTTCTTAACTTCCATTTGTCCTTGTCGCATGCAGTCAAGTTACTATTACCCTCCCTTCCACCCACCCCACTGACTCAGCTCTCACTAGTGTCATCAGTGAACTCCTTGTGGCCAGGGACATTTTATCGCCCTCTGTCTAGACCTCTCTGCTGTCTGGGATGCTGTTGATCAATCCTTTTCTTTCTCTGGCTCTTGATGCTCTGCTCTCTCATATTCCTTATTTTCAGCCATATCTTCTGGGTCTCTTATGTAGGTTTCTCCTCCATGACCTGTCCAATGCTTATTGTTTCCCAGAATCTTGTCCTGCCCTCTCCAAATTCTTAGGCTACATATTTCATACACCTTCTCCCAAGGGCATCTCATCCACACATTTAGCTTCAACCACAACTTCTGTGCTACCACAATCTTGTCTATGGCTCTCCTGACCAGTGTCATGGCTTCTATTCTTTGCTTCTGTGTTGGTGATGATGATTTTGGCTCAAGATAACAGAAAATCCAACCCAAGTTGTCTTTGACATAAGGGGTCACATTTTAAGAAGTTCATATGACAAGACTAGAAGGAAGCAGCTCTAGGGTTGGTTGATTCAACAACTCAGTGATGTTGTCAAGCACTTAGCCTCCTTTTATATTTCTGCTCTGCCATCCTTGTGAGCTTTCTTCAAGCTAACTCCATTCATGGTCCCAAGATAGCTTCCATAGGTTTAGGTATCACATACAGATTCAGCAATGTCCGGCATCAACGTAAACTTTCTCAGAAGCCTCTTACAGACTCCTCTTCTCGTTCTCTTGGCCACCACTTGCCCATGCCTAAAGCAGTCACTATTAAAGGGAATGGGATCACCATGGGATCAGCATTAGGCCAATTATGATTCAATCCTCAGAACTGGAGATGAGGCACTCCTTCTCTCAGACATATGGCCACATGGTCCAGATGATTTACCTGGACAAGTGTTGGGTTCTGTTATAAGGAGGAAGGGGGACAGTGGTTGTTGGGGAGGTAGCCATGTCTATGTCCCTCTGTCTGACTCTGCCTCCCAACGTGGTCAGACATTTGACTGTGTCAGTGCTCTGATTAAACATGCCAATGGCTACATAATAACTTCTGACTAAATTTCAAGTACCTAGCATGACACTCCAGGTTTCCATGGCCTGGCCTTTATCTGCTTCTCCAGCCTTATCTCCCAATACCCCCACCTTGCATCAACAGCACACCATTATCCTTCAATGTTCAGATCAGGCATCACAGCCCCCAAGAAGCTTCCTGGCACTTGCAGGTGATCCAGGCACCTTGCTGTGGGTCCCCATAACACCTGCACATTCCTCCCTTAGTCCTCTCTGATATCGACATTTCTGAGCATCAACCTTTCATTCTAAGTGCTTGACAAATCTTTTCTGAACTGAACTACACACCTGCTGGCCTCTCTCCTGAGCTCCAGGCCCGTTTAACATGTGCATTTGGTTTGGCCCACAGACACCTGAATTTCAACATATCAAATAAGTGGTGTATCATCATCTTGCCCTGATCTCTTCTTCCTCCTGCACTCCTTATCTTAGAGAATTTACCTTCATTGAGCTGCTCAAGACAGGAATTTGGGAATGACCCTTTCTCTCTCTTAATCTATTTTGTCACCCAAGCCTGTCAATCCTATCTTCAAATCCCTCTCTAATTTCCCTCTTTCCCTCCTTTCTCTTCTCAGTGCTTTAGTCCAGGCCCTTATCAGCTCCCTGGATAACTGTAGCAGCCCCCAAATTGATCTTTTTGCCTCCAATCTTGATCCTAGGCTATCCGTTCTCCATACTGTAGCCAGAGAGTACTTTTTAATAAGGTCAGTCTCAGGACTTCCCTGTTGGTGCAGCAGTTAAGAATCTGCCTGCCAATGCAGGGGACACGGGTTCAAGCCCTGGTCCAGGAAGATCCCACATGCCGTGGAGCAACTAAGCCCGTGCGCCACAACTACCAAGCCTGTGTTCTAGAGCCCGCGAGCCACAACTACTGAAGCCCACACGCCTAGAGCCCATGCTCCACAACAAAAGAAGCCACTGAAATGAGAGGCCCGAGCACCACAACGAGAAGCAGCCCCCACTCGCTGCAACTAGAGAAAGCTCTTGCGCAGCAACAAAGACCGTCCCCCCCCCAAAAATAAATAAATAAGGTCACTCTCTTGCTTAAATCCTTTGATGCTTTCCATTCCGTTATCAAACTACCTTTCTTGGTTGTAAAACCCTTCAAATCTCTCTCCTATTTAATTCTTCAGCCACCTCTCAAAGTACTCTTCTACTCATGTGAACCCAAGCCATCTGGGATTATTTCCGTTTCCTCCAGAGCAATTCTGCAAAGCTTTATCTCTGCCTCAAGTGAGAATCTCTTCACTTCTGCCCCTGGTTGGCTCACAAATCCCCATCCTTCAGGACTCAGCTTAAGTTTTACCATTCCTAAGAAATGCTCCCAGCCCCACCCATTTTCCAGGGTTCATCCAGGTGCCTCTTCTGCCATCCACTGTCGCAGCTCCTAGCTCTATACGAGAATTGTCACTTAACAATTTTTGTAGAACCTCTGCACTCCAGGCCCTAGGTTACCCTGTACCCACTCTTTGGAGTTTCTGTTTTAGTGGGAGTTGGGGTGGAGCGCCCCCAAACTAAGCACATACTCTTTGATTACAGTTGAGACAGTGCCAGGGAAGACAGTGCAGGGTATTAATGGAGTAAATAACAGAGGACCTGCCTGAGCCTGAGGATCAGGGGTGGCTTCCCTGAGGAAGTGATGGCTATGTGGGAACTCTAGGAGGAGGAGTTGGTGGCCAGGGAAAGAAGATGTTGGGAGGGGGTGTTGGTGGCATTCCAGGCAGAGGAACATCATGTAGGAGCACCCTGAGTGGTGAGGTCACCTGCTCTCTGAGGAGCTGGAGGGGGCCAGTGTGGTGGGTGTGCAGGAGCAGGTGGGGAGAGGTGAAGGGTGATGCCAGGGAGGAGAGTAAGGTCGGCCCCCTCGGGCCATGGGGCCGCACTAAGGAGGACTTTGGCTTTTACCCTGAGGGCCCTTCGACGCCATTATGGGGTTTTAATCAGAGGAGCAATATGATCAGATTTGCATTTTCAAAAGATTTCTCTGCTGCCATGTGGAGGATGGATCTGAGGGTTGGGGGGGAGGGTGGCAGTCAGACCAGTTAGGAGACGTTGGGATCACCACTTGGACTAGAGAGGTGGAGAGGAAAGGAGGAGGATGTAGCAAGGCGTTTATGAGGCTGGGTGTCGAGGACGGCTCCCAGCATCTGGGGAGTGATGGGGCCTTCTCTGTCTGAGATGGGGGACGCGGGACAAGGGGATGGTTCTGGGGGGAGCAAATCAAGAGTCAGTTTGGGACATAAGGGTGAGCTCCTCAAGGACAGACACATCTATTATTCACCTCGAATTCCCGGGTATTAGGCCCAGCAGGGGCCCAAGGACTGTTGGTGGAGTGAACGATGGGACAGACGCTCTCAGGCCTGCTGACCTGCTTTTGTCGGTTGAACGGCCAGAACACCAGTGCTGCTCCTTGGATGACAAGGAAATCCCTGTTATGTTCTTTCTCACCCAGCGGGTTATCTGCCCAAATAGACCGCTCTGGCGGTTACCCCAGATGAGAGTGGAGAGGCCCACGTGGGTAGGAGTGGGTGGGTGTGTGGGCGTGAGAGAGCACGTGAGGGACACTGGGAGTTGGGGGAGCTTTGTACTCAGCATCTCATCACCATCCATTCCCTTTACTGCTCAGCTGGGGGCAGGGTCTGGCTGCTGCAGGGCACTGCTGCAGTCCGAGCACTTGGAACACTTCCCTGCCACTAACACATACCATTCCCAGATTTCCCCAGAGGCTTGGGGTTCTGTTTTGCAGTCAAGGAGTATAACATACCGAAGGGTGAGATGCTGCCAAGGTGTCTGAACACAGTTCATCCATCCCCCAGCCATGCACCATTCGTTCGTTCACTCATTCACCCTCTGTGTGCCAGGCCCTGTGCTGGGCTCTGGGTGTATCATGGCAACCAGATAGGTCTGTTCTCGGCCCTCTAAGCTCACACACTTCACATGCATCCATACACCGGTGGTGCCACCACCATCACAGCCACCTTTAGGGTCAGTAGCGGCTTCCAGAGCACATTACCCTTGCTTCCATCTAAGCTGGGTGAGATACAGCACTTCTGGAGTCCATAGATGATGCTGTTATTGGAAGTTTTATCTCCAACCACACACACGTACTTGCTGGGGGTTCAGAGCAGTGATGCTTATAAGAGCCGGAAACTGACAAGTGCCCCCAAACAGTGAATGACTGCGCAAACAATAGGCATAAGATGGGAGAGCAAGATGTTACCTAATAAAAACGCCAAGTAGGTGGGATTACACTGATGTGTAATGAGATGGGATTTAATGTGTCTATGAGATTTCCTTTAATGAAATAAACAGAACATAAAAATTCAGGTATACACTAATTACAACTGCTCTAAAACCTATGCACACACACCATAATCTCAGTTTTGTAAGGAAAACACAATGTATTGCGAAAGACTGGAAGATGCCAAATATTAACAACACCTGATTTAGGCAGAGTGTTTATACATGATTTTTCTGCTTCTTTATTGTTTTTATTCTTGCCAGACTTTTTATGATGAGCAAGCTATTACTATGAAAATTCAGAAAAGTAAATAACTTTAAACACTGGAACCCTCCTATGTCTACACATTGGCAGAGATCAGGGATCTACTTCCAGGGATGTAAGAAGAGCTTGGTGATCACTAGATTCTGTTGTCTACACTTGTAATAAAACATACACTGACATTTGAGAGCTGGACTAAGTGGGTGCTAAGTGCTCTTTGGCTCTGAAGTTCTGGGATTCAATTTAATTCCACACAAGTTGAGAAGCTCACCATCTAGTCAGGGGAGCAGACTTATTTATTTATTCATTCAACTCAACAAATATTTATGGAGTTCCTGCTATGTTCCTGGCATTGTTCCAGTTGCTGGGGAACATAAACACATAATTACAATGCCACGTATGAAGTGCCACAGGAGAATTCCCTTACAAAGTGTTAGGGGCACGCTGTAGGGGAAGCAACTGACCCTTTTGGGGGCTGTGGGAGGTCATGGAAGGCCTCATAAAGGAGGCTCATTTGAATAGGGTCTTGAGGGATGAATAAGAGTTCTCTAGGCAGCAAATAGAGGGAAACAGAGCTTATGCTAGGTTGAGAATTATTTCTGGAGGGGCCTATGTGTGCTATGAGGGAAGGTGGAATAAACAGATTGTTTATAGACTCTTGTCCTCATCCCAGCCGCAGAAATCAGGATAAGAAGTGAGTTCAAATGTCTGAACTCATAAAGTTAGAATAATTCTTTTGAGTCGTGGCTGTTTCTTCTTCCACCTTTAACTAAGAGTCATGCATGTTCAAGGCCTCTTTGAATAATGACCCCTTCGACCCATCAGTACAGCCTGGTCCAGGAACTGGAAACATCTGGATCCTGCTGGGCTGGAAAAACATTGTGTGACCCCTGGATTCCTGTCCTCATGCAGAAAGAAGGATGGCTATAAGAAGATGACCTGGGGCTGGAAATTCTAACTGGTAAACAAGAATCCTTGAAAAAGTGATTGTCAGGCATCTCCTGTCTGTCTGGTTCTGTTGCTTGTCTTTCTTCCCTCCTTTTCTCAGTTTCTTATTTCCTCTTTCTCCTTTCTCTCTCCTTTGTCACATCTATCTTCCTCCTTTTCTCTTACTTTTTCTTCTCTCTTTAGTCTCTTGGTCTCACCCTCTGCCTCCTTCTGTTTCTCTGAGTGTTTCTGTCTCTCTCGCTTTGTATATTTTCTCTTTCTTTTTCCCTAATCTCTTTCCTGTCTTCAGGTCACCTCCGTGGTTTTCTCCATTGAAAGGAGCCCCAGCCTGCCTTTGAGGGGATTTGGGGAGGGCAGAGTTGGTGGGATACTCTGAGCTTGTTTGGCCTCCCTCGACAAGCATCTCTTTTTAAGGAGTCTGAATTTATAGTGTGACAATATAAAGAGCTCTTTCATTCTGGCTCTCATATATCCCTACTTGAGCAGAGAGATTTCCAGACAGATAATCATCAGGCTTCCTACAGGAAATTAAAGACCTTGGCGCTGTGTAGCTGCTCATCTCACCTGTGTAGCCCATTAAATTTCACTAAAGGCTTTGCTTCCCTGGTATGTGATAGAACACATCTTTGACAAGATTTATTTCCCAAATCTCTCTAATGAAGGCAGTCGTGTGTGTCTTCTAGATAAGCAAGCTCACAGTAAGGCCAGAGGTTCTCATTTTGGTGCAGGAAAGGGTGCCTCACCTTTCTTATCTGGATTACAGGGACACTGAGCTGGCATGTGTCATCAGGGTCCACACTGGGGGCAAGAATCCTTATAATGAAGTACATTTGGACCTCTGGCTGGCTTTGTACATGCAGCACTTGCCTCACTTCTTTCTTGAATCCCCACTTTGTCCACACACTCTGGTCAGCATCTTCTTTAGAGGAAGACAGGCCCCAATCTAGACAGCATGGTAATCCCACTACCATGGGACTTGCCAGGGACTGACTTAGGTTGGAGCATACAACCCTTTTTTAACCAGTGAGATGTGGAGGAATGTCTAGGGACTTCTGAGACAGTTTTCCCCATTATTAAAAAGAGATCCAAGACAGGCGTACTTCCTTTTATTGTCTCTGGACTTTGAAGTGTAATGGTGGGATGCCTGGAGGTGCTGCAGCCATCTTGTGACCATGAGGGAGTGGCCAACATGCTGAATGAAGATGGTGGAGCAGAAAGTCAGAAAGAACTTACATTCACGGTGACACGTGCCATCAAATTAATGGCCCCTGAAACTGTCTTACCTCTGGAGTTAGTGTGTGTCCTTTTTTTTCCCTTTGGCCGCCCTGCTTGTGGGATCTTAGTTCCCCAGCCAGGGATTGAACCAGGGCCCTTGGCAGTGAGAGCACTGAGTCCCAACCACTGGACCGCCAGGAAACTCCCTAAATGTCCTTGTTTTTAAACTTTCTTGAGTTGGGGTTTCTTTACTGGCAACTGAAAGTATCTTAGCAAATACAGACAGGGAGGTCCAAGATGGGCCCACCATGTTTTATAAGGGAAGTGTGAGTTCACTGAGAGAGGGGTGGGGTGGGGAAATGAGCTTTGGGATCAGATGTCTCCGCACTGGAGCACCAGGTTTGTTGTTCCTGCTTATGACAAGTCACGGGCAAATCACTTAACCTCTCTGGGCTGTAGTTTCCTTGGCTCAAAATGAGTATTGAGTACCACACAGATGCTCAATAATTGTCAGTTCTCTTCTTCCTAGATATGTTTCTCTTCCAGCTATTTTTAAAGGGGCAAGAGGTGCCAGGAGCAGAGAGTTATTTAATGACATTTCAGTGCTGGGGAGAGTTTTATACAGAGACCATTCTGAGTCCTTTACCCACAGTTGCTCCAAGTACAAATCACATCTCTAGTGCCAGCAACAGCGCTGAGGGGGAGGCAAATACACCCAATTCTCCATTCTCCATGGTGATGAGAGATGTGGATAATTGAAAACAGCAGATAATCCCCGAACCTGCTTTGAGTCACTGACTTCCACCACCTCCCCCAACATCACTTTTTTGGTGCAGCTGACAAACTGCCACATGGATGCACGTCTCTCTCCTCTTCTGTCTTCTGGTGCATCACTCGGCAAAGCTGCTTCAATACAGCCAAGGCCAGGGCGATGGAGGAGAGGCAAGGGGGCTGATGCCACCTCCCCAGGCAAGAACAGCCTGGAAGCTGCATGATTGAGCTTGGCCTTGGAGTTGGGCTCTGTCTACCCCTTGGGCTAGTTTGACTTCAGTTTCTCCAAGCTCCTTCAGGTGGAGATGAGCACCAGAGATGCAGGTTCCTTGCCTCCAGTGGGCCCCACTCAGGCCAGTCAGTGCACAACTAACTTCACTTGTACTCAGAGCTCCTCCCCTTATGTCACTCATTTCTTGGAAAGAAGGGTGACTTTTCCTTCTCCCAAGCAATGGCATGAACTAAAATGAATTGTATGCATTGAATTTAGAGCTTTTGGATTCTTGATCCAGGTAGCAGTGACCCTCTTATTTACCAAAGTCCCCTTTCAGTCAGTGAAACACTTTACAAGAAGGATGAAAAGTGAGGCAAGAAAGAAACATTTATTGAGTACCTATCACGTGCTGGCCGTGTGCTAAGCACGTCACATCTATTACTTTGTGGGGAGACCAGATCTTTCCAGTGAGAACTCGTCTAGCCTGAAGTAGGAGATACTGGCTGCTTGCTTGTCTCTGGCAACCTATTCTGGAAAATTCCTGCCTTGGTACCAATAACACACAAGTCAATTTCCTCTAGTCCTAGACCCGGGTTCAGTTCTCTCAGGATCTCTTGCTATCTTGTCCTTTCTCTACACTAGAAGTTCGATTGGATGAGATTTGTGGGTCTGGGAGAACTGGACAACCTGAAACTTCTTGGCTGAGTGAGGGGGAGTTGCTGGCCTTCTTGATCTTAATCGGGAGATGCAGAAGTGCCCCACTGATCAGAGTCAAGGCTCACAGCGCTGGAGGCAACTAGGATAAGATCTGGGGGGCTGCCAAGGCAGGCTCTCATCCCCTTTTCTCTTCTTTCCCTTCCCTGGCCCTTCTGGCTGGTTCAGAAGCTTCTCTAATGGAAGTGATAAGACGTAAGTAAGAAGCCACTGGCCTTTCTCACTGTCTGGGGCTGACATTTGCCAGATCCTGGAGCCACCAGGAGGCTTATTAATTACTAGGTTTGCAGGAGGAAAAAGGTGTTGTATTCAATACTAAGAAAGAGGATTAGTGCTCACCAGGCCCCCAGGAGCTCCCATAACGGGCCACAGGGATTGCGAGAGCTGCAACTTGTCATAAAATCAGTTCTGGGATCATAGTTTTGGAGACAATCAGAGGAGGCAAGGTTTCCTAAATTGTAGGAAAACTCCTCCATTAGAATAATGGCTTATCTTTGGCACATACTCTTTCTGAGATGTACAGCCTCATCCCATTCCCTTTCTGAGCATGACTTCCAAACACCAGATGGGAAAATGGCCAAGATGAGGGTGCTGGGCCTTCGGAGTCTGAATGTCAGTTATTTAATCTTGGACAAGTCCCCTAGGCCTCTCGTTTCTCTTTGTAGAATGGGGACGACAGGAACTGCCTGGCAGAGGGTCACAGGGTCAGTGAGAAGTGGCTGCACCATGTCTGGGGCTTGGTAGGTGCCCCCAAACTGTTGTTTGAATCGGTTTCTGAGCTGTGATCCAGGCCTGGTATTGGGGCGATGGAAGAAGTGTCCTTGAGCAGCCCACATGCCCCCTTCTCCCCATCCAATGACAGGCAGCCTGGAAACCCAGAATGAAAATGTTCTCTCTTCTCTTGACCCTCCAGAGAGTCCACTGAGCTCATTAGCAGTCAGGGAAGATTCCCAAGGTAGAGGGCAGAGGCCAGGTCTGGAAGGACTAGGCTGGCGGCCCACCTGACCTCATGTGTGTAGGGGTCCTGTGCTCATAGGCACTTTCCTAAATTGAGGTCTCCCCACTTCTTTGGTGTCTTTCCTTTTCTTAGAAAAACTTACCAGAGGCTCTAGACTGGAAAAGGGAGTCCCAGGCTGGGCTGTGGCTCCCATCAATGGGGAATTCATCACTGCACTAAGTATCCAGCCAGCAGTGGCTGGGCCTCCTCCTGTCTAGCACTGCAGACCCCCAGCATTCTGGCCCCAAGGTCTGTGATAAGGATTATCTTTGAGTGCCCTGTGGACCAGGATGGGGGGTGATTTATGGTTCTCTTGAGGTGTGGGTTGGAGTTCCACTTGTTATAAAGTCAGTGTTGGAGTGAGTCACTGCTAGTGTGTGAGCCCAGCTGACTGCCTTGAACCCACTTCCTGGGGTGACCTCATGGCCCTCTTTTCAGGGTAAGTCTTGGAATTTCCCTTATAAGTCTGGGGGAGAAATAGCTTTCTGTTCTGCTTCACTGTATTTAATGGCAGAAATTAAAAAATGAGAGAAATAGTGGTAAATATGGGGGTTTGGAAGTTTTTGATCCCTCCCTTCATCAATCTTTTTCAACCTTTTAAAAATATATGTATATATGGGGCTTCCCTGGTGGCGCAGTGGTTGAGAGTCCACCTGCCGATGCAGGGGACACGGGTTTGTGCCCCAGTCCGGGAAGATCCCACATGCCGCGGAGTGGCTGGGCCCGTGAGCCATGACCGCTGGGCCTGCGCGTCTGGAGCCTGTGTTCTGCAGTGGGAGAGGCCACAACACTGAGAGGCCCGCGTACCGCAAAAAAAAAAAAAAAGTATGTATGTATAAACCCATGTGTATACATATATGTGTATGTGTGTGTATGTGTTTAGGTCTCTATCTGTATCTATAGCTATCCATCTGAAGGGTCTTTGGGGATAGAGTTGGGGCTTCCCTGGTTCATTCACACGCTTCCTCCAGGATTAATGAATGTGGGGAGGGGGGTTTTTGTAGTGGGGGTCAGGGCACAGCAAAGCTAACTTTATCCTCCTAATGGCTGAGCTCTGAGACAAGCCCAGCCTCCAGAAGGCCACTCTAGCCATCAGCGCACGTGTTCAGTGACTTGTAGGGCCCAATGTGCTTTCCCATAGGCCCTCTCTTTAAAGGTTCCTTGTGGCCACTGTGGGCACTGGAGGATGAAGCCAGCTATCCTTCCCAGAAGCGTGTGGCTTTTGGTTGAAAACAAAGGATGCTCCACGTTGGACCTGAGTCGATGGCTGTATGGAATCTCGTGGTCTTGGTGACCTGGTCTGATGTGTAGGTGGGCAGCTGCGGGGCATGGGTAGAGGTGACGATGTTCTGATTTCATGGTGGAGAGCCCAATAGTGGAGAAAAAATGCTCGTCTCAGGGTGGGGACAAGAATAGCAGCAATGGCGTCCTGATCTCTCAGAGGGGCTGTTCATAGAGGGGGTACACTCTGGTTCTCATGGCAGAGACGGGACTAGAGGTGATAGTTCTCTGGTCACCTGGTGGCATCCTAACGGGGGGCACGCCTGCTCTGTTCTCATGGTGGGGAAGCTAGTAGTGGTGATAATGATCTGATCTCCTGGGGAGGATAAATGAAGGGGGCTGTGTGGCAGTGGGGAGTTGAGGTGCTTCTGTACACAGGGCAGCAGGGGGTCCAGGAGTCCAGCTCAGAAAATCTCCTGGACCCATGTTTGTTTTTATATAAGAGCAAAAGGGCTGTCAAAGTCTTTCCCTCAGACACTGCTCATGCACACAGCCATGGGGCCTAGATTCTCCCTTCCCTCGTCTCAGAATCCTGCCTGAGAGATGCTGGCCATAGTGATTAAGTGTCGGATTTGATGGGGATCCTGTTAAGACACTAATGCTCTTCTAATTCTGGCTAAATTGGCATTGGTTTTGTTGATCTACCTACACAGGTTGAGCTTGTTGCTTCCAATTTCAGGTGATTTCCATCTTGTCACTCTCTCCTTCCCACTTAGCCCATCTAATCCTCAGGCTCTTCCAGCCGCCTGGTATCTCCTGTGCAGCATCCTGCTGCCTCCGAGGCTAGGCAATTACAGACTCAGACTCCAGCAGGGAGGGCGGCTACGGATTATTACTGAGGAGGGAGAGACTTGAGTGCAGTGTCCATAGCAACCCTCCAGCTTTCACCTTTACTAGGAGAGAAGGAAGTCAAAGGAAGGCAGGAAGGCAGCAAGATTCCTGCCCTTTTGCATTATTCATATCAAAGTGCTGGGCACAAGGCCTTGGCTGCTGACTTTGCCCTGTGAATGTGGTGTGGGGAGAGGGGACTTTTCCGCATTTCATAGCAGCGATTTGGAGTGGACATGCAGCTGGGAGCTTGAGTTTGGGATGCACCCAGTGAGACAGCAGGGAGGGGTGTAGTGAGCTGTGCTGTAGGGTATCCAACAGCTACTGAGAGATGATAGGGCCCCTGAAAGGGGCCCATCACATCAAGGGGATCCCGATTCGAGTCCCAGCTTTGTCCTTAACTCACATGTGAGCTTAGGCGAGTCACCTCCCATCTCTGGGAGGTCTTCTCTTGCTAGTAAGGCTGGGCCCTAGGCATATCTGTGGTCCCTTCCAGCCCTCTCATTCAACGGTTTTATGCTGGCTTACCTAGGACAGATCATAGGGGTAATATGTTCTTTCCCTATGGTGGAAAAGCTCGAAGAACCTGCCAAATAGAGGCTACCTTTGCAAAATGTCCTGGCACCAGATGTAGTCCCCGAGTCTCCATGGAAGGAGGCAGAAAGTTACGGGCGCAGTTTCCTTTGGGGATCTCCCTCCACGCCTCCCAGGGTGCCTGGAGTTCAGAGCTATGTGCACGTGCCACCAGCAGAGGTCGCCACACTCCTCACAAACCCGCCACAGGTTGCTGTGCCCCAAGTGGGTGCGCCCCGGGTGAGCATCAGCTGGGGCCTCAATCTCAGAGCCAGAGCTGGGCGGGGAAACGCCAGGACCTTCCCGCTTGAGCTGCCACTGGTCACCTGGAGTCTGGGAAAGGGCTGATGGCACCGGCTGGCTCAGAAGGCTCGGGCTCAAGTCACCAGCCAGGCTCCAGGGATCTGTCCTTCACTCTCGACCCTAACTGTAGGAGGGTGGTTCATCCAAGGCTGCAGAGTGCTGCTGTGTCCCTTGGTGCCTGGGGCCTGTGGCTGCCCTGGTTCTTGACCTTCTCTTGGACAGCTCAGGTGCCAGCTCTGGGTTTGGGAAACCATTAGAGGTAATTTTTTTTTTCTCTGAGCCTTTTGGGACTGAGACCAGGAAGCTGACTTAATCAGTAAATCTTAATTGAGAGCATGCGCTGTGCCAGGCACTGGGGATTCAGCAGTGAATAAAACAGAGATTCCACCCTCAGGAAGCTGAATCTCTGGTTGGGGGGAAGGGTGCCATCATCTACACAGTGTGGGGCTGGGCGTGGACACCCACCCATCCAGGGCAGGCCAGTGATGGGCTCTCTCCACTGACTTAGCCTTGAGCAGGCAGGCCTTTGGACCTGTCCTGGCTTTAGGGATGAGGCTTAGATGCTGAGCCCTGGCCAAACACGTCTACATGGGCTCTCCCCCAGCCACCAAGGTCCACCAAGCTCCTTGCACTTGCCCAGTCCACACATGTAGCACTTTACAGTTTGCAAAGTGTGTGCCCCTATACCATCTCCCTGTGAGCCTGGCAAGGCCTCATGGTGACAAGATGTTGGTGCCCTGTACCCATTTCTCATGCATTCTTTCCAGATACTGTATCAGCACCTTTTATTTGACCTTGGACCCCTCAAACAAATGTTCCCATCTGGACTGATCCATCTGGCCAGAACAGCAAGTTCTCACACCAAAGCCATGGAGAAGTGGTGAGGAGAAGCATTTAAAAATGTATCTCGTTTTTCACAAAACAACCACGGAGGGAGGCATGAATGGGTCCAGTTTTATGGGCTCAGAGTGGTGCCGTGTGGTCACCGGCAGGAAGATGGCAGCTCTGAAGCACATGTATTGGAGTTCCAGCCCAAGGCTGCTCCCGGCACCCCTGCCTGCCTGCTGCACTCCGTCTTCTCTCCATGTCCAGGACCAGCCCTGCCTGCCACAAAGTTTTTGGAGCAAAATCGTCACCCTTCTTTCAGACAGGCCTCAGTGGAGCTGGTCTGTTGAAACCTCCCCCACTCCTTTTGTCAAAGGGGGTTTCCTGGAGAACCTGGGTAGGAGTGGAGGGCAGGAGGAATCTTTCCTCTGAAAGGGGAAGAAGCCCAGTGGTGGTGGCTGAGTGGAGAGGTGACCTGCAAGTGGACAGTCCAGTTTGGCTCATGGCGTGGCCTCTTCCCTCCTTTGAGAACAAGAGCAAACCAGTTGCCTTCTCTGGAACTTAACTCAGTTTCCCCATCTGTGGAATGGGGATACTAATCTAACCCCACTAGCTTGTTGGGACCACATTTGCACAGAGCAGGCTTTCAGTGAATGCACCGGGCGTGAGATGTTGAGCTGTACATCTCTTTTATAGCGAGACCCATACGAAGCACAAAAGTTTCAGTTTTTCTTCAGCAAAGAGGAGATGGTGTGAAGCTGCCCTAGGTGGCTAAGAGCGGTTGGTGGGTGCCCTGGAGGCAGGTGGGATGTGCTGTGGTCCTGTCTCACTCTTTCTGCCATGACTTGGGGGAGCTTCTATTTGGCAGCCCTCACTCCGGGTCTGGATGTTCAGGGACTCAGAGAAAAGAAGCATGGATGAGAGACCTACACTTACAGATCGGCGTTCATTGTGGCCAGTGGTGCAGGTAAGGGGTAAGCATTGTGTCCAGGGTCAGAGTGCCCTGAACTCTCATTCATGCATCAGTTCACTCACTCACTTCCAGATTTAACACACAATCTGGGTGTGGGGTGAGGTGCAGTACTGTGTGTGTGTTTTATAATCCACACCACCGGCTCCTGTCCCCAAGGAGCTTATGGTGTAAATTAAAAATGGGAGAAAAGTCATGTATACAGAGGACTCCAATACAAGGCAAGAGGTGAAAAGTATCCCCAGAGAGATACAAATAAAGCGCTAAGGGAATTCAGAAGAGGAAGATGACGTCAAATTAGGGGGGAGGAGCAGAGGAGGGGAGGTGTGGGAAGGCTTTGGGCGGAGGCATCACTGCTCTCCTTAAATTCTAGTGGGACTGGACACCAAGTGAGGGGTGAAGTGGCATTCCAGGCAGCACAAATGGGGAATGGGAAAGAGCATGGGTCTAGTGGTCAGAAGGATCCAGGTTCAAACCCACGACTAACTGGTGACCTTGAGCGAGTCACTTCAACCTTTCTATACTTTAGTTTACGGGGGCGAGAGTGTAAAGGATAGAGCAATAGAACCTTCCTGGCCTGCCTTCCAGGGCTGCCAGGAAGTGCAAATGGAGTACTTTATGTGAAAGCAGTTGGAAACTATAAAGTGCTAGCAAATACAGGGGTTGTTTTTATTTTTAAAACGTGAACTGATCCTGTAACAGAGCTCCTAGTTAAGAACACAATAATGACGGAACCTGAATGGGCTAATGAGCTGTTCAGCCCAGAGCTGTCTCTGACCCAACCATCCAGGGTCTGAGGGAGGTGTCATTGATCTTTAAGATACTTCTGTTCTTAGAAGGTTAAGGATAGCCCTTAACCACCACTAGCTTTTATAAAAATCCCACTATTGTCTGTCATTGTATCTAAACTCCATCCATCCACCTATCTATCCCTCCATCCATCCATCTATCCAATAAACCTATAATGAGTATATCCGCAGCCAGATAACCCTGATCAGTGCTGGGGATACAGAAAAAATTAGACCCCTTCTCTGTGCTCAAGAAGTCTACAGCTTAGTGGGAAAGACAGCTATATAAACCATATATCATTCCTTTTCTTAAACCCATTTTCAGTCAGTTCTATGTTTTGGGGGTAACAAGTTCCACAGACCACAGATTATAGGATTTTAAAGCTGAGTGATCTTAGAAATCACCTCTTCTATCACACTCATTTTACTGATGGGGGAAATTATTATTTGTGTGGAAAGCACTATGACTTCCTCTTATTTGCCTCTCCAAGGTTTCAAGTTCAGTTCAGTTCAATGAATCTTTGTTAAGCATCTATTATATGCCAGGCTCTGTGTAAGAGCTGCAGGTCCGATGATGGAGAAGACATAATTCCGGCCCTCACAGAGGTCACAGTCTAGGGGGAAAAGGACACACAAAGAGATAACAGCTATAGTGCTTGATACTGAAAAACACAGGAGAAGGGCCCCTGATTTGGATATGGGGGAGCTTGGGAGAGGCTTCCCAGCAAGAAGTCCTGTGAGCCATGTCTTGAAGGGCAAAAGCAATGTGCTGGATGAAGATGTACTGGAAGGGCTTGCCAGGCAGAAGGAATAGCGTGAGCAAAGGCATGGAGGTATGAAATAGCATGGCTTGGTGGAGGAACCATAAGAAGCTGGTGGTATTGGGGCTTAAAGAAGGAAGTGGTGAGGAATGAATGTGGAAAGAAGGGCAGGGGCAGAGCGACGGCACACCTGATGTGGAGCTGGTGTGGCCAAAGGCCACCACTACCTTATTGGGTTTCATGAGCATGTCCTTGTTCACTTTCCCTGTCTTCTCTGGGCTAAGAAACTCCACCACATCCCCTTGACCTTCATCTTTACAGACTTAAGAGGCATAATTTATTTGAAGAGCCTATCCTTCAAGGTGTGGATTTGGACATGCAGGAAAAAGTCAACCCTGATTTGCAGGTGTAAACACTCCCATCATCACTGATTTCAAGCTATCAGTGTGACATCACTGGTTGTGGAGTTGGGAAGAGAGATACACCTTTGGCTTTTAGGAGCCAGTACCAGCCAGCTCCAGCACACCAGCTTCTGGGCAGTGTGTGTGGCCCGGTGAGATAGCCCACTACTACTGACTTGCATGATGTAGGGACCCTTATCACTCCCATTTTATAGAGTAGGAAGCTGAGGATCAGAAGGTAGTTATCCTGCCTGTGGTTACACAGCCATTGCATGGCAGAGAGGGGCGCCAGCCTGGGCAGTCTGACTCTAGAGCCCGAGCTCTAACCATGATATCATTCACTTCCCATTCCCATAGGGTGGTTGTATTGAAGGGCATGAGCTGCATCAGTGGCATTAGCTGTCAAGCTCCAGCCCATTTCCAGATGAGTCTCTAATCTATCTTTGGCTCTGGTATAGTTTAGTCCCCCACCCCACCCAGGTGTTTCTTATCCCCATCCATGATAGCAGGACATATTCTAACAGTCCCTATGGGATCCAGCTGGTACAGCCGGATGGCCCAGAAAGGTCAACTGAGGCAGAAGACAGGTCATAGCGGTGGAGTGGGCACAGAAATGCCCAGACCTGGAGTCTGCCCCTAAAAATTGATTTTTCACAGCCCAGATGCTGTATCCAGCCCTGAGAAGCAATACTAACAGCATATTTCTGCCACTAATGACATAGTAATGATAACTTATTAGGAAATCATTAAGCCTAAGTATATGATCTGGAGCCTTGAACCAAACAGGTGGCTCTGTTTGGGGATGGATGGAGGGAAACCAAGAAGACAGAAGGGAAGGGGAGAGCAGGCAGGGCATGCTGGAGGGGTTGAGGTGGAGGGTACCAGAGGGCCTGCATGGTCGTGAGAAAACACATGAGACCCCAGCTTGTGTCTGAGCCCCAGCACTATGACTTATAGTGGCAGGGGGTGTGACCGTGTCATTGATAATAATAACAGTAATCAAGATTATCAGGTGTAGTTGTAATTATTCAGGTTTCTGGGGTTGTGACTTACAAGTACTATTTAGCTCTCAATCATTCGGGCTGAGAGGGGTTTGGAGAGGTGAGAACCGGCATGTGGAGTATACTCTGGGCTCTTTTGATGGGAGCCCTGCTCCTTCCTGACCTGGCCACTTGCTGCTCACCATTCAGAACTGCTTTAGAACCTCACTGTGTGTGGGCATGTGTGTGTGTGTGCATGGGTGTATGTGTTTGTGGGCCAGTGAGTGCACACCTATGTATATAGGTGCGCCTGCATACGTGTATCTGTGTGTGTGTGTGCATGCATGGCTCTCCTCCTCTTCCCCCTTCCTACCAGAGAAGCAGCTGGACAGAGGCCAAGGGGTGATGGGGGAAGCAAGAGACAGGCAGGAAGATGCCGCCCTCCTAAAACCCCAGGTGTGCTTGGGGAATCCCATAATGGCCCCTTCTTCACTGATCCCTAAGTCGCTGCCGTTAGAAGTGGAAATGAATTCAGCTGGGTCCCATCTTTTTGGAACTCCCTTTGCACACAGTGGGAGCTTAATAAATACTTGATGATGGCTCTGAACCTGGGAAGCCAGCAGCTGTTCCCAGCTCTGACTCTCAGAGCTCCATGGGACAGAACAGGTGGGGAGCGACCACGGGGGGTTTCAGTCTTCCTTCCAGACCTTCCCATGACTCCAAGTCCAGCTGGAGCCATAGTCCATTTCACACATCCTGCTTTGGGGAGGCCAGTTCTTCCTCCACAGCTTCTCTCTGGCTCTTTCCCACCCCTCATTTGAGCAATATTTATGGAGCAACCACTGTGCACTGAGCATCACAGTGGAAAGGCATCCTGGGAGATTGTATAGGAGCTGTGGGGTCAGACTGAGCTGAGTTCGAATTCTAGCATCCTTAATTACAAAAGGGGGAACATCTGGCAACCTACTTATCTGTGCTTGAGTGATTTTTTAAAAAACGGGTTTCATCTGTAAAAGCAGAAGGATGACATCATTTTCATAGGGTTGATGTGAGGCTTAGAAATAACAGATGCTCCTGCACACATATTGCAGGCAGTTCAGTATTTACCTGGGGTCAGGAGGATGTGGGTTCCCTCTGCTTCTGTGACCTTGAAGTTGTTACTCAGTATCTCTGAGCATCAGTTTGTGAAATGGGAACACGATGCCCACCTCCTTGCGTGTTTGGAGGATGTAGCTGGATAATATGTGTGAAACAGCCTATCGCGCAGACCCTGACCATTAATAACTGTCTTCCTGCTTCTTGCCCCCGCATCAGGGTGCACAGCTCCCCTCCTTAGGAGGACCTCTGCTCCTCCTCTCCACCGCCCCGCGTGCGCGTACATCCCGTATCGCCGTGCGCTGACGGCTCTCTGCCGTACCTGTCAGAGGAAAGAGGGCAGCTGCTCAGCTCCCGGCTGGGGAGCGGAAACTACATTTCCCAGCCTTCGCTGCGCTGCCACTGGGGCTGGGAGCGGAGCGCGGCAGGCCCCTCCTTCGGGGAGGAGCCTATGCGGGGGGCGGAGTTAGGAGGTGGTTGGAGAGTTAAGACAAGCCAATGAGGCCAGCTGCTAATAAGTGGGCTTGGCTTACCCTATAACAGTGGCAGGAGGAGGAGAGCAAAGCTATTGAGCCAGCGAGGAGTGAAGCTGAGCCTGGCTTCACACGCTCCTAGAGGACCACCTCCTGAGACAGAGTTCTTTTTCCCCCTTCTTCTTTCTCCAAGCTCCCCTCCTGCCCTCCCTCCCTGCCCAGTACAATGCATTCTTGAGTGGCAGCGTCTGGACTCCAGGCAGCCCCAGAGAACCGGAGCAAGCCAAAGAGAGAGGACTGGAGCCAAGACACTCTGGTGGGGGAGCTTGGATGCCTGGCTTCCTTTGAGGACATCTTTGGAACGAGGGTGGCTTTGGGGTGGGGAGTTGTGCTGCAGGGAATCCAGCCAGGCCCCAAGATGGACACTTCTGGGCACTTCCATGACTCCGGGGTGGGGGACCTGGATGAAGACCCCAAGTGCCCCTGTCCATCCTCCGGGGATGAGCAGCAGCAGCAGCCGCCGCCGCCGCCGCCGCCACCAGCACCAGCACCACCAGCAGCCCCCCAGCAGCCCCCAGGACCCCCGTTGCAGCCTCAGCCTCCGCAGCTTCAGCAGCAGCAGCAGCAGCAGCAACCGCCGCATCCCCTGTCTCAGCTCGCCCAACTCCAGAGCCAGCCCATCCACCCCGGCCTGCTACACTCCTCTCCCACTGCTTTCAGGGGCCCCCCTTCATCCAACTCCACCGCCATCCTCCACCCTTCCTCCAGGCAAGGCAGCCAGCTCAATCTCAATGACCACTTGCTTGGCCACTCTCCAACTTCCACAGCCACAAGTGGGCCTGGTGGAGGAGGCCGGCACCGGCAGGCCAGCCCCCTGGTGCACCGGCGGGACAGCAACCCCTTCACAGAGATAGCCATGAGCTCCTGCAAGTACAGCGGTGGGGTCATGAAACCCCTCAGCCGGCTCAGCGCCTCCCGGAGGAACCTCATCGAGGCTGAGCCCGAGGGCCAGCCCCTCCAGCTCTTCAGCCCCAGCAACCCCCCGGAGATCGTCATCTCCTCCCGGGAGGACAACCATGCCCACCAGACCCTGCACCATCACCCCAATGCTGCCCACAACCACCAGCACGCCGGCGCCACCGCCAGCAGCACCACCTTCCCCAAAGCCAACAAGCGGAAAAACCAAAAC
Source organism: Mesoplodon mirus (assembly GCF_964341445.2). NCBI lineage: Eukaryota > Metazoa > Chordata > Mammalia > Artiodactyla > Ziphiidae > Mesoplodon > Mesoplodon mirus. The sequence goes on along the minus strand of NC_138978.1, from coordinate 119,243,833 downwards.
ATTGGCTATAAGCTGGGACACAGGAGGGCCCTGTTTGAAAAGAGGAAGCGACTGAGTGACTATGCTCTGATTTTTGGGATGTTTGGAATTGTTGTTATGGTGATAGAGACCGAGCTCTCTTGGGGTTTGTACTCAAAGGTAGGGGCTGCAGTTTCTCTTTATACCTTGAACAAAAGGAATATGTAGGTAGCAAGAGAGAGGGAGAGAGAGAGCGCGCGAGTTGTGGGGGGGGGTGGAGAGAGAGAGAGAGAGAGAGAGAGATTGGGGGAGAGAGAGATGGTGGTGCTGGGGAGAGGCGTTTGCTCAGTTATATGGAACACTCTAACTTCCCATGGTTTTCCTGCTTAATCCCGGGAGAATTCATTCCTTGCTTCCTTGGGAGGGGGGGACATCCCTACACACTGTGTCTAATTTGTAGACTCTGTGTAGGGAGGATTAAAGAATCCCTTCTGAGAAATCATCTTTCCTCCTGGCTCACTCGTACTAAAGCATAACCTAGCAGCTTAACGCACCAATTAATTACACTCTGCCTTGATGTGCTTGCCAGTTCCTGTGACTTCCCCTCCTCTCCTCCCCTCCCTGCTCCACTCCATTTTCCTGAGGATAAAAAAGAAATAAATGTCTGGGTGTGTGGGGGGGTGGGGATTCCATGCCAGTCCCTTCTCTCTCTGTCTTCTCTCTCTCTTCCCAAGTTTCTGTTTCCCTCCTCATCCCTGAGAGACGTAGGGCAAAATAGAAAAGCACCCGTGACTTGAGTCTCCTGGGGGCATGGGGTAAAAATGTAGGCGCAGGAAATCAGCGGTCTTTTCCCTCAGGAAAGAGGACTCAGAATAAACCTGCTGCTGCCTTGTAAACATCCCCTGATAAAAATGGCTACAGGTGTTACCCGGGCAGAGCAGATGGGCGCCGCCTTGGCATCAGCTGGGATGGGGGGGAGTGCCTCTTCTTCGGATGGGATGGCAGGGCTTCCTGGGAGTCCCCGAGAGCCCATGCCCCCGGCTCAGCCCCAGTTCTCCCCTCCCACCCCAACTCCTTCTCGGGATAAATAAGGATGAGTGTGTGAGTGCGCGCCCCGATGGAGAACGGCGGCACGGCTTTAGCGGGGGAGCTGGCCCCACTGCCCCAGCCTCTGTCCAGTCCCAAGACGGAGGAGGGGGTTTCCCTCCCCGAGTGGGCTTGGAAATCGCGTCCTCCAAGGGAGTGGGGCTTGAGGAAGGTGGGTTTCTGTCAAAGCTCTGCTTGCTGGGAGCCCTCCTGCTGCGAGCTTGAAGGCTTGGAGACCTGGGGAGTCACTGGGCAAGTGGATTTTTTTCCCACTCTACCCTTCACCCCCAATTTGTTGGTGTGAGTGTGTGTGTGTGTGTGCATGCTTGCTTGTTGTTTGGATTTCTCTACTTATTTGTCATTTTGGGCAGCGGGTAGCTGGGAGGGGTTCAGCTGTTGGAGGTTTCAAATAGAGCGTGTTTCAGGCTGGGCACAGCTGCTGCGAGACTGTCACATTCCTTGTTGAAATCCAGCCACAAAAACCTAGGAGGTGCTGATCGGATTTCCCCCATTCCCAGCCTCTCGCTAGCTGGAGCAGAGGATGGGCAGATTTGCCCGCTCTGGAAAGGGGTGGGGCAGACCTGTCGGATGACCTGAATAGCCAGAATCAAGACTTCCAGGTGGAGGGTCCCCCAGGGACCTGGCTGCTCAGAGAGGACAGCCCCAGCCCAGGGCAGCTCCTGGAAGCTGCCTTCGTCTAAATGGCTCAAGGATTTGAGCCCCTCAGCGAGCCGAAGCGAGTGGGGTTTCCCCTGGAATCGCAGCTCACTTAGTCATTCCCTGTAACGAGCCTCTGAATCTGCGGGTCCTTCTGCTCGCTGCCTTCTCCCACTGGGCGCTCCGGGAGAGGGGGCTGCTAGCCTCGACAGATCTGGCAGCCGCCCTGGGCACAATCCCAGCTCCCTCCAGGCACCCCCTGGGGACCAGGAGCCCTTGCTGGGGGAAGCTGATGAAGGCCCAAGTGCTGGAGGTGGGCTGGGGAGAAGGGGCAAGACAAGCACCCTCTCTTTTAGTGAACCCTGTGGTCAGAGCTCTTAGGGGAATGTCCCTTCCTAGAGACAGCTCCCAGTGTGGGATCGGTCTGTGCACATTTGTTTTAATGGGGCGGGAGGGTTGCTGCTAGAGCAGGTGCCTCCCTGATGGAGTATTCAGGGAAAGGGGCTTTCCCAGAGCCGGAGACAGCAGACTCTGGCGCGAAGGAAGGAAGGGTGAGGTGATCCAAGGGGTGGGCTTTGCCTAATTTTAAATTGATGAGCCTCTGGCTGTTGGAAGAATGGAGGGGGCAGCAACCCCGGGAAGTCCTGCCTGCCTCAGCTCCTGAGGCGGCCACCTCCTGTGCACCTCAGGGTCGGTATTGGTTGTGATGAGCAGGGCTCACCCGCTCACCAGCCCTTCCATCCTCTATCCATCCGGGCACTGAGTCATTATTGGAACAAGTATTTTCTGGGTGTCTGCAGCAGGCCCTGTGGACCCAGGAGGGGATAAGGTAGCTGTTCCCTCTCCTCCTGGGGGCAAATAGGATTGTTTTAAAGAAGCAGACCAAAGCTTGAATCCTAGCTCTGCCACCTCCAGTGTGCGACCTTGGACAAGCCTGAGCCTTCTCTGAGCCTGTCTCCGCAGCTGTCAAGTGGGGAGAGTGAATTAGTGTAAGGCACTCCATACAGGACCTACTGTTATTGTTGTTAATGATGAAGATGAGAGGAAAAGAGATGTCTTTTTCCCCTGTTATCTAACTCTGGCTCCAGAATTAGTTGGGGCCTTGATAGCTTGGGAACTAGGACTTGTCAGTGGAGCGAGAAGTTGTATCTCGGAGGGGAGAAGTTCTGAGATGGGGCTGGGTCTTCTGACTGGAAACCACCTATAGCATGGGTCTGTTGTAGGGGAGGTGAACATTTGTTCCCCAGCCTTGCAGAGAAAACGGACTGTTGTGACAAGAGGGTTTAGCTCAGAATGAAGAATCAACAGCTGGGGGAGCTCAGATGCTCAGTGGACCCTGAGGAGGGATGGGTAACAGCCTCTTTTGCTGGAGAGCTCTGTGTCTGGTTGGCTTTGCTAACTGGTCTGGAAGCAGGAGGGTGGACAGGGTGGCCTCAGGCACCCCACCCAGACTGGGTTATTCTGCACTGATGGTGGCAGTTCCCACTCAAAGGCCCTGGGGTGAGGGACACACTTTCTTTTCCCCAAATGATGAAGACTGCTAACCTTGTGCTTGAGCTGCTGCTTTCGGAAGTTCTCTGCTCTTTTCCACGGGGCTGTGGCCTTCCTGTTTGCCTGTCTTTAGCTGATATCTGTTACTGGGGGAGGAATTCACCATGCAGGCCTGGCTCGCTTGAGAAGGAAAATGGCATGACCCCTGAGCATAGTCAGTTAATGCAAAAGGGAGACAGCCTGAGGAGGTAAGAAATCAGGATGGAATGGTCCTTGGCTCGGCTCTCACAAGCCTCAGGTGATGATGGGGAAGGAAGATGGGCTGAGGTAAGAGGAGAGCTGTTTGTGATCACGCCAAGGCCGTGGCTCCTGATGGTACTGGGTTATCCCTGAACCGAATGAGCGCCCAGGTGTTTTCCTTATGGGTGGATTTACCCTCGAGGCCTTAGCCACCATGATAGGCCAGGTCTAGAGGTCCTGTTGAGGAATCTTAGTGGCATTGTCTCTACTACACTAGCGCTGGTCAGGATTAAGGAATGAGGATTTGGGGAGTCTTTCTTGGCATGCTTTATTTTCTTCCAGAGCTGGTTTGAGGCACACCCACTTTGTGGTCTTGCACTGCCTGCTGTGCTCTTTCCACTTGAGTCCAGAGAGAGCTGGGGACTCTGTGGATGCCCCCTCCCCACCTTGCCATCCTGCTGGTGTCTGAGCTGCTGCCTCCATCCAGCTGGCAAGTCATCGGTGGGCCTTATTTCTCAGGGACCTCAGGCATCGGGCTGTGGGGTCAGCCCAGGGGAGGCTGGGAAATGCTGGGACAGCAGCAGGGTGGTTCTCTGTCTCTGCAATTTTGCACAACCTCAAACCACTTCCCCACCCCCGGCCTCACAATCTGTCTGAGTTTCGCTGCCCAGGTAGAGCCCATCCTCTGCCCCTCTTGTGCCCCACTCCTGCCTCCCCACCAACTTCCTGCCCCTCCGCTCTTCCAGCTCCCCCTGGGGGCCTTGTTGCTGGGGTCAGCCGGGCCACGGGTGGAGGAGTGGATATGCTGGGGCTTCCCTGTCTACTCCATGCGTGGCTTCCTTTCTTCAGGCCATCTCGTGGGAGGCCACCCTGAAAAGGGCAGCCTTCTCTGTATGCCCTGGGGAGCTCGGTCTCCCGGCCGTTCGCTCTTCCAAGAGAGTGGGGTCCCTTAGGGCCAACTTGTATCTCTTTGCTGACCTCACAGAGGTCCACCCCCAGCTTGCAGCCTGAATGACTGAGTGGGCTCACCGGTCCCCGCTCTTCTGTTCCCCTGCCCTGCCTGTCATGGAGGTCTTCTCTGCAGAAGGGCAGAGCAGCAGCCGAGGCTCTGCTGGGTGAATTGTCTACACCTCCTGGCAGACCCAGGAGCCGCTTTGGGGTAGGGGGGTGACTGTGGGGGGATGTCCTGATGACTGGGAGCAGATGCCTCAGGGCACTCGTGTCTGTGGTTTCAAGCATGCTGGGAAAGTAGGACTAGGTCAGACTCCTCTGCATGGAGCCTCCCTGTGGGATGACCTGCAGGACAGGGTTGCAGAAGGCAGGAGACTCTTTATAAGTGATTGGCTAGAGGTAGGAGCCTGGGAGCCATCCACCAAGGCCCCAGGCATACATTTTATCATCACACCCAGCGTCTTGGCCCAAGGAGGGCAAGAGAGACTCTGGGAGTGTGAAAACGAGCCCCTTCTCCCACCCAGGGTGGTGGTGACTCTATTTATAACCTTTGTGGACAGTCTGCAAATGAGCCAAACGTTTGTAACCCACAGAAGGGACAGCTAACTTTAATATATGCTTCTCCTTTGCATGTCATGACACTATTTATAACTGTCCCGGGGGAAAGACTTCATAACACATCCGGACTTCCCTTCCCCATGGGCAGTGCTCCCTGCTGCTCCGGCCCTGGCATCATTGCTAGGGCATTTATCGGCTACACAGGCTAATTAGAGAGCTGGTGGATGGCCTTGTATTTCCCTTATTGAGCTTGCAGGAAGGGGAATTTGTGAGGCCAGGGTCCAAAGATCTGCTCTAAAAAACAAGGTAAAGAAAAACAAAATGAAAAGCAATTGGAGTAACCTCTGTGGTGAAGCTGAGGCAGGGAGAGAGATGTAAAATCGGAACTGAAAGGTTTGGTTTTGTTGCAGTTATTTGTAAAGCACATTTGGGGGAGAAAATGAGTGTGTACTAGAGAGAGAGGGAGAGAGAGGGAGAGAGAGAGGAAGGGGTTGTGGAGGGCGGCTGTATATGGATGAAACACCGCCTTCCTCAGCTCAGTGGCAGGCAGACCAGCATGTTCATTCATTCGTAGCTGTTTTTCTTCTCTTTCTTTCAAAACCCCAAAGGCAGAGAGAGAAAGAAGAAAGCCTCCTATTCCTCTTTAAATAATGATTCTAAGACTGCACTGTTCTCGGGAGCTTTGGGGAGGAAAATTCTCGTGCCTTTTTTTCTGGTAAGGAAAGTCTGGAGGAGGCTGATGGGTTTTTGGGTGCCCCCTCCTCCGACCCTGTCATTCCACCCCCAGGAGCTCAGCTGAGCTCCGAGAGCAGGGAGGGGAGGGGGAGCTGGGGGCAGGGACCACCCGGCTTCATCTCTGGGCCTGGCACTGCATGGGCCACGAATGCTGCTGGGCGATAGGAGCCGGGAGGAGGGGACCATTTGTGCCTCACTGGGCCGGCTTTACCCTCGAGAGTCCTGGAGGTAGGGGGTGGTCATGGTGCCCTTTGTAGATGAAGTCATGAGGCTAAGCTGACACTGCTAGTGGGTGGCGGTGCTGGAATAAGAATCCAGGCCCATTGGACTCCCAAGTTTAGGCCTTTTTCCTTGCCTGCTGCTGCTGGAGAAATTGCTTATCATTCTTAAGAGACAAATCAAGGTTTATGGGCCTGAGAGCCTTGATGCAAAATGTTGGGACGGGATGGACTTTACCGAGAGATAGGCAGGAAGCGGCTTGATGGAGGGTGGGAGATGCCAGTGCAGGTACCCAGAGGAGACAGTGTGCTGGGGGGTGGCCAGGGCAAGGGGGTGGGGCCCTGGGTGCAGCCTGGGTCCAGGGTGAGATGTGGACAGGCCCACGGTCCGTCATCGGGATGCCTCCTTACCTGGAGGCCTGGTAATACCGCCCCAGAGTGATGCTGGCAAAGCTGAGAGGGTGGAAGGTGTGGAATTAGACCCCTCCCTGTGAAGGCCTGGACCGGGAGGGCTCCTGACGCAGCCCCGAAGGGCTCCCCTCCACCCTTGAGAGCCAGCAGGCCGGGACATTTCTGCGCACGGCTCCCTGGCCTCTTGGTCCTCCTGTGAGCTTCCTGTCGCCCTCCTCTCCCCTTTCCAGCACTGGCTGCAGGGCTACTTATTGGGGTGACCCGCGCGGGCTCAGCATCTCATATCCAAGGTATTTCCATGTTTGTTTCTCCTCAGGGTCCCCACCTTGGCCCGGGAGTCATTACAGTCAGAGTATCTCACAGATGAGAAAACTGAACTGCAGAGGGGTTGAGTGGCTACTCCTGGTGCCCGTGTGAGGAGAGATGGTTCTAGAACACGAGCTCAGGTCCCCAGTGCCTTGCTTGTCTCTCTGTTCCAAACCCCACCACAAACCTCTGCTGGGGATTGAGTGAGGGAACCTTTAAGGGCTGCTCTGTCCCTGCTTCTAGAACTTTCTTCTGCATCCTTGAGTCCCAGTTTCCTACTTCCCCGGTGTTAGGCTTTGTTTAGCTCTGTCAGTGGCAGTTAATGTTAAAGAAAGGCCTGTCTCTGCTTTGAAGGAGCCCTCAAGAGGTGCCTCCACCTCTTGCTTCTGACTTGTTTTATGGCCTTTGTCAAGTCCCTTCACTTCTCTGGGTCTCTGTTTCTCTGGCTTAAAAATGAGGGCTGGGCTTCCCTGGTGGCGCAGCGGTTGAGAGTCCGCCTGCCGATGCAGGGGATATGGGTTCGTGCCCCGGTCCGGGAAAATCCCACATGCCGCAGAGCGGCTGGGCCCGTGAGCCATGGCTGCTGAGCCTGTGCATCCGGAGCCTGTACTCCACAACGGGAGAGGTCACAACAGTGAGAGGCCCGCGTACCGCCAAAAAAAAAAAAAAAAAGAGGGCTAGGACTCTGATGCTGAACTCCCTTCCTGCTCCAAAGCTTTCTGATTCCATCAAACATATATTTGTTGCTGTTCTATCACCAAGACAGCAAGCCACGGTCCTCCAGCTCCTGTTCTCAAGGGGCGTCAGGCCTGCACCCAGGCACCGTCCATCCAGGCTGGGCTGCAGTGGTGTTGGAAGCAGGCAGTCATTCGGGATGTTGGGAGGCTCTCTGTAGGAGGTGGGGTGGCCCCTGAAGGGTTAGACAGACCAAGATGGCAGGGTCATGGGCAGGGGGCCTTTCTGAGAGTGAGAACATTGGCAGCCAGGGTACGGGGTGCAGAGTGAGTAGGGAATGGAGCAGGGGCAGCTTGGAGTACCTGCCATGTGGTATCCACAGGGACAGGTAGGGAGGAAAGGGAAGCCTGGGATTTAATATTTAGTTGATAACTGTAATTGCCGGGGGCTCAGAGTTCTTCCTAGAGTTCTGCACCCTCAGACCCTGAAGACCCACTGCTCTTCTTTTCTCAGAGGCAATACTGATTGGCAGAGGTGGCCTGGCATGGCAGCTGCAGCCGTGGGCTCTGGGTTCGCATCTAGACTTGGCAGCATCCTAAGCGGGGGGTCCTCAGGGAGTTTCCTGAACCTGGAGCCTGTTTCTCAGATGTTCAGAGCAAATCACAGCCCCTGCCTACAGCATAGCACCCAGGGCAGAGCTGGGCACACGCTGAGCCCATCAGCTGTTGCTTTTGTGAGAGCAGTGCTTAGAAGATGATGCTATTAGCCCTGAGCCCCCCAGAGAGCCGTGGAGGGTGCGGGTGCATGTGTCACCCTCCACACAGGGGGCTATAGAAAGGGGCTCTGGAAGAGGCGAACACGTGTGGAACATGCCCCCTTTCTCCTAAAATCAAATGGCTTTACCTTCGGACCTGTTTCTGCCTGGGTCCCTGTGGGTGTGTCTGCACAAGTAAGAGGGAAGCAGACTGCTCCCTGGAAGGTGGGGCTGCAGTGGTGGCCTGGCCTGGGCTTCTGGAGCCTTCTTACCTCATGGGACCCAGTTATTCTACACTCAGCATCAGCAATCTGTGGCCTGGGCACAACTCGTTGGGTGTGGACCTGCAAATCGGACAGGTGGAGAGAGGACAAAAATAAGCCCAGGGAGCGAGGCCAGGAGGCCCGGAGGAAGGTCAGGGGGACACACGATGACCAGGCAGAATGAGGCTGAGAGCATGGATGACAGCGGGAGGGCCAGCCAGGAGGCCTTCCTGGGACAGAACTGGGCAAGCAAAGAATGCTAAGGCTTTCCTGACATGTCTTCAAGAGAACATAATTTTTCCTTCAAGACTTGCGATGGGGTACCGTCTTGAATTCAAAAGGTTGTGAGGGCTTGTGAATCAAGGTTCTCCCTATCCTTTCTGCTCTGGCAGGTGTTTAACTCTCCCAACCAGGCGCCAAGGAGCATAAAGAGCAGCTGGGCTGGGGAGGGATGTACCAAGGGATCAGGACTTGCCCTGCGTGGAGGCCATTTTTTTTCCCTGAGGCCTGGTTGTAAGGTAACCAGAGTTGTACTCTGAGCAGAGCCGTGATGACGCTAAATGAACAACATGCAAATGATGTGTGAAATAATATGCAAATTGGCGTCTGTTATTTTTGAGTCAGCTTGTTGGGCATTTTTCTTAAAGGACAGGCATTGTGCTCAGTGTCAAATGAACAGAAAAGCTGTCTTACAGGACACTCCCACAGGGGCTGAATGGGCTGGTGCCTGCCCCTCAGAGCTCATGAACACCAGGCCTGCCAGCCAGCATCTTCAGAATCATTGATGTTTAGCTTGAGCTGATAAATGGAGAAGCCCAGAAAGCTGGGGGTCTTGGCCAGGACTATCCCACAGACAGGGAGGGGGAGGAGACAGGTGATGTGCTGGCTGACCGTGGGGAGTGGGGAAGAGACTGCACTGGGGGCTAATTCTGGCCCAGCCCCTTGCTGCTGGGTGACCGTAAGGCCAGTGACTCAAAGTCTCTGAGCCTCAGTTTCCCCATCTGTAAATGGAGAGGGTGGCATTCACCAGCCTGGTGAGAACTAAACGTGATAATGGTTGGGTAAGTGGCCAGCCCAGTGGCTGGCACATCCCAGGCTGCCAACAAATGGCAGTTCTTCTTAGCGCCTTTGCCTGAGTTGGCACCTGCCTGCATCCTCGCAAGGTTCCACCAGCAGGGATTTTTGCACAGCCTTTTCTCCCTTTTAAGAAGATTTCTGATTTTAACAAATTGGGGCTTAGCCATTTTCTCTCTCTTCTGGCTTCCATCGGGTAGGATGTTGGCTTGCTCAGTCAGTCCCCGAATAGCTCCCACATGTGGGAATGCCCGGAGCCACAGACATGGGTGACGTCACCTTCCTCTAGGATGAGGGCTTGGGCAGGGCGCGTTGCTGTGGGTCGGGCTACTGCCTTTGGAGGGGCTCAGAGCTGGATGGCATTGGTGGGTTGACCCAGGGGAGGCCTCCTCCAGGGGCAGCTGACGGCATATCTGGCCTGGTGTGGTACCATACCTCCCTGAATGGCCAAGCTCCATGGGCCCACCAGGTGTGCCAGCCTGGGTGACATGGCCCCTGTACAGGCCTCCCACCTCAATGAGGAAGGCAGGGCAGAGACCATCCTCCTCTCTACAGGATCCCAAGGCCCAGAGAAGTTATGTGACTTGTCCAAGGCCACTCAGCATTGTGAGTGGCAAGGGTGCAGCTAGAATCCAGGAATTCTGGGGTTTAGTCCCACTGAACACCTGCTATGTGGCAGGCCCCAGTCTAGGTTCCAGGAGTGCAAAGGTCAGTGCCCTTAAGGATGTGAGTCAGCTATAAGGGTCTTTCCTCAATGAAATGTGTTTCTCTCTGCCTCTTCCTAAAAGAGCTCAGACTTTCAACACAGACCTGGATTCAAATCCTGGACATGTGCTGTTGAGCTGTATGGCCTTGCGCAGTGGCCCCTTTTTTTGGAAAGTGGGATTATAATTCCTTTTGCTGAGGGTGGAGGTGGAGGATTCAATTAGGCACAGACCTGGCCCCCGGGGGCTCTTTGGTCCACACTGGTCCATGGCAGGCTTGCCATGCTATTTCTTTTGAGAGTTCGGTGGCTATGGGTTTGTAGAAACCCCTTAGATCTGGGCTCATGACCTCCTGCCCCTCTTGCTCTGGGCCGGACCGGGCATTCAGCTCTGCCAAGATGCTCTCCGCTGCTCCTGGGGTAGTAATGATGCTGAGCCGGGTGGGAGGACATTTTGGCACAAGACACCAGACTGGTCCACGCTGTGTGCCAGTGATGGAAAGATCCCTCAAGAGTGAAATGAAATTGATGTGAGTGAAGAGCAAGTCCAGGATGGAGGTTGGGTCATGAGGGTTTCCTCTTGGGTGGAGGGGACCATCTCTAATGCTTCTGTCCTCAGCAGCTCGGCAGAACGTGCCTCTCTCACAAAATGGATACTTCTTTCCCCTTCCGTAAAAATGACTCCAAAGCAACTCTTAGGAGTGTAAAAAGGGGTAAATGGAGGAGGAGAAGAAAATGAACATTTATGAAGGGCCTACAGCTAGTGCTTTCACACACCTCGTCTCGTCTAATCCTCACAACAATCCTTGTTTTACAGATGACTGACCCAAGGATCAAAGAGGTTAGGTGACTTGCCCAGCGTCTCACAGCCAGGAAGCAGTGGACTTGGGGCTTGAACACATGATTTTGCAGATCACCTCCTGGCTTGGGGCTCTTTCAAGCCAAAAGAGCTGTTCTTGTTCTCTCCACCCTTGCCCACCCCACCCCTTTTAGTTTTATGCCACCCTCACGGTCCCATTAGCCTTACCAGAGCCTCAGTGGATGCTTTGAGCTCTGGAGGGAGGAGAGGGAGGAGAGGGAGGGGGAGGCTCTCAGCTTAGGTGCAAAAGTCTGTTGAACCTCCATGAGCCCTGGGTACGTTGACAGGGAAGACTGGGCTCTGGGGCTGAGGATGGTCTCCCGCAGGCTCTGGAGGGGTCAGCTGATCAGTCAACAGACAAGCTTTGGTGTTCTTGTTCCAGCTCTGCAGCTTCTTGGCTGTACAACCTAGATGACAAAGTTGACTTCCGTGAGCTTCAGTCTCCAGATCTGTGAATAGGGATGAGGATGTTTGTCATGAGGAGCCAATGAGACAAGACCCAGCACTGGGCTCATGGTAAAGGACTGGGGAAGTGCCAGCTGTTCTTATCGTTAATTTTCTCATTGTACAATCTGAAAACTCCAAACACAGACTTAGTCACCAAAGCCCAGAGGACTAGATAGAGTCACTGACCTTGTGCTCCTTCCTGGCCAGATCATCTGTTGCCGGCCTGGCCAGCAGGCATCTTCCTGGGCCCATCCCGTTTCATGCGCATTCCAGTGCCTCCTTCCCCCCTCTCCTTTGTTGGTCCCACTCCATGTCTATCCCAGGACCCCACCACCCCTTGCTCCTCAAGCCCTTGGTCTTTTGTGGATAACTACTCATGAGGGTCGACAGGTGCCAGGTTGGCTCTCGGGGTTCAATACTTAACAAGACACGGAGCTCACAGGCTAGTCAGGGAGGCAGGCATTGACCAAGTTATGACAGGTATGATGAGAGTTTTATAGGAGACAAAACCACACACGTGTCCTGGATTTGACCCGCCAACCTGGCTGAGTCTCCCATTCCTTCTGCCTGTTCCCCCGCCCTCTATTCCCTGCGGGTTCACCTCACCTTCACTTCTTTCATCTTCCCTTGTATCTATCTCCCAGCTGCCCCCTGCCTCTTATATATGGCAGCATAGCCTGGTGTTAGGAGAACAGGCTTCCACATGACAGAGCTGGGTTTGAATCCTGACTGTCACGTGTGGCTTTACATAAGTTGCTTCAGTGCTTTGATTCTGTTTTCTTGGGGGTTAATCCTAACCCTATTTCTGGGGCAGTTGTGAGGATTAAATTAGGCACCACTGTATGGAAAGCATGTGACATGGATTGTGGCCCATGCTGAGCACCAGTAAAGACTGTGGGTGAAGAGAAAGGCCCTGGACTAAGATTGAGGAAACTTGGTTTCTGGGCCTCTGTTTTGTCATCTGGAAAATGGGAGAAGTGAGGTTGAGGATGATGATAATTTCCCCGCTGGCCATTTTAACGGAGGAGGGTTATGAAGACCAGATGGAATTAAGGAGCGAAGGGGAAGAAAGCTGTGATGCCTGGAGTGAAGGAGCGCTTGGCTGATCGGTGGGTGCATTTTGGAGGGGGGTGGTGGGCTGGAGAGGTTTTTTTTTTTTTTAACGTTTTGCTTTCTTTCACTCTTTTTCTTTTTTAAATAAATTTATTTGTTTATTTTTTGGCTGCATTGGGTTTTCGTTTCTGGGTGCAGGCTTTCTCTAGTTATGGCAAGCAGAGGCTACTCTTCGTTGCAGTGCATGGGCTTCTCATTGCGGTGGCTTCTCTTGTTGCAGAGCACGGGCTCTAGGCATGTGGGCTTCAGTAGTTGTGGCACACGGGCTCAGTAGTTGTGGCTTGTGGGCTCTAGAGTGCAGGCTCAGTAGCTGTGGCTTAGCTGCTCCGCAGCATGTGGGATCCTCCTAGACCAGGGCTCGAACCCGTGTACCCTGCATTGGCAGGCAGATTCTCAACCACTGCACCACCAGGGAAATCCGGCTGGAGAGGTTTTATCTTCCTACCCAGGAGTGAAAACCTGTGAAGGCATTGTGGCTAGGTGGATTTACTCACTATCAGGAGATGGCTGAGACAGACCCTCCCGGCCAGCCTCCCTCCCTGCAGGCCAGCCCTTGACATGAGGCCTGTTCGGCTCCTGAACCCTCCTAGCAGCAGGGATTTAATTACTATAATGTCAGTAGCCATGGCTCGAGGCTTTCTGGTGGAGGGGAAACAGATTTGTCTTCTCACTGGGAGAATAAAAATCGATGGGAAGGAAAGGAAATGTACCTCCCTCTGAAGTACCCACTGCTGTTGGGCTGATGGGTAGCTTTGCTGGAGGTGGGGAGAGAGGAGCCTGGACAGCAGAGGGGAGGAGACACAGGGTCCACTTCAAGGACCCTTGGTTCTTGCTTTTGTCTTTTGTGCCATGACTCAGCTGAGCTGCCTTTGTTTCCCCAGACCAGCCTACCAGTCATATATCAAGCAACAACTGTATGCCTGCCACTGCTCTTTAGAAATTTCTAGCAGAGTAGGGAGGCCAGGCCAAAAAATACGTAACTTTATTCATTCAATAAATAGTTATTGAACATCTATTTTGTGCCAGCATTGTTCTAGGCAGCACAGATATAGTACAAAGAAACCATAAAATATAAAAAACCCTGGCCTCTGGAACATATATATATATATTTTGAATTTTATTTTATTTTTTTATACAGCAGGTTCTTATGTTATCTGTTTTATACATATTAGTGTATATATGTCAATCCCAATCTCCCAATTCATCCCACCACCACCACCATCACCACCCTTGCTTTCCCCTCTTGGTGTCCATATGTTTGTTTCCTACATCTGTGTCTCTATTTCTGCCTTGCAAACCGGTTCATCTGTACCATTTTTCTAGACTCCACATATATGTGTTAATATGTGATATTTGTTTTTCTCATTCTGACTTACTTCACTCTGTATGACAGCCTCTAGGTCCATCCACATCTCTACAAATGACCCAATTTCGTTCCTTTTTATGGCTGAGTAATATTCCATTGTATATATGTACCACATCTTCTTTATCCATTCATCTGTCGATGGGCATTTAGGTTGCTTCTGTGACCTGGCTATTGTAAATAGTGCTGCAATGAACATTAGGGTGCATGTGTCTTTTTGAATTATGGTTTTCTCTGGGTATAGGCCCAGTAGTGGGATTGCTGGGTCATATGGTAATTCTATTTTTAGTTTTTTAAGGAAACTCCATGCTGTTCTCCATAGTGGCTGTATCAATTTACATTCCCACCAATAGTGCAAGAAGGTTCCCTTTTCTCCACACCCTCTCCAGCATTTGTTGTTTGTAGATTTTCTGATGATGCTCATTCTAACCGGTGTGAGGTGATACCTCACTGTAGTTTTATTTATTTATTTATTTATTTATTTATATTTATTTTTGGCTGCATTGGGTCTTCATTGCTGCATGCGGGCTTTCTCTAGTTGTGGCGAGCGGGGGCTACTCTTCATTGTGATGTGTGGGCTTCTCATTGCAGTGGCTTCTCTTGTTGCGGAACACGGGCTCTAGGCACGCAGGCTTCAGTAGTTGTGGCATGTGGGCTCAGTAGTTGTGGCTCGTGGGCTCTAGAGTGCCGGCTCAGTAGTTATGGTGCACACGGGCTTAGTTGCTCTGTGGCGTGTAGGATCTTCCTGGACCAGGGCTTGAACTCGTGTCCCCTGCATTGGCAGGCGGATTCTTAACCACTCTGCCATGAGGGAAGCCCCCATTGTAGTTTTGATTTGCATTTCTCTAATGACTAGTGATGTTGAGCAGCTTTTCATGTGCCTCTTGACCATCTGTATGTTTTCTTTAGAGAAATGTCTACTTAGGTCTTTTGCCCATTTTTTGATTGGGTTGTTTGTTTTATTAATATTGAGCTGCATGAGCTGTTTATATATTTTGGAGATTAATCCTTTGTCCGTTGATTCATTTGCAAATATTTTCTCCCATTATGAGGGTTGTCTTTTCATACTGTTTCTAGTTTCCTTTCCTGTGCAAAGCTTTTAAGTTTCATTAGGTCCCATTTGTTTATTTTTGTTTTTATTTCCATTACTCTAGGAGGTGGGTCAAAAAAGATCTTGCTGTGATTTATGTCAAAGAGTGTTCTTCCTATGTTTTCCTCTAAGAGTTTTATAGTGTCTGGTCTTACATTTAGGTCTTTAATCCATTTTGAGTTTATTTTTGTATATGGTGTTAGAGAGTGTTCTAATTTTATTCTTTTACATTGTAGCTGTCCAGTTTTCCCAGTACTACTTATTGAAGAGACTGTCTTTTCTCCATTGTATATCCTTGCCTCCTTTGTCATAGATTAGTTGACCATATGTATGTGGCTTTATCTCTGAGCTTTCTATCCTGTTCCATTGATCTATATTTCTGCTTTTGTGCCAGTACCATATTGTCTTGATTACTGTAACTTTGTAGTGTAGTCTGAAGTCAGGGAGTCTGATTCCTCCAGCTCTGTTTTTTCCCCTCAAGACTGCTTTGGCTATTCTGGGTCTTTTGTGTCTCCATACAAATTTTAAGATTTTTTTGTTCTGGTTCTGTGGAAAATGCCATTGATAATTTGACAGGGATTGCACTGAATCTGTAGACGGCTTTGGGTATTATAGTCATTTTCACAATATTGATTTTTCCAATCCAAGAACATGGTATATCTCTCCATCTGTTTGTGTCATCTTTGATTTCTTTCATCAGTGTCTTATAGTTTTCTGAGTACAGGTCTTTTGTCTCCTTTGGTAGGTTTATTTCTAGGTATTTTATTCTTTTTCTTGCAATGGTGAATGAGACTGTTTCCTTAATTTCTCTTTCTTATCTTTCATTGTTAGTGTATAGGAATGCAAGTGATTTCTGTGCATTAATTTTGTATCCTGCAACTTTACCAGATTCATTGATTAACTCTAGTGGTTTTCTGGTGACATCTTTAGTATTCTCTATGTACAGTATCATGTCCTCTGCAAACAGTGACAGTTTTACTTCTTCTTTTCCAATTTGTATTCCTTTTATTTCTTTTTCTTCTCTGATTGCCATGGCCAGGACTTCCAAAACTGTGTTGAATAATAGTGGTGAGAATGGGCATCCTTTTCTTGTTCCTGATCTTAGTGGAAATGGTTTCAGTTTTTCACCATTGAGGACGATGCTGGCTGTGGGTTTGTCATATATGGCCTTTATTACGTTGAGGTAGGTTCCCTCTATGCCCACTTTCTGGAGAGCTTTTATCATAAATTGGTGTTGAATTTTGTAAAAAGCTTTTTCTGCCTCTATTGACATAATCATATGGTTTTTATTCTTCAATATGTTAATATGGTGTATCACATTGATTAAGTTGCATATATTGAAGAATCCTTGTATCCCTGGGATAAATCCCACTTGATCGTGGTGTATGATCCTTTTAATGTGTTGTTGGATTCTGTTTGCTAGTATTTGGTTGAGGATTTTTGCATATATATTCATCAGTGATATTGGTCTGTAATTTTTTTTTTTTGTAGTATCTCTGTCTGGTTTTGGTATCAGGGTGATGGTGGCCTCATAGAATGAGTTTGGGAGTGTACCTTCCTCTGCAGTTTTTTGGAAGAGTTTGAGAAGGGTGGGTGTTAGCTCTTCTCTAAATGTTTGGTAGAATTCACCCGTGAAGCCATCTGGACCTGGACTTCTGTTTGTTAGAAAATTTTTAATCACAGTTTCAATTTCATTACTTGTGATTTGTCTGTTCATATTTTCTGTTTCTTCCTGGTTCAGTCTTGGAAGGTTATACCTTTCTAACAATTTGCCCATTTCTTCCAGGTTGTCCATTTTATTGGCAAAGAGTTGCTTGTAGTAGTCTCTTAGGGTGCTTTGATTTCTGTGGTGTCTGTTGTAACTTCTCCTTTTTCATTTCAATTTTATTGATCTGAGTCCTCTCCCTCTTTTTCTTGATGAGTCTGGCTAATGGTTTATCAATTTTGTTTATCTTCTCAAAGAACCAGCTTTTAGTTTTATTGATCTTTGCTATTGTTTTCTTTGTTTCTGCTTCATTTATTTCTGCTCTGATCTTTATGATTTCTTTCCTTCTACTAACTTGGGGTTTTGTTTGTTCTTCTGTCTCTATTTCCTTTCGGTGTAAGATTAGATTGTTTATTTGAGATTTTTCTTGTTTCTTGCAGTAGGCTTGTATTGCTATAAACTCCCCTCTTAGAATTGCTTTTGCTGCATCCCATAGGTTTTGGATCGTTGTGTTTTCATTGTCATTTGTTTCTAGGTATTTTTTGATTTCTTCAGTGATCTCTTGGTTTTTTAGCAACGTATTTTTTAGCCTCCATGTGTTTGTGCTTTTTAGGTTTTTTTTGACTGTAATTGATTTCTAAAATCATAGCATTGTGGTCAGAAAAGAGGCTTGATATGATTTCAATTTTCTTAAATTTACTGAGGCTTGATTTGTGATCCAAGATGTGATCTATCCTGGAGAATGTTCCATGTGTGCTTGAGAAGAAAGTGTAATCTGCTGTTTTTGGATGGAAGTCCTATAAATATCAATTAAATCTATCTGGTCTATTGTGTCATTTAAACCTTGTGTTTCCTTATAAATTTTCTGTTTGGATGATCTGTCCATTGGTGTAAGTGAGGTGTTAAAGTGCCCCACTGTTATTGTGTTACTGTCAATTTCCTCTTTTATAGCTGTTAGCATTTGCCTTATGTATTGAGGTGCTCCTATGTTGGGTACATATATATTTATAATTGTTATATCTTCTTCTTGGATTGATCCCTTGATCATTACATAGTGTCCTTCCTTATCTCTTGTAACATTCTTTATTTTAAAGTGTATTTTATCTGCTCTGAGTATTGCTACTCCAGCTTTCTTTGATTTCCATTTGCATGGCATATATTTTTCCGTCCCCTCACTTTCAGTCTGTTTGTGTCCCTAGGTCTGAAGTGGGTCTCTTGTAGACAGCATATATATGGTTCTTGTTTTTGTACCCATTCAGCAAGCCTGTGTCTTTTGGTTGGAGCATTTAATCCATTCACATTAAGGTAATTATCGATATGTAGGAACATACATTTTTTTTGGCGATTTTTTTTTTTTTTTTTCTTTTTGCGGTATGCGGGCCTCTCACTGTTGTGGCCTCTCCCGTTGCGGAGCACAGGCTCCGGATGCGCAGGCCCAGCGGCCATGGCTCACGGGCCCAGCCGCTCCGCGGCATATGGGATCCTCCCAGACCGGGGCACGAACCCGCATCCCCTGCATCGGCAGGCGGACCCTCAACCACCGCGCCACCTGGGAGGCCCTTGGTGATTTTTTAAAAACCTTTTTATTTTATATTGGAGTATAGCTGATTAACAATGTTGTGTTAGTTTCAGGTGTACAGCAAAGTGATTCAGTTATACATATACATGTATCTATTCTTTTTCAAATTCTTTTCCCATTTAGGTTGTTACATAATATTGAGCAGACTTCCCTGTGCTATACAGTAGGCCCTTGTTGGTTATCCATTTAAAATAGAGCAGTGTGTACATGTCAGTCTGGAACTTACATTTTAGTAGGTAAAACTGACAATAAACTATATGTTAATTATCCTTTTTGTTAGATAGCAATAAATGATACGAAGAGAAAGAAAGGTGGGATGGGAGGGCAGGGAGTTCTGAGGGAAGAGTTATGATTTTAAATATGTGGGGAAGATCTCACTAAGAAGGTGACAACTGATGAAAGATGTTTAGGAGGCAAGGGAGTGAGTGAGCCACGGCAGAAGAGGAAACAGCAGTGTGAAGGCACTGGATCGACATTATGCCTGACATGGTCTGGGCAGCCTTGTCCAGTAAAAATATAATAGAAGCCACATCTGGAATTTTAGATTGTCCAGTAGCCATATTAGAGAAAGGAAAAAGAGAAATGTGAAATTAATATTAGTGATATTTTCTATTTAACCCAATATAGTAAAAATATTACCATTTCAACATATAATCAATGTAAAAAATTATTGAGATAGTTTAGATTCTGTTTTTCCTACAAGTCTTTGAAATCTGGTGTGTTGTGTATCTTACAGCACATCTCAACTGGACACTAAATCTTCACTGGAGATGCCTGATCTGTGTTTAGAGCTCATAATATTTACAGTTAAAAAAGTAGACTCACACACCCAGGTTGTTGCAAATATATTTAAAAGTTTTCCAATAAATGAATGGAGTATCATTTTTAACATGTAAGTTATTGAAAATGAAATACATTTAAAAATTCCGTTACACTAGCCACATTGCCAGGCCTCAGTGGACATGTGGCCAGTTTCTACTGTGTTGGACAGTGCAGGTCTTGGGCAGTGAGGTAGACTTGGTGAGTGATGGGGGCATTGAGGGAGCTGGGGGTATGAGGTCAGAGAGGAGGTGGGACCCACTGCGGGGTTCTGTAGGCCATTGTGAGGAGTTTGGCTACCACCCTGGGTGAAATGGGAGCAGACGGAGGGCTTTGAGTGGAGAAGTAACAAGATCTGACTTACGTTTTAGTAGGATGGCTCTGGCTGCAGTGCTGGGAA
Source organism: Mesoplodon mirus (assembly GCF_964341445.2). Taxonomy (NCBI): domain Eukaryota; kingdom Metazoa; phylum Chordata; class Mammalia; order Artiodactyla; family Ziphiidae; genus Mesoplodon; species Mesoplodon mirus. The sequence goes on along the minus strand of NC_138978.1, from coordinate 119,224,378 downwards.
CAGACGAAGGGGTGGGGGCAAAGGCGCCCAGTTAAGAAACCATGGTCACAATCCAGGTGAGGGGTCCTGGTGTTTCGAAGCCAGGCGGTAGCAGTGAGATGGTGAGAAGTGGTTGGAGCCTTGGAATTTTTGGAAGGAAGGCATTCCTGATGAGCTGGATGCAGGGATGTGGCAGTGGGGGAGGTGGGAGAGAAAGGGGAAGGTCAAGGATGAGGCCAAGAGTTCGGCCCAAGCAAACATAAGGATGGAATTTCCATTAATGGGGTTGGAGAAGACTGTGGGAGAAGCAGTTCTGGAGAGAAGGTGAGAGTTTGGGGTTGGATTTGCTAGGTTTGAGATGTGTCCATTTCGATATAAGGTGGGTGGTGTGTGCCCTGAGGCTGTGGGAGGTCAGAGGCCTGGGACATGGCAGGCTTCTGCCCAAACCCCTGCACCATACGGATGGCTCCCCTCCCATTCCAGAGTGCAGTTCTTGGCACAGCTGAATTTTAAAAACTTTCAGATAAATGCTCTGTGCCTCCAGCAACATTGGTGCTTACTCCCTGAAGGTCACTGGAAGTTGCTAGGGTCCTCTGGGTCAGAGCCATATTTCAAGGTCACATCTCCCTGCTCCTAGCTGACCCCAGAGCAGTATGATGAATAAAAAGAGTGATACATGGTCAAAATCTCCCCCAGCATGCTGGGAAAGCCAATTTTAGGGGAAGTTACTGAAACAGTACAAAACTCTGAAGACACGCATTCCTGATTTCCTAGCACTTTAACTCTACAGGGATGTGGAGGAAGGGATTAACGTGCTACAGGTGGAGAGGGAGTGGAGAGGCGGGCGACCTCTGCCAGGTCTCAGAGCCAGAGCCAGGGAGGCGGAGAGGCTCGGCCCCTGGGACCACCCCCCCCCCAGCCTCACTTCACCAGCCGTGTCACTGAGTGCCTCGGGCTCTCAGGGACCATGCCGAGTGCCATCACACCTGCTCCCTTTCCAGCTGGGAGGAGAGTTGGGAAAGGGGGCAGGAGTGGCCTTTAAGGTCTTCTCCCACCCCTACTGGTGTCCGATGCTGGGACCTGGGCCTGGAGGGTGAGGGTCTTGGGACCTGTGGACCAAGGCCACTCCATTCTGGTAGTGCCTGCTGGGCACGGGTCTTCTGACCTGGGTTCAGATCCAGAGACTGACCCTTATTGGCTGTGAAACTTCAGTGATTTAATTTTTGAGTCTGTTAGTGTGTCTCTTGAATGGGGGTGATGGTGCCTGCCGGGGGGGTTTTGTGAAGTGATGTTAATGAGTGACCTTAGCTCTGAGATGTGACACTTAGTGAATGTTGACTCTCAGTAAATACTGATTCCCTTCTTCCTTCCACGGATGTGAGAATTGCCTGTGGGCAGGCCAGTTCTGCCCCCCGAGCGGCGCGAGATGGTACAGAAGGGAACATCTATTGTAGTGTTGGATTGAGGATACCCAATGAGCAGCGAGTATGGGTAGAGGAGAAGGAAGCACCTGCCTGAATGGGGGAGAGTGAGACTGTGGGGAGTCTCCTGCCTTCTGCGAGGCTGGGATTTTGCCCTGTGCCTTTATTTTTATTTATTTATTTTTATAAATTAAAAAAATTTTTGTATTTATTTATTTATTTATTTATTTTTGCCATACGTGGGCCTCTCACTGTTGTGGCTTCTCCCGTTGCGGAGCACAGGCTCTGGACGCACAGGCTTAGTGGCCATGGCTCACGGGCCTAGCTGCTCCGCGGCACGTGGGATCTTCCCGGACGGGGCACAAACCCGTGTCCCCTGCATTGGCAGGCAGACTCTCAACCACTGCGCCACCAGGGAAGCCCTATTTATTTATTTTTGACTGCATTGGGTCTTCGTTGCTGCGTGTGGGCTTTCTCTAGTTGCGGCGAGCGGGGGCTACTCTTCGTTGCAGTGCACGGGCCTCTCACTGCGCTGGCTTCTCTTGTTGCGGAGCACGGGCTCTAGGCTCATGGGCTTCAGTAGTTGTGGCTCATGGGCTCTAGAATGCAGGCTCAGTAGTTGGGCGCACGGGCTTCAGTAGTTGTGGCTTGCGGGCTCTAGAACGCAGGCTCAGTAGTTGTGGCACATGGGTTTAGTTGCTCCGTGGCATGTGGGATCTTCCCGGACCAGGGCTCGAACCCGTGTCCCCTGCATTGGCAGGTGAATTCTTAACCACTGAGCCACCAGGGAAGCCCCATCGCCCTGTGCCTTTAGATCGTGGTTCTCAACTGGGGTGATTTTGCTCCCCAGTGGGATGTCTGGCAATATCTGCAGACATTTTTGGTCATCAAGACTAGGGGAAGGCTGTTACAGACATCTCGTGGGTAGAGGCCAGGGATGCTGGTAAACATCCTACAACACACAGGACGGTCCCCACAGCAAAGAATTGCCCGGCCCCAGTGTGAGTAGCTCTGGGGCTGGGAATCCCTGCTTTAGATGACTCATTCTCACAGGCTTCTTGTGAGGAGAAATGAGAAAACAGATGAGATTACTTTATCAGCTTGAACATGCCATTCTAATCCCTCTCTCCCCCTACCCTTTTCTCAGGGTCAGCCCTGTGTCATAAAGGGCTCTGGACCAGGAGTCGGAAGACCTGAGTTCAAAGCCCGACTCGGGGGAGTGTGTCCTTGTGTCTGGGCTCCGTGTCCTTCATCCTTGCAGGTCTCGTGTGTAAACAGGACAGCGGTGTCTCCACGGTGGTGGGCTGTGGTGTGGACACAGTGAGAGTCTGCGTGGGGAAGACGCTCCATCACCTGGGATGTGCTGGCCAAGCAGAGGTGGTGGGATTAGAGCCTTTCTACATGTGCATGAATGATACTTTAGGAGAGGGGACCCCGGGGATGCCCCTCTGCCCCTGCAGGGCCACGTGCCTGTTCCCCCAGGCCTGCTCCATTTCACTTGTTTTGTGTTTTCTTGAACAGGTGGAGCTAAAGTCTCCATTTGGGAAGATGGAATTTGCAAGAAAGCGCCGAGCTATTATTTCTGGGCTGTGTGAGTGGGGGACAGAGCCGGCTGAGTGGCAGATTTCCTGGCAGGGGAGAGACAGCTAAGTGTTTCAGCCTGGGCATTGCTAGAATCCTTTTGGGGTGAGTGGGCCAGGATTCCCCAGTAACCACCTCAGGAAACGAGTATTTGCTATGAGCTTAAGACTGGCCGCAGGGAAAGACAGGCCCCACTGTCAGGGAAGGATCTGCATTGATATGTTGAAGGTCTGAGGATGTTCTTCTGGGTAGACTTTCCCTGAAGCCCATTGTGTGCCAGGCACTGGCCCCAGAAATGCTGGGAGACAAAGAGATGGACAGTCCGTGGTTGGGGGTTGGGTGGCCAGGCTGCCACGGCTCTGAGGAGAGGCAGGCTGTGACAAATGCCCTAATGAGGTGTGGTGTCACATGCGGGCATGCCGGTGACTCCTCACATGCGGGGGCTTCTTAGAGGAAGTGGGGGTCATGCGGGCTTCGTAGGTAGGGAGGGCTTCATGAGGCAAAAGGGAAAGAGTATTCCAAGCTGATGGCACAATTTGGGCAGAGGCTCAAAGTTGGAGAGTGCCTGATGTTCTCGGTGGGGTACAAAGGAGGCAGATTTTCCTGGAAGTGCTGGGAATAGAAGACTGGAAAGGGACGTGGAAGCTGCCCATGGGGCTTGCACACCAGGCGGAGGAGTCTGCACTTTTTTTTAAAATTAATTTATTTTTATTTTTGGCTGTGTTGGGTCTTCGTTTCTGTGTGAGGGCTTTCTCTAGTTGCGGCGAGCGGGGGCCACTCTTCATCGCGGTGCACAGGCCTCTCACTATCGCGGCCTCTCTTGTTGCGGAGCACAGGCTCCAGACGCGCAGGCTCAGTAGTTGTGGCTCATGGGCCTAGTTGCTCCGTGGCATGTGGGATCTTCCCAGACCAGGGCTCGAACCCATGTCTCCTGCATTGGCAGGCAGATTCTCAACCTCTGCGCCATCAGGGAAGCCCAAGTCTGCACTTTTGTCTAAAGGAACAGGGAGCCATGGAAAGTGTTTGAGCAGACAAGCGGTGTGATCAAGCTCCGGGAGAGGATGGATTGTTTCTAAAAGAAGGAAGCTTGAATCAGGGAGACTGGTTAGAAGGTTATTGCAATAGTTCTACAGAAGGAGAGGTGAAGGCTTGAACCAGGCTGGAGGCAAAGGGAGGGAAGATGGTGGAGAAGGCGGGGGCTTTAGGGAGGTAGGTAGTATGTGGGGGGCTTCACATTTCTCCACCCTGGATGTGGTGTGTGAGGGTCAAAGCGAGTACTGTGCCCTGATCCCCTCACTGCTCTGCTCAAAACCAACGCCTTCTTGGAGGATGGGAGGCTGTGAGCACTGAAACAGCCTGCCAGTCCCAGAGGGCGGGGTGGCACAGTGCCCACACCAGCCGACACCAGCCACCCTGGCTGGGGGGCTTTCCTTCTGGAACCCACAGTGCTCAGCGCTGGCCTCCTGCCAGGCCCGAGGGAGATGGAACACACCCTCTTCCTGCTCGTTTTCAAAGACAGGGGTGGAATAGCGGCAGCGTGCCGGAGCCAGCTCCACTTGGGCTCACATCACAGCTCGGGTGCTGACAGGCTGTGTGTTTGGGCAAGTTGCCCAGTCTCCCTGAACCTCAGCCTGTGCATGTGTGAAATGGGGGTCATGGTGCTCAGCCCACAGGGTGTTGTGAGAGAGGATTAATAAGGACACATGTGTAAAGTTCTTAGCTCAGTACTTGGCCACTCTTTCAATTTACAAGACACGGTGACAGACTGGTGTGACGGGGTGGGGAGAGCAGGGCCATGTTGCCTGTAAAGGAGATGGAGCCCTGGGAGGTGGTCGAGATGATGAGTTCTGTCTTGAGTGTGTCGGCTCTGAGGGGTTCGGCGGGGATCCCAGGAGGATACCCTTCAGGAATTGGGTGATGCTGGGGGTCTTCCAGCAGTGGGGTTCACAGGAACCACCGTTACTAGCTAGCTTGGAATCAGCTTTTCAGAACCCCAGCGTCATTGCAGGTGGTCCCAGTGTGGTGCTTGGGAGCGGGGTTAGTAGGGCCAGCCTGGCCTTGGTCCTCAGCGCCTCCTGCCCGGAGGCTGGCCTCACCTCTGCCCAGGGCCCCACTGAGTCTTGGCCCAGTGCAGGCTCCAGAGAAGAGAGAGCCCTGGATTTGGGATCAGTGACCTGATATCCGCCCTGGCTCTGCCCTTTCCCTTTCAGGGTGACCTGGGCAGGTGTGGGCTCTCTGGGGGGGACAGCATGCTCATCCATAAAGTGGGCAGGGTTGTTGGGAGGATCCGTGAGATGAGGGCTGGGAAAGCCTCCCACAGGTGCCTGGCTCATACGGGCTCTTGGCAAGTGTTTGGTGAATGAATGAAGGGAAAGCCGGGCGGGGGGCAGAGAGGGGTGGTGGGAGGCAGCCCCGAGGAGAGGCCAGGGGACAGGGTGGGCGGCGAGGGGGTCGGGTAGACCTTGGGTCAACTCCTGGCTCTGCCACTTGCTTCCAGGTGTCATCCTCATTGCCGACGTGTGTGGGTGGTGGAGACAGCTTGGGCTTAGGGGCCGCCCTCATGCCTACCTTACCACGTGGTGATGGGTCTAGAGGGATAAACAGCACCAGGGACACACAGAGTGCCTAGGAACATGCATTCCTCCTTTAGTAAGTACGATAGGCAGTTAGGGCAAAATTACCCCCCAAAGGCAATCCCCAACTGCCTTTATTTCCCCAACTATGGCACTGTAAAGAGAAGTGGGTGGGGGAGCTTCTGAAGGCCGGGCTTTCTCGCTGCCCTGGCTGCCGTCATGTATTCCTTTGCTCTGTCCTCTCCAGAAATGTGAGCCAGCCCTGTAGACGCTGGCTGCAGCCACCTAAGGGCAGCAGTGCACCACGGCTGGGGAGGGGCCGTGGAGGAGCAGCCTGCTCCCAAGCGCACAGTGCGGGGGTATGTTGTTTGTAGAGAATGTAAAAAAATAAGTGAGGGCTTCCCTGGTGGCGCAGTGGTTGAGAGTCCGCCTGCCGATGCAGGGGACACGGGTTCATGCCCCAGTCCAGGAAGATCCCACATGCCGCGGAGCGGCTGGGCCCGTGAGCTATGGCCGCTGAGCCTGCGCGTCCGGAGCCTGTGCTCTGCAACGGGAGAGGCCACGACAGTGAGAAGCCCGTGTACCGCAAAAAAAAAAAAAAAAAGTGAAAGTAAAGAAAACCAACTAAAAGTCCTTTGATTACTACCATCACTGCTCAATAAGGTCAGTGATAAACTCTTCCCCCTCTAGGGCCAGATGCTCCCACCCCCTGCCCTTGGTATTCCCTGCCTAGAGGTCCTCCAGAAAAGAGCCTTGGAACTGTCAGTTCCAGGCGGGGAACTCATGGAGCCGTGGCCGAGGAAACAGAGACGATCTGGAGAGTGAGGCATTTATGATTGCAGTGGCAGCTCAGATTTGGGGCCCAGGAGACCTCGCTGGGAAGTGAGGGGAGAGAAGGGCGTGGGGAGATGAGGGCAGTGGAGGTGCCAGCTGTGAGCTCAGGCTGGGGAGGCATTGTCTAGGCCCTTTGGACGTGGGCATGGAGAGGGTGTGTTCTATCTCCCTCGGGCCTGGCAGGAGGCCAGCGCTGAGCCCTGTGGGTTCCAGAAGGAAAGCCCCCCAGCCAGGGCGGCTGGTGCCAGCAGGTGTGGGTACTGTGCCACCCTGCTCTGTGAGACTGGCAGGCTGCTTCCCATCCTCCAAGGAGGGACTGGTCCTTCATCTGGGGCGGGGAGGGGCCAGGGCTGCCCTGGGGCTCGGGGAGCTGGGAGGGTTTGGGGAAGATGGGAGACATGGTGGGATTCACATTTCTCCACCTGGCAGAACAGGATGTGCATGAGGGTCAAAATGAGCACTTTTAGGGTTTAATGACGATGATTTAACAGGTTTCCTTGCAGGGGTGTGGGAGGGGCCCACTGCGGAAGGATTGTGGGAGCATCTCTCCAGTCTGGAGAGCCTCAGTCGATGTACAAGGGAGGAAAGTGTGTCCCTGGGGTTGGATGAGACCCAGGGCCCAGGGCAGTATGTGCTTGGGATCTGGCAGTGCTTGGCCCCTTTTCTGTATGAACCTCTTGCCAGGGATCAGCAAGGCCTGGGTGTGTCTTGGAACCAGATACGTTTGGTCCCTGCTGTATCTGAAGCAAGTGTGCATTAGTCCAGATGGGCCTCTGTGGTCCTGTGTCATGGGGCCCCTGCAGTGAGGAGAGCCCATACCTTTGAGACTTAGGGGCATGAGGGTCCCTCTTCTGGATCTGCTCCCTAAAGCAGGTGCGTCTGGTTCCATTTGGAGCCCGTTTGGAACCAGTGAGTGGGCTTATGTGTGGCTGTCTGTAGCTTCTGGGGCTGAGCAGCCAGGCTAAGCTTAGCCCATACGCACTTCCCAGAAACTCATGGCACCATCACAGTATTGGCTGGGTATCGAGGAGTTGGCAAGATGTAGTGTAGGAACAGCAAACAGGTTTTATCTGGGCAACTGGTACTAGCCGCCAGAAGGGCTGTGTTGAGAAGGATCCTGAAGTGCAATCTGAGTGTGGTGGGATGAGGGCTGTGATTGATTTGTGATGTCTGTCCTGGGCAAGGAAGGATGGAGGAGTGGCAAGGTATTTGCCATCCCTGGTATGGAGGAAAGACAGCCTGTGTTTGCTTTTTGATGAGTAAATTTTACCTCTCTGGGCCCCAGCTTCCTCATCTCTAAAATGGGAGTAAAAATGTCTCCCTTCCAACCGGATAGACTTACTGTGGAAATTGAGTAAGAGAGTGGAGTGAAAGTACTGCATAAAATATAAAAAAGTGATACAGGTGAAGGGTGGGGGTTTTGTTGTTACCAAGTCACCCAGTACCCCAGATGACCTAGTAACAGTAGTGTCTGCAGTCACTACTTTCTCTGGCGCACTGGACTAGACCACTCCGCGGTCTGTGCAAGAGCCATGACTGACAGGATGGGTCATCTGCACAGTGCCTGGCACCCACGCCCTTTATACACTCTTGGCCAAGGTGTCAACAAAGTGTTTGGTCACGTGTCCAATTGGAAGTCACTTCATTTCTCTCACTGACCTTCTCCCCACCTTAAGATTTAGAGTCTGTTTTTATGTTTAGTGAGAAAAGGACAGAAAACCTCTCCCCTTGACTCTTACACTCCATTAAAGATAGCAAAATTGCTTTATAAAGTCTGAAAGCCTGACAAGAGTGCGTACTAATAAGGCATGAATTATGCAAATCTGTGTAGTCACTTTATTTGCATAATGGAGGGACTGGAGGAGGGCTGAGGAGGGGAAAGAGTGGGAGTGAGAGCGCCCGCCCAGATCTGTGTGTAACGGGGGACACTCATTCTCTTCTCCTTCCCCAACCGCTCCTGGTCCTGAGGGGGACTGTCAGCCTTTCCCAGCTGGCCCTGTGTCTGTCCTTCTGCCGCCTGGCTGCATGGCCATCCCTCCCCCTCACAGGAGTGTCACCGAGGCAGGGGCACACTGCCCTGTGCTCCCCTCTCATGTGGAACTGGCTTCATTAAATCTCACAGCAGCCCCTCCGTGTACAGACAGCTTTCCCCAGGAAGTCCCCCGGGTCATTATTTCTCCAAACTGTTCTGTCTCTCAGAGGTCGTAGACTGCCATCTGGACCTGTAACCATTGTCAAGTGCCTTTTGCTCCGGCTCTCTGGGAAGTGAGGGTGAGAAGGCACCTGGAGGAGAGAACTCACCTGACCTCCCTGGTTTCTGATCATTGCTTTGAAGGGTTTGGACCTCTGGTTGGGCTGGGCTCCATCTTCTGCTTTTCCCTCCTGCCCTCCCTGAGCCCTTGCTGATCTTTGACTTCAGCTTTGATGAAGGCTGAGGTTGGGACTGAAGGTACTTGAGGTCTGGCTGCTGTGGGTGCTGCCTGGAAGCCTGGGCAGCTAGGGGGCTCAGACAGAAGGGGTGTGGGTATCAGCTGCAGAGGTGGGGCAGTGGGAGGGGCTGGGCAGGGGGCTTCTCCAGAAAGTACTAACACTTCTTATTCTGGGGAAGGAGGACGTTCTGCATGGTGGCTGCAGAGACCAGCCCTGGTTAGGGAGTGGGTAGGGGCATCTAGTTTCTGGAAAGGCTGAGCAGCCTGTGAAGGCTGCCAACAGGCTGGGTTCGGCTCAGTTCAACATACTTATTACATGCCTTGCTCTGTGGGCCAGGGCTTGTGTTAGGTGCTAGAACCATGGAGATGAGAAAAGCGCTTGTAGCTCTTACTGAGCTCCTACCCTAGGTATAGGCTCTGTGCTAAGCCCCTTGTTTACATGTGTCATCTCATTTAATATTTACAACAACTTGATGAAGTCTCTGCTCTTATTTCCCCATTGTATGATGAGTAAGTTGAGGCTTGGTCACAGGGCCAGTAAGTGGCAAAGCAAGGCTTGAGCCAGGTCCTTTGACTCGGTAGCCCATTCTCCTGACTACGATGCTTTGCTGCCTCTGTAGACTCCTACCCAGACCCCTCCCTCGAGGGTGTTATGGTAACAGAGGTGTAAGCAGATGATGGGTAGGGTGAAGTATGGTCAGTGCAAGGAGAGAGGTTTGAGCCAAGAACAGAAGTAGCACAGAGCATTTAATTATGTCAGGGAGGGCCAGGGAAGGCTTGGAGAAGGGGTGGCTCCTGAATAAACCACAGAGGGGAAACCAGATTCTATCCGGCACTTGAGTCAGTGGGCTGTGGTGGAGAGTGGGGGGCTTTCAGGTGAGCAGGGCAATTCCAGATGCTCTCAGCCCCCTCCTGCGCAACTTGCAGGGTGGGACTGGGTGAGGGGGAGCTGACAGATTTCAGGGGATCATGGCTGGGACAGGCAGGTGTGGGGTGCTGCCCCAGGGGCTCCTTTCCCATATGTTCAGCAGCTGTGCTGACCTCCCTGGCCTGGCCACACAGCCCTGAGAGCCGGGGGGGTCTGGGGGCGCCTGAACTGTGTATGGACTCTGCGTGCGTGGGGTGAGGCCTCAGCTGGTCCCATACCCACATCCACTCAGGCCTGAGCATGGGGCCGCCATCAAAGCAGCCCTGGGAATTTTTTGCACTATGGCGCACAGGGCTGAAAGGACCTTCTGTCACACAGAGGAGGGGTCAGAGGTTCAGAGGGGAAGTAACTTCCCCGAGTCCAACAGCCGGTGAAGAAGCAGATCAACCCCAGAGCTCAGACCTCGGGTCTGAGCACTAGCCCCTCACCTGCTGGCTCCCCAGGGCTCCCACCCTTTCCAGGCTGTGTGTGCCCTGCTTAGCACCCGCTGTCCTGTATTCACGCATCTACACACATATACTCTTGCTGTGTTTCCCTCGTGCCTGGCCATCCTCTTGGGATCCTCTTAGGCCAAGGCTTTGTTCTGGAGAGAACTTAAGTGGATGAGGAAGGAGCAGAACCTACTAATTACATTACTCCCTGTGAGGCCCCTCACATACATTCAGCCTACTCTCCCCTGCCCCGCCTGCCCGTGGCGTCCTTGCTCCTGCCCTGGGGATGCTCTGGAGAGGGGAGAGCAGTACCTGGTAGATCTGAAAGACTTTCTGTAGGAAGTTTGGAGTGAGGGGGGCTCCATACTGGAATCACAGAGGTGTGAGCTGGAATCCCGACTCCATCACCTACAAGCTGTGTGACTTTAGGCAAGTGACTTAATTTCTTTGAGTGTCAATTTCCTCATTAAGAAAATGGGAGTAATAATACCTTCGTGTTTCCCAAACTTTGCTACATTTTGGAATCACCTGGGAATCTTTAAATAGTGCTAATAATGTCTGATTTCCAGCATTCTTCCTTCTGATTTCATTGGTTTGGGGTGCAACCTGGTATCAGGAGTTGCAAAAACTTTCCAGGTGATACTGAGCTGCAAAGTTGTGAACCACGTCGTAGAGTTTGGGGGGCGGGGATTAAAGGAGATCATGCAGACACGTGGGGAAGACTCAGTCAATGGAGGTAATTATTTTTTAATTCAGTTCCCTGTCTGTCACGCCACTTATTGTGGGATCTGAAGGGAGAAGGAGGGTTTTCATTTCTTCTCCATGGTGGGTTTGCCTTGAGTGCTGACCCTGAAGTGGCTGACTGTGGCCCATCTTTACTAGAAAAGCCCTTGCTTCCTTTTCCCCTCTCAGATTAAAACAGAAACTGTCTCTGCAGCCCTAGGGCAGGCCTCCGGCTTCCTGACAGTCTCCAGGGAGTTCATGATCAGACCAGGATGTCTGAGAGGGAAGCTGGAAGGAGTGGGGGTTGATGGCACATGACCAGGCCTCCATGAGACTCTTCCTGGTGGCTTTGCAGATGGAAGGGCTGGTCCCCACGCAGATCTCTGGGAGACAGAGGGCCAAGATGCTGACATGTGGTACCCTAAGTCTGGATGTGGTGGTCTGATCTGGGGTGGGGCTGGGCTCAGGGGAGGGTGTCCGTGGAGACAGAGTTGGGGAGGGGCCCCTTCCTTGATACCCTCTACTCTGCTCCTTGGCACCATTGGAGGCTCGGCAGACCTGAAGTGGAGGCCTTGAAGGAAGACACATTTCCCTAGATTCCTCGGCTGTTCTGACAGGAAGTTGTGCATCAGTGGGCTGACAGGAAGGAAATGGCTGTGCTATTTGGCGAGAAATAGAGAATTCTGACTGGGGCTGGGGAAGAAGGTGTTTGCTTGTAGAAGATGTTTTATTCCAATATAGGGACTCTTTCTCCCCTCAGGCCCTTGCTCCCTGTTTATCTTCCTTTGAATGACAAAGATTGAATTTAGCTAATGAGGAGCTGAGAGAGGGAAGTGAGAGGGGTCCTGTGAGATTTCAGGAGGTGGAGAGCCTTCACAGGACGTGCATCCTTCTGCTTTTAATCTGCGTTTCTTACCCAACTTCCTGCTTCGGGGAGCTGGAAGGCAACAGAGCATTTTGTGATCTCACACACCACTCTCTTCTCCATCCACAAACCATACCTTGGCAAATGCCTTTGATTTCTATTTCTTTTTACCACCCGCAAAAAAACACAGTGAATCTTTTAATAGCACAAGGCCTTTTGGATCACTAACCAGTCGGTCACCAAATCCTATCCATCTGAGTGCCTAAGGTGCACTCAGAATAGACACTTTTAATAAAATAGATTCCCTTTAAGCCAGGATAAACCTGTGAAATTTGTACATTTCTTTGAGAGCATCTCTACAAATTTTACAGTATTGAAATCGCCACCCAGTGACCTTTCAGGAAGTACTAGATAAATTATAAGAGACAAATAGACAGACCAAAAGGAGAAGTACAGTTTCCAGTGCCTTTCCTGCCAGGTTCTCAGGTTGAGTCTTAGAAATCCCTGGCTCCCCGTGTACCCCTCCTCAGCCTTGTGGCGGCCCCTGCCCACCTGCCTCTCTCCCGCCTGCCCGCCCGGGTGTCCTCTGAGATGTTTGCAGCTCTTAGAGGCAGCTCTGGTATGTGGCTCCTGGCACCTTTTCCTGTCTGTGTTTGCCTCTGCGCTCCAATATTCAAAATGTTTCCACCGGTGGCCAGAACCCCCCAGAAATGCCCTTGGGGCTGGCCGGGGGCTGCTTTGGAAAGGCTCAGATTCTCTGCCAGCTGGGTCTGCCCCATGCATGTGGCAGGGAGTCCTTGGCCTTGCCAAGTGAGAACCAGGCTGGGGTCCAAGCCCAGCCAACCCTCCCAGTGGTTTGAGGCCAGCCCTTTGTGCGTGGTTTGTCCACTTTGTGGATCTCCTCACCCCTGCCCCTAGGTCAGGTCCCCGCTGTCGTCTCTCCAAGTTGGGCACCTTCCTTCCCTACCAGTTGGTGGTGCTCAGGGGATGTAAACCAGGTATAATATGCTGTTCATACTCTGTGTAGGGAAAATAGAATTTGGAAGGCTAATGGCCTATCACGTCACATGACTTAGAGCCCCCGAGGGGTCTTCTGGAGACTCGCTGCTCTTTTGGGCTCTGGGATCTGCCCCCCCTACAGAGCAGGTACCCAGAGACTTGGAGCCGTGCTGTGGGGTGGTGTCGCACAGCTGTGCCCTGCTGCCAGGGGACTGCTAATTGCAGAGTCCTTGATGGCAGTGGCCACACGTTGACATGCTCGTTTCATGGAAAAGTGAACTCAGTAACCAGTCTGGCTGCTTTGCCATCACTGTTCAGTGACCTGTGTTCACATAAGCTGGAGGCGTTACTCAGGGCCTCTGGATCTCAGTTGCTCTTTTCCCCGCAGAGATACCACCTCACATGACTCCTGGTTGTGGCGAGACCCCGCCGCCCTCCCACGTCGGGAGGAAGGGAGATCAGAGAGAAAATCGGGGGTTGAGTATTCTGAGTGCAGCTGGTCCTTCTGGAGGTTAAGTAGCTTCATGAGGAACATAAACAAGGTACTATCAGTGCTGCCCAGGGGTTCACTCACTCCTTAATTTGATAATTAATTCTGCAAACATTAATGGAGTTTTTCTCACATACTGGGCACTCTGCTAGGTGCTGGGGGTCAGGGAGAAACCGGAGGATGAAAAAGACATTGCTTCCACACTCAAAGAGCTCACAGCCCAGTAAACAGATACTTAATGCACTTAGATTGTTTCCCAGAGAGGCCTGATGTCCAGCAGAGGTAGCACAGAAGAGGAGGTGGCTCGGGAGGGTGGGGCAGTGGGAGTAGTGAGAGCGTATTTGGGTCTAGGTTGACTAGGAATGCGATAGGCCAAGAGAGGAAGGTCACTCCTGGCCCAGAAAACATGTGCAAAGGCCCAGAGACATGACAGTGCAGAGCATTTTGGAGGAGTGTGAATAAAGACAAAATGTGGCTTGAGTCTATGGTGTGATGGGGCTGGAGAGGTAGGCAAGGGTCAGATCGTGCAGGTGCCTTGCTGAAGGGGTTCACCTCTATCCTAGAGGCCGTGGGGAGCCACAGAAGGGACTTAGGCAGAGGGTGGCATAGTTTGTATGTTTTTAAAAATTTAGGTCTTTTAAAAAAATTTAAATTAAAACTTTTTTATTATTGAAATATAGTTGATGTACAATATGATATGTTACAGGTGTACAATATAGTGATTCACAATTTTTAAAGGTTATGCTCCAGTTATAGTTATTGTAAAATATTGGCTATATTCCCCATTTTGTACAATATATCCTTGTAACTTATTTTATACATAGTAGTTTGTACCTCTACTACCTCTGCTAATCCCCTACACCTATATTGCCCCTCCCCCTTCCCTGTCTCCCCTGGTAACCACTAGTTTGTTCTCTACATCTGTGAGTCTGCTTCCTTTTTGTTATATTTACTAGTTTGTTGTATTTTTTAGATTCCATGTATAAGTGATATCATACAGTATTTGTCTTTCTCTGTCTGGCTTATTTCACTTAGCATAATACTCTCCAAGTCCATCCATGTTGCTGCAAATGGCAAAATTTCATTCTTTTTTATGGCTGAGTAGTATTCCTTGTGTGTGTGTGTGTGTGTGTGTGTGTGTGTGTGTGTGTGTGTGTACAGATATAGATATAGATAGATAGATAGTTGCTTCCATATCTTGGCAATTGTAAATAATGCTGCAGTGAGCATTGGGTGCACGTATCTTTTCAAATTAGTGTTTTTGTTTTTTTCAGATATACACCCAGGAGTGGAACTGCTGGGTCATATGGTAGTTCCGTTTTTAGTTTTCTAAGAAACCTTCATACTGTTTTTCACAGTGGCTGCACCAATTTACATTCCCACCAACAGTGTACAACGGTTCCCTTTTCTCCATATCCTTGCCGACATTTGTTATTTGTAGACTTTTTGATGATGGCCATCCTCACAAGTGTGAGGTGATATCTCATTGTGGTTTTGATTTGCATTTCTCTGATTATTAGGGATGTTGGGCATCTTTTCATGTACCTGTTGGCCATCTGCATTTCCTCTTTGGAAAAATGTCTATTCAGTTCTTCTGCCCATTTTTTTTTTTTAGTTGTCTGTTGCCTTTAATTAACATCTAAATAGATACCGTATTCTTCTATAATTACAATATGGAAATGTCTATGAATAAAATAGATAAATTTTTTGTCACGTGCCTAGGAAAGAATGGTGGCAGTAAGATTCATCCAAGGTTTTAGCAGCAACATCTACACAGCCAGGACATGGTCAGTGTCTGGGGACAGAGGTAAATATCTGCAATCCGTGCATACCTTTTTTTTTTTTTAAATTTATTTATTTATTTTTGGCTGTGTTGGGTCTTCGTTGCTGCGTGTGGTCTTTCTCTAGTTGTGGTGAGTGGGGGCTACTCTTCGTTGAGGTGCATGGGCTTCTCATTGTGTTGGCTTCTCTCGTTGTGGAGCACAGGCTGTAGAGCGCAGGCTCAGTAGTTGTGGTGCCTGGGCTTAGTTACTCTGCGGCATGTGGGATCTTCCCAGACCAGGGCTCGAACCTGTGTCCTCTTCATTGGCAGGCGGATTCTCAACCACTGTGCCACCAGGGAAGCCCCGTGCATACCTTTGATTTCTTCTTTTAATGCCTGATTTACCATCTGGTGCTGTTGGATCATTCTCTTCTCCTTAAGTTCTTCCAATTCAATTTGAATTTCATACATTGCCCCACAGCCTCCTGAAATGTCAATGACTTTGATAGCTGTAGCTCGAGGAAACTTTTCTTTGAGAATTTGGGTCACTTTGAGCTCCCCCTCAGTCTGCGAGGCAAACATGCACTAAGCTCAGTGGAGAAGAGGAAGGCGGTGGGTTCCGCTGAGCAGAGTCGCTGCCGCGGCCTGGCTCCACGCTGCTATGACCGGCCAATGTGGCCTGCCGTCCTTCTGCCCTTTTTTTAAAAAACATAATTAATTAATTTTTTATACAGCAGGTTCTTATTAGTTATCTATTTTATACATATTAGTGTATATATGTCAATCCCAATCTCCCAATTCATCCCACCGCCACCACCCCATACCCCACTTTCTCCCCTTGGTGTCCATACGTTTGTTCTTTACATCTGTGTCTCTATTTCTGCCTTGCAAATGGGTTCATCTGTACTATTTTTCTAGATTCCACATATATGTGTTAATATACGATATTTGTTTTTCTCTTTCTGACTTACTTCGCTCTGTATGACAGTCTCTGGGTCCATCCACATCTCTACAAATGACCCGATTTCGTTCCTTTTTATGGCTGAGTAATAGTCCATTGTATATATGTACCACATCTTCTTTATCCATTCGTCTGTCGATGCCTTCTGCCCATTTTTTTTTTTCTTTCCTCGGTACGCGGGCCTCTCACTGTTGTGGCCTCTCCCGTTGCGGAGCACAGGCTTCGGATGCGCAGGCTCAGCGTCCACGGCTCACGGGCCCAGCTGCTCCGCGGCAGCACAGGCTCCGATGCGCAGGCTCAGCAGCCATGGCTCACAGGCCCAGCCACTCTGCGGCATGTGGGATCTTCCCGGACCGGGGCATGAACCCGTGTCCCCTGCATTGGCAGGCAGACTCTCAACCACTGCGCCACCAGGGAAGCCCCTTCTGCCTATTTTTTAATCGAGTTGTTTGGTTTTTTGATGTTGAGTTGCATGAGCTGTTTATATATGTTGGATATTAACCCCTTATCGGTCATATCGTTTGCAAATATTTTCTCCCATTCAGCACAGTTTGTGTTTTATATTAACTGCTGTGGAGTCTACATGGTGTGGCAGAAGGAGCACTGGAGTAGGGGGTCTAGGGAGCTAGATTCTAGATCTGGACCTAGCAGCTGATTGACCTCAGCCAGGTCTAGGCTTCAGTGTCCTGGTTTGTAAGCAGAGAAGACTCCAAGAACTGTCCCAGCTCTGACACTATCCACACCCATGACCACCTCTGTTTTTGGCTCCCACGCCTTTTCTTCTGTACTTGTCTCTCTACCTCTGGCCGCCTGACCCATGTCTCCTGGCTGTCCCACCTTGCTCAGCAGCTGGTGGCAGCTGGAGGGAGAGGGGTGAGTTCTCCAGGAAGAACGTGCACCTCTGACCCTCATAGCTCACAGTTGCCTGGCGTTTTCCAGCCCTGCAGGAATACCTTCTCTCTGCACCCTCCACTCGCCCTCCACCCCTGCCCCAGCCCAGCTGGCTCCCCACAGCGCACAGTCCTGGGCCCAGCTGGGTTTCTTCAATGAAGCAATTCGTTCCCCTGGGCCTAACCCTTCCCCACGCCCCCAGTCCACTTGGCCCCAAGTGACAAGAGGCAGCTGATTTGGAGTCACCGCCCGGAAGCCAGGGACATCTGTGTGGAGAGATGTCAGTGCCTTTGGCCTGTACAGTCTTTTTCCTTTGCTTTGACCCGGGTTTTAAAAGCTTAGCAAGTCATCAACTGCAGTGGTTGTCCGGGAGCCCCAGCATTTGCTCTTCCTCTCAGGGACCCCCAAGCCACTTCTGCAGAATTGAAAACGGCTGTGGCTGGAAAGACAGGTTTTCCTCCATTTGTTCCACCGCCTTTGCAGGGTTATCTCTCTGATCCTAGAGCTTCTCCAGGCTGAGGAGCCTGGGGGGAGAGCTTGGCTGCAGTTTCTGTTTTCCTAGGCCTTTGATCACACCTGTTATATTTAAAGGCTTAAACAATGGATTCTAAACAAATAAGTATATGTTCAGTCAGTGGAATGAGGAATTTAAAGGTGACTCAGACTCCCCTCCCTCCCCTACCCCAATTCTAATCCCCCCCAATTCTAAGTGCTATTTACTACCTGAATGATGAGACCTGTAATGGAATCATTTTGCTTGATTCTCCTCTCCTTGGGAATTTGGCATGGTATTTCATTCATTCACTCACTCATTCATTCATTCGAGTACTTATTGAGTATCCACTACTATGTGCCAGGCCCTGTGTGAAGTAATGGGGAGAGAGAGACAAATAGGACCCAGACCCTGCCACAAAGCAGCCTAGAGTCTGGGGTGACTACCCAGTGGGAACCTGGGGCCTCCAGCACAGTGAGTTCCATTCAGACCTAGAAACTCTAGCTGACAGTCTTAAACCCTGTTTCTGGAAAACAGGGAAATAGAAATCATGCAAGAGGGAAGAAATGTGGGTGAGGAGAGTGAGATGAGGGCGGAGGAAAGAGAGAGATGGAAGAAAGGAAGCAGCAAACTTTCCCACGAGAGACACAGCAGACGGCCCCCCAGGTCCCTGCGGCAGCTCACAGCCACGGGCAGCAAGAACCCAGCAGAGGGGAAGGCCCTCCGCTCCCTCTCAGCTCGGCCCTGGCAAGCTGGGTCATAGGCAGGGCACTTCCTGCTTGGTGCCTCAGTTCCCCCATCTTTAAAATGGGGCTTTGGACTGTGGGATCTCGGAGATCTTTGAACTAGCGTTCTGTGACCGGTGCAGGGCATAGTAGATATGGAGCAGGAGCCCAAATAAAGGCTCTGGAAGTAGAAGGAAGTGTTCCCCTGGCTTCTCTCATCTCAACACTGAGACACCCTTAGGTGTCTGGGGCCTGTGGGTGTCCTGCCATCCCCTCGCTAGCAAGAGGTGCCTTCTGGCTACTCTCCTTGCTGAACAGTGGAAGAAGGAAGGTTCTGGGTCTCCATGTTTGTATATTTTTCTGGTGTGGACATTTTCTTCTTGGAGTTTCTTTTCTTCTTCTTTCTGACAGTAAGGCCGCTTGAATTGCTCCAGGTACAGGGTGACTCTGCATGGCGAGCATGCAACATCTGATGCGTTGGACTGACTCCTTGGCAGACCTGCATCTGGATGCCCTCAGATGCTGTCCCATATGCCTCGCCCTGGGGCCAGGTCAGACTACTGAAGCCCAAGGGTCACGTTCTGAAGGGTTCCAGTGCAGGTCACACTCATTGATTGCTAAAGAAAACAATGTTTTGTCAACACAGTGTTCTAAGAATTGGTGTTCCTAGCTGTGTGACCTTGGGTAATTGCTTAAATATTCCAAGTCTCAGTTTTCCCATCTGTGAGATGGGAGTGGCTCTCCCTATCTCTCAGAGATCAAATAGGAAACTGCAAGAAAGCGCCTCCTAAGCGGGGAGGCTCTAAACTGACATCACAGGGCAATGATTCAGCAGCAAATATATTCAGCCTTCTCCATGGTTACAGCCTCTTCTGTGCTGAGTAATTCAAGCCACAAAGGGTTAAGGCAGCTAGGCATGAGATTGTCCATAATTGATGGAATAAACCTTAAAGGAGTGACCTATAATTGCAGTTAATCCAGGCACTGTGACACTGCCCTGTTAAAACTGTCTACCAATGATTACTTTGATCTAACAAAATGATGCCTGTCTGTGAGCCTGGTAGCAGGGACCCTGGCCAAGGGTCTGCAGCACTGAGCACCACCCCTCCCACTGGACAAGGTGGGTGTGGGAGCTGGGAGACATGGAGGCCAGAGGGCAGGGAGGGGCCCCCAGTTCTCTCAGACCCTAAGGCAGCAAATGCTACACATGTAGAGTGATCGTGTGATTCACTCTACATATGCACTGTCTAAATGCGGACACTTTTGAGAGTATGATATTAATAATTGCTACTCACATTAATAATTATGCTAGACAACAGACAGAAGCTGGTCTCCCTAGAGCAAACCTGGATATGTATGGTCAACATGTGCATAGACTGTTTTGAGCTCCTGGGAATCCCTAGGTGGTTGAGCATTTCCACAGTTATGATTTGGTCTTCACAATAACTCCGGAAGGAAGAAAGGATTTTTACTCTCATTTAATGGATATTAAAAATAGTGCTAGAGACAAAGCAGTCCAGCTCTGATCTTTGCCATGGCTTCCCTGGTGGCTGAGCCAATGCAGGTTGAGGACAGCTGGCCAGGATCAGGGAGCTCTGGGGCTGGGGAAACACGTGGTGCTCAGAGGGAGAGACCCAGCAGCTCAGGCTTCAGAAGAGCTGCAGCAAAGTGATCATACCCACGGAGAGTGCAGGGCACACTTCCCAAAAGGGCCTTTGCCAGGGTCCTCTCCAATCCTGAACTTGGAATCAGAAGACTCCTCCCTTTACTAAGCATGTGATCTCAGCTAATTGTGTGATCACTGTGTGCCTCAGTTTCCTCATTTGTCAAGTGGGGACAATAATTCCTTGTTGTAAGGATTAAGTGAGATCCTATATGAAAATGGGTGGGCTCAGAGACTGACATGTCATAGGTACTCAGTAAATCCTTGTAGAGTTTGAATCTGGAGAGAGTTCCCAGAGCAGTATCCTTTAGGGAACCGTGGGGATCCTTCTGTCTTGGGCCAAGTAGGGTGGATGTGCTCCAGCCTTGAGATTGGGGTTGCCTCAAATTCTTGCAGGGAGGAGGTGGATAAGAGAAATACTTGGGGGAATTGAGAGCTTCCTGACTCCCCTAAGCTGTGATAATCTACTGCATGCTCTGTGCGAGGTGGGGACTGCACCCAAGGAGGCTTCAGGCCTTGTGATTCCCTTGAAGCTCTGCACACATGAGCAGCCCACGTTGGCCAGCATCCCTGGCCTTTTAGGCTCGAGGATGAACTTGCTCGGACATGGGCGGGAAACACGGCTCCTGTGGTGCCCTGTTGCTGGAGGTGATGGCACCTCAGAGCCAAAGGTAGGCGGGTTGGCAACAGTTTGGTGCCAGAGAGCTAGTGAGTGAGAAAGAGAGATAAAAGTGCCACGTTCAGCCTATTAATAGCCGTGTTTGGTCTCCACCACTTCTATCAACATCGTCCATCACATCCAAACAATCGAAAAGCTTGTGCCAAATGGCTAGGAGTTAACAACTCATGGCTGTGCTGAATTTCTGAAAAACAGTATTTCCACTTCTGATGCAGCTTTGAAATGCCAATTGTTCCATGCCAACTGGTTATTTTTCCAGACCATTTCCCTTTATTTATGTTTAAGCTTTTAGAGTTTTAGGCAAAAAGAAGATGGAGAACCTGGACTAGGTGACTATTATTTCTCCTGATTTGCCCTTGAGAGCCATAGAAGAAACGTTCATTCCCCAAACGTGAACTGAGGACTTGCAGAGGGGTGGGAGAGGAATCAGACAGGGGTACTGCCCCTTTCAGGAGTGTGCGACTGATGGGCAGGCAGAGTGGGGACGTGGGAAAAACACCGGCCCAGGCCTCAGAAGACTCAGGGCAAGATTAGCCCTTTCTGTTACTGCTGTGTGGCCTTGGCTAGGACAGAGCCCCTCTCTGGGCCCCCATTTCCTTGCCTGTAAAGTGGGGGGAGTTGGACTAGACGGCCCAGGAGGCCCCTTCCAGCTGAGTCTGTGCGTTGGGTTGGAGGACTTGCTGTCTCACGTTTACTGGCAAGAGTGCGGGTGTGGAAGTGGAAGGAGGGTGACGCTGTCCTCGGGCTGCTGCTCTGGGAAGCCTGGAAACGTGGCAGGGGAAACACAGGACAGGGCTGTTCCTGATCCGGGAAGCTCCAGCCTTCAGAGATGTCTGTGGAGCCTGCCAGGCGGTTGTTTCTCTCACCATATGTGATTTCTGGGCGTCTTAAAATTTTCATTTGGCCCAAACATTGCCAGGCTCAGGGGTTGATTGTACCCTGCGTGGGGATGGAAGTGGTCTTGCCTCTGGGCACCAGGCTGGGAGTGGGCAGAGAAGTGGGCTGTGCAAACCTCTGATGAGGTTGGAAGGTGTAGGTGGGATCATGGTGTTGCTTCTGCCACTGCAGCAGCCTCTGGTGCAGAGAGAGGCAGGGGCTGGAGGGTGAAAAGAGGGAAGAGAACTGGGGGAGGGGGGGTGATGGGGCTGAGAGATGAAGGGTGGGGGTAGTCTGTAGGCCTTGCTTTGTGTCTTTAAAACCAACACATGCTTCTCTGTGGCTGTCAGGTGGTGAGAATTCTTATTTCAGATTCTATCCATCTGAAGATGCATTTACCGAGTTCATTGCAATTGGTTGACCACAGCTCCTGCAGAGAATCCAGGAGTCTGGTGTATGTCCTGGGGCAGGATGGGGAGAGAGAAGCCCAGTCCTGGGTCAAGCCCTGTCTGGGCTGGTTCGGTTCTAGCTGGGAACCCAGTGTGCACACACAGCCTTCTGCAGAGCAGAGTGATTTCCTGCTGTTTTATTGGTTTGGGGGCCAGATAGGTTTTAATAAGAGAAAAGAAAACAACTTCAAAGCAAGCCATCCAGAAAGCACAGTTATTTGTCCCCAACATTCTAGAACATTAAAAAAGGGGGGCTCCTGCAAGTTGGAGGAAATATGGGGACCATGGTCTTGGTGAGGGTAGCAGTAGATATTTGCAAGGAGAACCCATCATGGTGATGGCAAACTGAGCAGCCTTCCGGCAGGGCTCTGCCACACCTCGGGGGTGAAGAAAGATTAAGTGATTCTCTGTAATTGAGGACCCCCCAGGTTGCCAGGATGCATGTTCTGACTAGGACAAGAGACCTTTCGTATGTGCTTCTCCCAAGATGATAGCAGGGACTGGGACCTTCAGAATGAGATGCATAGTGACAGGTGTGCATTCATCAAAGCTGGAGAAGGCTGTATGGGCTTTTTGACACCACAAGAGTGATGTTAATTGCTGACTGGCCAAGAGTGCTCACATTCCACAAGCAGAGGAGGATGAAAGGTAATCAGGAGCAGATTGTTTATTGGAGAAGGAAATAAAGTGGCTACGTGAGAGGTTTGGAGGTGACTTCCAGTATAGGGATCTAGGCTTTTGGAGAACAGATAAATTTAGAGTTGTTATATCTTCAGAAACAGGGGAGACAGGGTGGGCAGGGATGCCTACCCCGTGAGCATAAGCCTGGGGGACCCAATACCCAGGTTCTAAGCTTTGCTTCAACACAGGCTGGTGTTTGATAGGGGCCGAGCCAGCCCCACTGGGCCTCAGTGTCCTCATGTAGAATGAAGGGTGGGGATGAGCTGACCTCCAGGGGTGCCTCCAGGCCTGGTGTCTATATTTTTATTGGTATTTGTCTTGGGGAGGGGCTCACTTATTGAGGACTTTTGCATAGGCACATATGATGCCAAAATCAGAATGAGGCTTCACAGAGGCACTTGTTTGTTTAGCTTTATTGGGGGCTAAGTACCTGAGAAAGCTGAAGCCAGATCTGTGAAAAAGTCAGAGCCTTTCCAACATAGAGATAGGCTGCCTTGATAGGAAGTGAGTTCCCTGTCCCTGGAGGTAATCAAGCAGAGACTGAATGACTATATGCCAGGAATCTTACAGAGGAGAGTCATGAGCCATTTAACTAGATGGCTTTTACATTTCCTTTTTTTTTTTTTTTTTTGCGGTACGCGGGCCTCTCACTGTTGGGGCCTCTCCCGTTGCGGAGCACAGGCTCCGGACATGCAGGCTCAGCGGCCATGACTCACGGGCCTAGCCTCTCTGCGAGGCTGTGTGGGATCTTCCCGGACCGGGGCACGAACCCGTGTCCTCTGCATCGGCAGGCGGACTCTCAACCACTGCGCCACCAGGGAAGCCCTACATTTCCTTTTAACTCTAAGGAGCTCCACTGCTTATGCATATGACTAACTGTTCAACAGAGTCTCCTCAAGGCTATGATGTCAGCCCCAGCCTTCTGCACTTCTTTCTTGTGCCTCTAGAGCAGCAGTTCTCATCCCTGGCCTGCACATTTGAATCGCTGAAATAGTTTTTTAAATGCCAGTGTCCAGGCCTCATCTGCAGAGATTTGATTCAATTATTCTGGGGTGGGGGTCAAGGTCCCTCAGTTCTAGAATGGCCTGGGCTGTTGGTGCCTGGTGGGCATCCTTCCCACCTGCATACTCCCTGATGGGGTGAGGAGACTCAACCCCCCTCTGGTTTCATTCTGCCTTGGTATAGAGCTCAAAACTTTGACCCTTCCACATTCATTCACCCAACAAACATTTGTTAAGTGCTTATTTCATGTTGGAAGAGTCCTAGTAGGCCAGCTCTTGGCTACTTTAGGAGCAGCAAGCCCCAAACTGCCTTCAGAAAGACCTCATCATGTGTATTCCTACCTCCTACACTTAGCACAGTGTCTGGCACATGGCAAGTATATAATAAAACATTTTGACTGAATTGCATGGAATCTTTGCCGATGTTGTAAGTGGGGCAGGAAAATAAATGATAAGCAAGCGTGCAGTAGAGAATTCATGATATGCCATTTCCCCTCTGCTCAGACCTTGTAAAGGAAATCATCTCCTTAATTGGAATTATGTTTGTGGCCTTAGGGGTGACCCATCTGACTTGATATTTTGGTAGCGTGGTCTCCCAAATGACCATTTTTTCCTCCTTGGGGCATCGCACAGCAGGAGAGCCGAGGCCTGGGGCGGATGATTTCTTCTTAATTGGGGTCGTTGTGCTGGTTTCACTAACCATTACCAGGCCACCCTCTACTCAGACCCGAATGCCCTTGTGTTAACTGCATGTTGTCCCTCAGCCATCAGGTTCCATCTCCTTCTGGGAGTGACAAAGTGGAGGGCCACAGAGAAATGAAACTTGACTTTATGATGTTGACTTTTTGAGTTTCATTTTGAGACCATTGGCATCCTTCACTCCACAAGCATTTCCTGCCTGCCCGCCCCATACCAGGCCTGGTCTGGGCTGCACTCGCAGCAACGATGCAGA
Source organism: Mesoplodon mirus (assembly GCF_964341445.2). Lineage (NCBI taxonomy): Eukaryota > Metazoa > Chordata > Mammalia > Artiodactyla > Ziphiidae > Mesoplodon > Mesoplodon mirus. Next base: position 119,199,992 of record NC_138978.1, on the reverse strand, counting down.
CCCCCAGCCCTGATGTCAGGCTGCTGACTGTCTGTCATGCTACTAAGTGACCGGGGTTTAATGGTGACATGACCGGGGCCTCATCAGAGAGTGGGGTGAGATGGGGACATTAGTCCTGCCCAGGAAAACTGGGCATGGAAGGTGATGTTCTGATGACAGGCAGCCCGTGTGTCATGAGACTCTCTGGGTGGAGAGAGCACAGACCTTTGGGTCTAACTTCTGCCTGGGTTGGAACCTGACTTCTACTCTGTCCGTGCTTGGGGATGGTGGGCAAGTGACGGAACCTCCCCGGGCCTCGCATGGGGTTGTTCCGAGGATCTAAAGCAATTACAACAGCGCCTGGCAATGGTAAGCGCACAGTAGATGTAGGCTGTTGTTTTTATCATGTTCCTTTAGTTGTATTTGGGAGTTCAGGAAGGAAGTGTCTACCTCCTTGACACATCTCAAAATTTTGTTCCTTTCATTCAGATATTCAGCATTCAACTGATACTTATTGACCTGCTATGTGCTGGACAATGTCTGAGGCGCCAGGATGTAGAAGTGGACAAACAAATTTGTTTTGTTTTGTTCTGTTTTGGTTTTTGCGGTATGCAGGCCTCTCACTGTTGTGGCCTCTCCTGTTGTGGAGCACAGGCTCCGGACGCGCAGGCTCAGCGGCCATGGCTCACGGGCCCAGCCGCTCCGCGGCATGTGGGATCTTCCCAAACCAGGGCACGAACCCCCAGGGTTCACCCTCCTACCCCATCGTGACAGCTTTGCCTGTTTCCCCTGTTTGCAAGTTGGACATCCAAGGACGCAGAGGGTCTGAGTGATTCCATTCTGGACCATGAGTGACCAAATAGGTAGCTGACTTCTGGTAGGAGCCAGGCTGGGTAGTCACTCTGAGAATGCCAGGAAGAGCCAGGGATGTACTTAAATCAGGCAGCTCAACCTGGGACCATGAGCCTGAGCTAAGAGATGAGCATGAGGGTGAAAGGTGTGGAGAGTGGACGAGAATGAGAGATTATGAGAAAGAGGCAGGATGAGAGCAGAGGAAGGAGGAAGGCAGGGGCTTGGCACTGGTATGAAAGCACCAGGTTGAGGAAAGAAGCTCTGTCTCCTCAGAGAACAGCAATCATGAATGCAGTCTTCCTGGCTAGTGGATAAGGGGCTGGTTTTAATTTGCATAGCGTTAATTAGCAAGTGTCTAATTAGGACAACCATTACAGAGCCACAGTATTAAGCTGATGCTGAATGTCAATCAATTTGGGAGCCTCTCCATGAAATTGGAGGAAAAGTTGACCTTATTAAACTGAAAAGATTTCTAAATCAATTATTTCCCAAGTCGAATGCACAAAACGTAAATCTTAATTCAGTAGATACAGACTTTAGATGATATTACCTCTTCCCCTTTAGGGGTTCCAGCCAGTGACAAAGATCATGAATGGATCACATATGTACACACACACACACGCACACACATACTTTGGGGAAGGCACCTGCACATCTATACCTGATATTTAACTTCTGTTCAGTGCCCCTCTAGGACTCTGCCTGCATGGTTTTCTGTTATTTTCAAACGTTCCAAACAATATAATACATTTAGCTTCAAAGTCTCTGGAAAATCTACCGTAATCATTACAATTCTGGCTTGTCTTTGGAAGCTACAAGGCGACCGGGAGAGCAATTTGTATGGCTGGCTCAGAAGCTGGGAACACACTCCATCACAGTCTGCACAACCTCGGGGGAGGAAGGGCTAGAGCAGTTCTGAGAAGCCTCATTGAAGGAATTGGAGGCTGGAAAGGCCTGACCAGCCGGGCAGGTGGGGTGTTGGTGCACAGGCAGGGCACAGAACCTGGAAGTAGATGATCTGGAGTAAATCCTGGCTTCTTCAATCCTGACTTGGCCATTTGTTGGCCATGTCCTTGGACAAATTAGGTAACTTCTTGGAGCCTCAGTTTCCTCCTCTGTAAAAGTGGGTTGCCGATGTCCACCTTGCATGGCAGGCCCCTACAGTAGTGCTTTATAACAGATTGTTGTCATCAACAAGTCACAGATCTGTGAAGGGCTGGCTCATGGCTTGGAGCAGAACAGGACCACGTGGATAGGGGCATCTTGCAGGAATGTGGTTCACCCTCCTTCCCTGCTAGGAATCCCCTCTACAGCACCCTTGATGGCTGTAGCCAACCTCTCCTAAGATGACAGGAACTCACTATCTCACATGGGAGCCTAGTTCATTTTGAAGGCAGGGGGGAAGCGTGGTATATAGAAAAATCTGATATATAGCTAAAGTCTGGGCTAGCTGTATGACCTTGGAAAAGTCACTTTGTCTCTATGACCCTCAGTTTTGTTTTGTTTTGTTTTGTTTTTTAATCAGTAAAATGGAGACATTATGACTTCATCTGTAGGGTGAGAATGCGAAGTAATCTGTATAGAAGGCATAGTCTAGGACCTGGTATGTAGTCAGTACTTAATAAATGTTAGGTAAAAATAAAAGTACTATTATTAAGTAGTTTCAAGAAGCACTTATTAAGCACCTATTGTACTCAGATCATCAAAGGTAATACAATTGAGTACCCTGACACTTTATAGAATGACACTATATATTTGCAGTCTTTTTTTACATTAAAAAAGTAAAAAATAATTGGGAATATACCATATTTACAGTTTTGGGGTCTGGGTTTTTTTTTTTTTTTTTTTGTGGTACGCAGGCCTCTCACTGTTGTGGCCTCTCCCGTTGCGGAGCACAGGCTCTGGACACGCAGGCTCAGCGGCCATGGCTCACGGGCCCAGCCGCTCCGCGGCATGTGGGATCTTCCCAAACCGGGGCACGAACCCGTGTCCCCCGCATCGGCAGGCGGACTCTCAACCACTGTGCCACCAGGGAAGCCCGGGGTCTGGGTTTTTGACTTGATATTATATCATGAACCTTTCCTGATATCTTCAAATATTCTCTGCAGAAGTGGCTTTAAGTGGCAACATAGTGTTCCATCACTGGCTATTCTCCAATTTACTTACCCACTCTAATATTTTGGGGCATTTAGGAATAAATGGCTTTAAAAAACATCTCTCCTCTGTTGGGATATAATTCTTAAGCATTCCTGTGTATTAAAGATATTACTCTATTGAAAAATTCTGAGTTGCAGGGGAGAAGTGTTGACCAGTTGACCACAGGACTCCCTTCCAGCCCTATGAGTCCCTTTGGCCCTTGGATAGCAGTGAGTGGGGGCTGAGCAGGTGTGCGTACATACACACATGTGGTGTACGGCAGCTAATTAGCCAGCCCTGAGTTGCTGCCATCACCCAAAGAAGCATATCAATTTCAAGCTTCACTGGAGTTCAGACAGCAAAGAAAAGATGATAATTCAACATTTTAACAAATAGAAAACATTTCTAATCCAGCCAGATTTCTTTGACGTATTTTCCTGCTATTAAAAATGGTTGATGGTTTATTTTTTATTGACATGTGGTTGATAGAGAATGCAAGGAAATCTGTGAAGTAGTGAGCATTCCCACTGATCCAGTGCACACTCGTCTCCCCATGGGGCTGGGGCTGGCCGATGAGGTTTTCACTGGCCAAAACCAAGAAGCAGGTGGAGTTGCCTCTTATGTAAAGGCTTTGAGTTTTAGAACAAAAGAAGAAGCTCAAAGGAGAGGAGACAGCATCTGGCCCCTTTCCCTTCACCTCTTCCTCTAAAAATGATGGAAATAGACTTGGATTCCGATTTCAGTTACTTTCTGCCAAAAGAAATAAATTAGAGTTTGAAATGTGCAGCTGATCCCAAACCCTTCCCTGGGGAGGCATGATGCTCCCCAGATGTCAGACCCCTTTGAGAAGAAAGTTATGGTCATTTCTGGCTCGAAAACATCGTGATCTGTCCCCAGTTGATTCCTGTAGGGAGGTAGTCTTTTCCTAAAAGTCTGAGTGTCCCTGAATTCACCACCTGCTCTCTTCAGCCCCAGTAGGTCTTGTGGTTTGGGTGATGTTTCAGGCATCCAATAGTGCTTTCAAAGAGTGGAACCTACCTGAGGGCTGGAACTGTGTTCTGTTTTCCTTTGGGCCCTTAACTGGAGCAGCAGAATACCCACCAAGGCACCTCTGTGCATGTGCACTGAGTAAATGATTGCAGGCTGCTTTTCATTAAGTGTAGAACATGCAAGAGGCTAAATGAAAAGTGGATTATGCTTAGACCGTCGTCTCTGGGCAGGGCAGAATGGAGAATTTTCCCCACAGCTGGATGATCCTGTACAGTGTAGAAAGCTGGGGTTTGTGTATAAGCCAGATTGGAAACTTCTGGTGGGCAGGGACCCTCTATAAATATCCTGCAGTATCTAGCACACTGTTGGACATCTAGCAGGTGCTCAAGAAATGGGAAGTTGTTGAAATCGTCATGAAAGAAAGAAAGAATGAATGAGCTCCTTCATTAGTTCTCCCTTGGGTCCCCAGCACTAGCTTGTGTCTGGCACAGAGTGGGCCCCAAAACTATATCAAATAAATGAATGGTAGATTGGCAGACACCAGGGAGAGCTGCTTCCTTTCCATCTCAGCCTGCAGAGGGTGGTTGAGAACAGGGACTTGGGCATCTGGGAGTCCTGGGTTTAAGTCCAAGCCCTCCACTGACTCTAAGTGGCTGCCATATTGGACACACCCCCTAACGCTGGAGATCTCAGCCACCTCTCCCTCTGTCTCTGAAAGCTTGCTTTCTTGGACAGTGATGTCTCCCTCCCTAGCTCTATTGTAGGTTTCACGTGGTAATTAATCATATCCTACCTTCCAAACGCCTTCCATTATTGTCTTAAGTAGTCATTTGGGTCTGTGTAAATGGGCACTTCTCACATTTTTACTGTTTCCCATTGAGAGTAGGCCTGAGGGCTTACGGGCAGTGCTCTGGGCTGGGAGTCAGGCTGAGAGTCAGAGGTCTTGGCTTTGAACTCTGGCATGAGCCACTCACCTCTCTGAGCCTCTGCCTGTAATATCTATAAAGCTGGGCCAGAGGCCAAGGACTGTCTCAAGGATGGATGAGAACAAGATGTGAAACCACCTTGTAAACTGTAAGGTGCTTCACAGACATCAGACATGTTATGATTCTGGAGCATGGGGGCTGTTTCTCATGTGGCGTGCCTCTCTCAGGATGTGTGAGGCCACAACACAGTGCTTGGAAGTACTGCCTGGCTTTCTGCTACCTTTGCTCAGGGCTGTGTTCCTGCCTTCCTTTGGGACTGGGAGCTGCCTCTACTCCCTGGCTTCCAAATGCCCAGGAGGCACCAGCCCTGTGGAGGAGGTGAGGTAGATGATAGTAGCCAGCCCTCACAGGGCCTGGCACTGGGCTAGGCATTTTACATAGACAAATGCCTTTATCCTTCACAGCAGCCCTGAGAGGTAGGTACTGATGTTATCCCCATCTGATGCCTGAGGCAATTGAGCACAGAGAGATGGAGCGAGCAGCCTGAGGTTACGGGACTAGTAAGCAGCTACGTCAGGGTTTGGATTCTGTGGGCTGGTCCCAGAGCTCTTGGTGCTACCCACGTGACGTGGGTCCCCTAAGCTGCCCTGGGGCTGGAGGACTGCAGTGAAGGCAAATGGCCCACCCTGCCTCCCCCAGCCTCAGCTGGAGGGACCCTCAGGGCCTTTCTCCTGCCCAGGACCCCTATCTGCTCCTGTGCTCGGCCCCCTTCTCTTTCCAGTAGCTCCTCTGCCACCCTCGCTTCCCTCCCTGCCCTTGGCCCTAAAACGGGAGATGAGAGCTGCTGCCAGGACATTCTCATTCATTCCTGAAAGAACTCTGCATTGTCAGAGATGGAAGGGACCTCAGAATCCTCTGGTTCAGGTTTGTTAAGAGAAAAGAGAGGCTCAAGCTGGCACAGCATATAACAGCAGCATAGAAAAGAATTATGTTCATATGACTTCTGAGCATGGAGGCAAATATTCTAAACAACACATCAGCAAACTGAATCTAGGCATGTATAACAAACAGAATACATCACGCCCAAGCAGGTTCATCGCAGGAATGCAAATATGATTTAACCCTAGAAAACAGAGACTCAGAGGGCAGCTGCTGAGACAGAGCCAGCCCAGGGCCCAGCCCAAGGTACTTTCGGGGCTCAGGCTACCTTTGTGCTGTATCCCGCTCTCAGGAGGCGCTGGTGACAGTCTTTTCTTTGCCTTCACTGCCCCTCATCCCCACCCCTTAACACAGCCTCAGAGTAAAATGAGATGCTCCATCCCGGATTTCCCTAATCCTCTCTTTCCCTTTCTCCTGCAGGATTCCATGTTTTCGTTGGCCCTGAAATGCCTTATCAGTCTGTCTACCATCATCCTTTTGGGTTTGATCATCGCCTATCACACACGTGAAGTCCAGGTAGGTGCCCTCGCCCACACCCCTTCATGCAGGGGCTATTCCTTTGCTCCAGGCTGAGCCCGTCCCCCTTCCCAAACCCACCCTTTCAGTAGCTACTTGGGTGATTTCACCAAAAGGTATCTGAGATTGTGGATCTTCTCTTTTGGTTTGGACCCTCGTGGGAGAGGGAATTGTGAGGCTGCCCTGTGGCTTTAGAACAACTGTGACGTTATCTTCAAGTGGGGATCCCAGAGGCAAACACGACTTCATGATTTGGGGGGCAGTCCTGCTTAGAATTTTCATTTTGCACCATTCTACTGTGAGACTTGCTTTGCCCTTTCTGTCTCTTGCTGGATCCTTTCTGAACTTGAGCCACTGAGTCCCCCAAGTGAAACAGACCTGCCTCCTGTGCCCCTGCACACACACACACACACACACACACACACACACACACACACTGCACCAGATACCACCGGGAATCTGTATTTCTGACTGGTGTAGACTTTACTCCCACTGGACTCTGCCAGGGAGGAGACATTTTCTAGATAGAATAGAATCTGCTGTAGTTGAGGGGGCCTCTGTTTCTTGCTGCCCAGGAGTTACTTGGCACCCAGAGAGATATTGGCTTAACCTCTGGGGTGCACTCCAGTTTGGCCGATGTAAGGAGGATGGTTCGACCTGGGCTGGGAAGGGCAGGCAGGAGTGAGCAGATCTGTAGCATCTTCTCATGACAATGGGTCTCCCTCTCAATGGGCCCTTCGGGCTGACCTGCTCTGCTGGGGCCCTGGGTAGTTCTAAAGTATCCAGATGTTTTTTCTCACATGCATACGCATCTAAATATAACTCCCGTCATTTGGCTGGCGGAGCACAGATAGATCCACATCTGGGCAGCAGGCAAGAAATTGACAAAGACCAGAACTCAGAGTCAGAAAAGCTGGGGCCGAGTCTCGCCCATGACCTCTTCTTACAGCGTGTCTTTGGCCAGCCCTGAGACCTTTCTGGACTGGAACATGTGAACTTTTCCTCGACTGGAACATGGGGGGTTTTATTCTGCCATTTATGGGTCGTTGTGAGGATGAATGGGGAGTGTATGAGAGAGCTCTGTAAACTGTAAAACACTTCAAATCTCATCGCTTTTGTCACTCAACATTTCTGGGCTGAGCGGCTGCACAGGCAGAGACAGGTCGGTGCCTCCTGCTTCTGGAGGGGCTCTGCTTTGTCACTGGGTGTCAGGGACCTCTGCGGATGGCCTGGGCGTGGGAGCCCTGGCTCCAGGCCCCTTACCTCCACTCTGTTGATGACCAGAGTCATCAACAATCTAGAAGGTGGGGACTCTTTAATCTCTGGGGGGATCACAGGTTCGGGGACTGAGTTTGTGCTCTGAAGGCTGAGAGTCCCAGATGCCACCAAGCAGCTTCCTTCATGGCGTCTGATCTGGACAACGCAGGTGGGCTTTAACCCAGACCGTGGTCCAGTCAACCCCAGAAAGGAGCCAGGAGTACAGGCAGGAGGAACGGGCCAGGATCAGAGACAGGACCATGAGTCACAGTCGGGGGTCCAGGCTGGGTTCACCCCACCCCAAACCAGCTGTGAGACCCATGTATCGCCTCAACTTCTCTGAGCCCCTGAACCCTCATCTAGAGGGCATCTATACTACTATGTATCACCTTGACCTGTGCAGAGGGGTTGCAGAGGCCAGAGAAAAAGGCAGAGTCATGAATTCATCTGTGATCCAGGCTTGAGGGAGGGGAGAGGAGCTGATCTCAGCCTCACGCCCGCACGATGGTTCCACTCAGCCTGACTGCTGCTGCTTTCTACTCCAGGCATTGGGATGGGAAGAGCCAGGCATCCCTCCCTCTGATTCTCTTGGGGTCCTGCCCCACCTCCCCCCAGGGCTTGCAGCCTTGGCTCTCAGACCTGATCCCACCCAGCTGCAGTTGTGACCTCAGTTCTGGCCTGGTGGCAGGGCCATGATGCTGATAGGCTAGCACCTCGCTGGGCACACTTTGTCCATCCTCAGCTCATAGCCAGTCTCTGCTTCACCCTAATTATGGGCAGCAGAGGATGCTTTTCAGTCACTTGTCTTGGCCTGACACTCACAGTTTGGAGAAACAAAGTGAAGTCAGTGGCATTAAATCCTGGCTCAGACGCTTCAGCCTGAATGACCTTGAGCCAATAACAGCTTCTCTGGGCCTCGTCGGTTTCTGCATCTGAAGTATGGAAGTCATATCACCCACCTTGCTGAACTCATAAGCAGGGGGGGTAACAGTTGACAGTGCAGAGTGGGCCTTCGTGAAATGGTCTCTTTCCTCTGACCTCTGTCCCACTGCTTCCAGCTGGACCTCGTCCATGTACAAGCTGTGCCCACCAGATGGTCACTGTCACAACTGCCCGGTACTGGCGGGTGATTGGACTTCCTCCCTGCTCTGGCCTAGCCCTGCCTGCACTCTCAGCTCCCACTGCCCAGCCCCTTATCCTACCTGGCCCACTGTCACGTGGGGAGTCACCAGAACCTGGCTCCCTCTGTGCCTCTTACCTGTCCAGTGAAGTTCTTTCTTCTGGAAAGGTCTAGTGGGACCTTCTCCTGCCAGAGGGAAATGGGAATGGTTTGGGCCCAGACAGTCAGCAGGACCCTTGTATGCACTCACCTGACCATATTGTGATTTTCTGTTCTGTATCTTTTTCCCCACCCCCAGGGACAATGAGGCTGTTAATCTTTGTATTTCCAGGGACCCATGGTGTCTGACAGAGAGCAGGTGTCTGCAGGGCATATTTTGAATGAAAGAGTGCTGGATTCAAGCTATCTGGTTTCCAAAGCCTTTTAGACCATGACTCAGCTCTGTGGTCTTGGGCCTCAAGTTTCCACATCTGTTCACTGGGGATCCTAAGCACCCATCCCGCCCTGCCCCCTCCCGATTCTGTAATTCTCTGGTCGAGGTTGGTGTCCGCCGGCTGGGGGACCTGCTTCCTGAGAGTGGTGGGAGGGTTATCCCAAGCGTGATTGCCAGTGCTTATCCAGAGGGGACGCTTGGAAAGCCTCTTCAGTAGGGAGAGGCCAGCTGCTGCTCACCTGTTGGGAAGTAGGGCAGGGTGAGGGTATGGCTCCTCTCCTCCGTGAGGTGAAGTCAGGGGCCTGTGTTAAGGATATGCTTGCCACTTCCTCATCAACACCAGTTACTGGTCACTTGGCTAAATTTTAGCAGGAACCAGATGACCGTGTTTCCACCTCCCCCCAGCCCTGCCCCAGCCGCTCACATCCAGGCCTCTGGCCCTGGCCCAGCACACACAGGAGGCTAGGCTTACCTTCTAGAATAGTGTTCATACTTGTTATTAGTTTGGACAACTTGTGTTTTTGAGAAAGAAGACTCTGAAACATTATTGGGAACCTCTCAACCAAACTCTGGCTTCAAGTCATGCACCTGAGGCTCGGTAGGTCCTCAGAGGTGACAGGAGGGGGGTGCACCCCTCACCAGTGCAGGAGGCCCCTCCAGCCTCTGTGGGCTGGCCTGTCACTGGGACTCACTGCCTCTTGAGGGAGGCTCTCCCTGGCTGGACAGTGTGAGTTCCAGAAAGTCTGCCCTTCCGCTGAGAGGAAACGGGCCTCTCTGAAAATTCCACTCAGCCCGCCTCTCTTCTGGAGTAGGGAAAAGAGGTGCCTGTGTTTCCCATGAGGCAGCCCCTGTTGTTTGAGGATGGCTGCCCCGTGTCTCCTTGGTCTCCTCTTCTCTTGGCATCTTGGAACACGGAGCCTTCAAAGGCCCGGGCATCTGTTCTCCTTAGGCTAGCGTGTCCTGGAAAGAAATGAAAAGCAAAATGCATTGGTTGTTGTGTTATTTATCAAAACTTTGAAAACTGCGCTCTCCCTTGGAGAGTCCATTTATTCCTGTGGTTTGGCGATCACCAGCACCTCCCAGATCGGCAGTGCAAACCTCCTCTTCCCAGGCTGCAGACTCACATTTTAGGGGCCATCGGCACACCCCTGGCTCAACATGTAACTCCCTCCCTCCCTTCCTCTCTCCCTTCCTTCCTTCCTTGCTTCCTCTTTCTGTCTCTCTTTGTTTCTTCTCTTTTCTCTCTCTTTTTGTTTCTTTTCTTTCTATTGAATATAGTTGATTTACAACGTTGTATTAGTTTCAGGTGTACAGCAAAGTGATTCAGTTATATATATATTATTTTTTAGATTCTTTTCCATATGGTTTATTACAGGATATTGAATATATTTTCCTGTATAGCTATAAAGTAGACCCTTACTGTTTATACAGTTTATATGTAGTGGTGTGTATCTGTTAATCTCAAACTCCTAATTTATTCCCCCTTTGGTAACCATAAGTTTGTTTTCTATGTCTGCGAGTCTGTTTCTGTTTTGTAAATATGTTCATTTGTATCATATTTTAGATTCCACATATAAGTGATATATGATATCTGTCTTTCTCTGACTTACTTCACTTAGTATGGTAATCTCTAGGGCCATCCATGTTGCCGCAAATGGCATTATTTCATTCTTTTTTTATGGCTGACTAGTATTCCATTGCGTGTCTATATAATATCTTCTTTATCTATTCATCTGTTGATGGACAGTTAGGTTGCTTCCATGTTTTGGCTATTGTAAATAGTGCCACTGTGAACATTGGGGTGCATGTATCTTCTTGAATTAGAGTTTTCAGCTTTTCTGGATATATGCCTAGGAGTGGAATTGCTGGATCATATGGCAACTCTATTTTTAGTTTTTTAAGGAAGCTCCATTCTGTTTTCTGTAGTGGCTGCACCAATTTACATTCCCACCAACAGTGTGGGAGGGTTCCCTTTTCTCCACACCCTCTCCAGCATGTATTATTTGTAGACTTTTTGATGATGGCCATTCTGACCGGTGAGACACTGAATGCTTTATTGCTCCCCCAATATCCTCCCTCCTCTACCCTTCTTACCCATCTAGTGCCTTCATTCATTCAGTGTGCACTTAACGAGGGTCTACTCTGTGCAGAGCCTGGGACAGGGGCCCAGTACTCTGTGCTGGAAACCCTGAAATCACTTTTGCTTCTCCAAGGGGTTGCCAATGTTGAGTGAATCCATGGCTCTAATGTCTTTAGTGCCATCCTGGAAGGCAGGACAGAAGGAGGCTGAGAACACAGATTTTAGAGTAGCCCAGCTTGCGTTCAAATCATGTTCTTTGTCACATTGTAGTATGTATGGTAGCCTTTAGCAAGTTACTGAATGCCTCTTAGTCTATTTCCTTTCTGAAAAATTGGACTAATAATAGTACCCATCACAGGGTTGTTGTGCAGATCAAATTAGATAATACGTGCAAAACACCTCAGCTTCAATGAGGACGTGTTTGCCGGGCTGACAGCATGGAAAGGATATCCCAGGCAGAAGTCTCAAAAGGAACAGAGACCCTGAGATGAGAAACTGCAGAGTGCATTCAGAACGCCTCCAGGACAAGGTCCTGGGCAGTGGGGCCGGTCTACTCTGGAGCATGGCAAGACCAGCAGGAACTCATCTGCCTTGCTGAAGAGTTTTGGAACTGTCCTGTGGGCAGAAGGGAGAACCATGGAAGGAGTTCAAGCAGGGGAGAGAGATGATCAGATTTGCATTTTAGCTGCAGCATGGCAAATGTTGCAAGGACCAATTTCAGAGGCAGGAAGACTAATTGGAAGCATGTTTCCGTGGTCGAGATGAGGGATGGTGACACCCTGAATCAGGCCAAGACAAGAGCCAGGACAGGAGAGACTGTGCATAAAAGATGTTGAACAAGTGGAATTGACCAGACTTGGTCAGTTATTAGGTTGGAGGTACTGTCTGTGGGGAAAAGAGGGGTCCAGCAGTTGCTTGGGTAACTCAGTGGCTGGGAGTGCCATTCATTATAGTTGAAACCGCAGCAGGAGGCTGAGGTGGGGAATGATCACCAGGTTAGTTTGGGAAGTTGAGGTTTGGGGGCTGGGCATCCAGCCGCCTCCAGGACAGTGATGCAGAGGATAGGCCTAGATGAGCAGGGGGCAGTGGGATGAGAGGAGGCATGGGACAGGTCCCCAGAGGGACATCATCGAGTGAGAAGTGGGAGGAGCCCACAAAGGAGAATGGAGAAGTCAGGGAGGTCAGAGGAGACCCCAAAGGGAGGGAGTCACAAAGCCGGGACAGAGAAGGAAGTGTCGGTTATGCCACAGGGGGGCCAAGGAGTTGGGAACCCCATTGGTCCTTTGCACCAGGCTGTGGTAAGGTCATTGTACCCTTCCTCAGCACAGTCACTGGGAGTGACAGTCACAGGGCAGTGGAAGGGGAAGCGAGGACCAAGTAGGAGGTGAGGAACATGGAGACACTGAATACTGGCCAGTCTTCTAAGAAGTTTGGCTGTGAATCGAGGGAAGGCAGAGTGGCAGCTGGAGAGGACACACTGCTGAGGGAGGGATGTTGGTCTGCTTGTGTAGCCTGGAGAGACTGCATATGTCTCGCAGCTGTCAGGAAGAAGCCAATTGAGAGGGAGAGGAAATAACCAGGGGCCAGGTTCTTGTCCAGGAGCACACAGGAGGGGAAGGGATCAAGCGCCCCAGGGAGGAAGTGCCCTGGCTCAGAGCCTGGGGGACATGATGGGGGGATGGGGGTGGGTGGGAAGTGCAGACACACCCACACCTGGAGATGTGGAACCAGCCTTGATGTCCTTAATGAAGCTACAGGGGCAGGAAGCTGCAGGACTGTGCCTGGCACACAGCATGACTCAATTAATGTTTGTCTAATTAAAATGGAGGGACTGCTGTGAACCTAGGATAGGACATAGGCAGTGGCAGATTTCCCATCATCCAGTGTGTGGATGGGAACTTATAGATCATTAATTTCAGTTGGTGGTTATTGGCCATATTCAAAGTAGAAAGCATCAATCAGATCAAAATCTGGTGTGGGCCTCCAGAGGCTTCCAGTCCACTTCAAATCTGACAGAAGGGCTTCCCTGGTGGCGCAGTGGTTGAGAGTCCGCCTGCCGATGCAGGGGACACGGGTTCGTGCCCCGATCCGGGAAGATCCTACATGCCGCAGAGCGGCTGGGCCTGTGAGCCATGGCCGCTGAGCCTGTGCGTCCGGAGCCTGTGCTCCACAACGGGAGAGGCCACAACAGTGAGAGGCCCGCTTACCGCAAAAAAAAAAAAAAAAAAATCTGACAGAAATATAACTATAGTGACAAGATATAGGTCTTCAACCTCATGAATTTGAAACAGGAGACCAATAAAAGGGGAGACTTTTAAGTTATTAGATGTGTAAAAGTAGATATTTTTATTAAATAGCAATAGAGTTCTCAGCTGACAGGGAAATTACTTCAAATTGTAGGACATAAATTATATTCAAGAGACAGCTCACATTGCAAAAAGGCTCACATGCCATGGCATGATGGTCCCATAGGTTGGAGCATCCTCCTGGATATGTATAACCTGCTGTCACAGGAACAGGGGCCTCTGGAATGCAGGAAGTGTCACTGGTCCAGATGCCTTGGGGGCCCACTGCTAAATGAGTCAGGGGCGTCTTCCCATCAGGGAGTGGACTCGATGGTTCAGGCTGAGTCTTTTTTTTTTTTTTTTTTTGCGGTACGCGGGCCTCTCACTGTTGTGGCCTCTCCCATTGCGGAGCACAGGCTCCGGAAGCGCAGGCTCAGCAGCCATGACTCACGGGCCTAGCAGCTCCGTGGCATGTGGGATCCTCCTGGACCAGGGCACGAACCCGTGTCCCCTGCATCAGCAGGCGGACTCTCAACCACTGCGCCACCAGGGAAGCCCCAGGCTGAGTCTTGCTCTGTGCTCTCACTCTCCCTTCTCCCTATAGAAGAAAGTGGGCTCAAGTCATATCCTGAACTTATCTGTAAGGTAAGGACTACTATGTGTCAGACATTGAGAATCCAGAAATAATTCAGACCCAGTCCCTACCTTTGGAAGCTGCTTGTCCTAGACCTTGATCCACTGTGACCCAGGCTGATAAGCCCTAAGGTATGAGGTGTGTGTGAAATACCATGTGGCCACAGTGGGCCAGTCAACTCTCATGGAGAGAAGAGGCTCTAACCAAGCCATGTATTCACTAGGAGCAGGGGCCTTGTGTATGTTTGGATGAAACTGGCCTGGAGCATTTCAGGGGCGTGAGAGAGAAGAGAAAGGAAGGTGTATCTGTCCTCCAGGGGAGATGGCAGCTGCCTCACCCTGGTGGGGCTGGGGTCTCTCCTTGCAGGCCCCGATAGATATTTCCTAAGGTTGTCCCTGGCTGGTTGGCTGATGGATTTGAATCGCCTTCACTGGGCTCACAGATGGGCCAGTGGCCAAGGGACTCCTTTAGAGCTGAGCAGATTGGGGACCCCTGAGATCCCAAGACCTCCAGATGGCCCTGTCAGCCTGCTAGGTCTGAGGACATGAGCTCCTTAACCCAGGTGTGCTGCACAGAGAGGAGGAGGGAACTCTAGGCCCCCAGGGTGGCTCCAGGACCATAGGGCTTGACAGGAAAATTCTGGATGGTGGCCTCCTCTGCTGAGCTCACGGCCGTCTCCTACTCCATGCTAATGAACACTCCCTAGACAGATGGCAGCACACGAGGGAAATTGGAAATGGGGTGTGTGTCCAGGGGACAGGGCCTGGCTAGGCCACCGTGCATGAGCTGAGGACGCCGCCTGCCCTCCCACCGGCCCACCTGCACCTGTACAGCTGGAGAGAAAGGAGGAAAGAGGGGGCGAGTAGCTGCTCAGTCCAAAGGCCATGAATCCTTGTCAGACTACCCTCCAAATACAGAAAGCTGAAAGGATGATGCGTTAGCAACCATGTCGGTGACGACGGTGTCACCTCATCTTGTCTAGTGCTTTGTAGTTTTGGGAGTGTTTTCACATGTCTTTTCAGACCTCTTGCCTCCCTGACTTCGCCTCTTTGACTTTTAGGGTTCAGCACAGATGCTTCCTCCTCTAGGAACCCTTCTGGCTGCCCCCACTCCCCGGGCAAGGCGCCCCTTCTAGGAGTTGGCTGGACATGGGCTCTGACACTGTATCTCACGTGCACCCGCTCTGGCTGTATGTCCATGGTGGTGGAGGCTGACTTCGATTCACTGCTCTGTCCCATAGCCAAGAGCACCCAGCACATATCAGGGATTCAATAAGTGTTACCAAATGAATGAACAGCAAGCCTGAGGGGCAGACAGGCCGATTTATTCCCCTCGCTCCATAGGAGAGAAAACTGAGTCTCTATAAGACTGAGAGACAGGCCTGAAGTCCACAGCTCTGGCTTGTGCATCGTGAGGGGTCAAGGGTCTCAGCGGGCTGTGACCTGTGAGCTGGGCTGGCCATGCCCTCTGTGACCCTCCCCACCATCCTCTCATCCCCTCTCGTCCCAGGCCTCAGTCCCAGAGCCTCTTCACTCTCAGATCTGTGGCTGGCCATGGATTGCCATGGTTACCACGTCAGCCCTGGCAGTCTCTGTGTGACATTTTGGTTTTATTTGCTAAATATTTGAACACTTGGCTTTAACCCTCTCTGCCCCAGAGAGGGCTTTCCTGCCACTTTGCCCCTTCCCTAGGGGCGATGGCCTCCTGCTGTTTTCTCCGGGCCCCAGAGACCATTGGGGCTGGCGTGCCTGGGGGAGCAGCAAGGCTGTTTCTCAGCCGCCTGTGTTGACTTTCTGTTTTGTCAGTTGGAAATGTCATCCTGTGTCATGCTTCTTGACAGGGCATGTGCTGTGTCTGTTAACAGGTGTGAAAACTGTTGCCCTGGGCATGTTGAGACTTGCCCCAGCCGGGAGGGCCGGTCCCAGACTTCCGGAGTCAGCTGCCTGCGGCTCCATTGACTTCCTGGCAATTGCCTCTTGCCAAGTCCTCCAGAAGCTTCCTCAGCTCCAGGACTCCAGGATGTCAGGGGTGTTCTCTGCCCTGAACCCTGGCAGGGGGACAGAGGGGAAACTGGTTTCTGGAGGAATCAGTGTTTGTAAATGGGGAGGTAGTGTCACCTGCCCTCCCACTCCTCCTCCCTGCTGGTGCCGGATGAGGTGGTGCTGGGAGGCTGAATCCACCAAGCTGTGTGTTACCTTGGAAACCACACACCGTCCTCACCTTGGGAAGTGAGGGGGTGCCGAGGAAGCTTCTCAAGAAGCTTCTGCTGTAATTCAGGGATACAAGAGATCACCGTCCAACATGGGCAGCTAAGTGAATGACAGGGTTGAGAAAAACAGCCCGAGAGCCTGCCCCATCCAAGGCGCTTCCACCTAGCAAGGCTCTGCCCCCTTTACAAGGTGAGAGGGACCTGTGGCCTGGTCTGTCTCGGGTACCAATCACCGTGCGAGCTTGGATAAGCTACTTCTCTCTCAAAGTGAGTTTTGTCATCTGTAAAATAGGCAGATTGGATCAGATGATCTCTGGGGCCTCTGACTGTATCCAGGATTCCATGCCTGAAGGATGCTCAGTGACAAGGGGACAAAAATGTGGGGAGAGTAGCTATGAATGGTTTTTGATAACAAGAACTGATAGAGTTTGCATTCAGGAGGCCCTCATACGGGACTGTCCCAGCAAACTGTCCCTTCTCCTAACTGCCTTGCTTCTCTGCCCAGAAAGGGAGCTGGCTGTCCCCTTAATATAGCCTTGAACTTGAAATAGCAAACAATCGAAAGAACAGTTCTTTGGCTCCAACATCCTAAAGTTTAAAGGTGACTCCTCTTAAATCTCTTACAAATATAATCTGGTCAGACATCGTAAAGCTTTTAGGATAATTAAAGTCAGTGACCGTGTTCCCTTCCTCAGTGTTTAGTTCCAGCTTCCTTCCATGAATACAAACTCCCATTTCTTCAGAGTCACTGGGGAGCGAGTGTTCAGTTTAATTCTGTTTCCCTGAGAGTGCCGATGTGTACTGTCCGTGACTTTTTCAGAGTTAATTCATTCTATTTTGTATTGTTGTTATTACTATTTTCAAGTGATGATCTCTTCCTTTTTCCATCAGGGATGGGCATCAGATCCCCTGTGCAATGTCTGGGCCCCACAGGCTAGTGAACCCCACTGACTGGGGATGTGTGTTTGGAAAGCACCACAGGGTTCCAGGGCTTACTCCTGATTAAGAAACATCGTGCTAGCTATAAGCTCCGCAAGGGCCATGCTTTCTCTTAATCGTCTGTGTGACTGTCCCTGCTGTGCCAATAAAGGGGGTTGTACGTAGTGGGAGTGTGATGATTCTAAATCTGGGCTAAAGATAATTGACTCTCTGAGGATTTGGGAAATTGGAAGGCATGGTAGAATTTTTAGTGTTTGGAGACTTCCTTACCATTTTCATTGCATTATAAGACCAAGAAAATTCTGATAATTCTAGTCTCTGTTCAGCAGGAAGCTGAAGTCACGTCTTTTTGCTTTTAAGAGAAAAGATGGCAAAATCACCACTGCTCAAATTCTCCCAAACCCAATAATTGGAAAAGAGATGAACTGTGCCGAGTTTATCTCTGAATTAAAGAATTCAATACAATTCAATCCAGCAGAATTCCATTTCCTCTGAACATATCACCAATACAAACCTGGTGGGTGGGTGGGAGGGACCCTAGGCTTGTGGTCAGTAGACCTGGGGCCAAGTTGTGACTTTGCCATTAAAACTTTTTAAAAATTATTGTAAATGTATATCATGTAAAATTTTACCTTTTTAACCACTTTTACGCATACAGTTCAGTGGCTAAATTCACCCATGTTGTTGTGCCACCCTCACCTCCATCCATCTCCAGAACTGACTTTGTCATTTTTATGTAACCTTCAGTCACCCGATGGCTCGTGGGTGTGGGCTCCCCTCTGAGTATGGTGGACTTTTTTCGTACACCGCCCCCTACCAGCATCCCCCGAACTTTCCTTCACCCTGTCCCGACATCCTCATATCACAGGCCCAGGTTCTGATTCCAAGTTTAGATCTGGAAAAAGGTTTGTAACTCCACAAATGATAATAATGACAGGCTCTATTTTTGATCTCATATGTGCGGGGAATTGTGCCCTTTATGATCTCAATGAATCCTCATGTCAGTCCTGTGAGGTGAATTCTGTTACTATCCCTGTTTTATAGATAAGACAACTGAGGCCTAAGAAGGTAAGCGATGTGGCCAAGGTCATGTGCCTGGTGAGAGGCAGAACTGGACTCAAGTGGGCTGTCTCCAAGCCTGTTATGCTTCACTTGGGGAGAGTGCTCCATCCTTGGTCTGTCTCTCCTGCCCCTAGTTCCTGCAGTACCAGAAGGTGGCTTGGAATTTGGGCTCAGCCATGGGGACTCCCCTCCAAAACAGGGCAAGGGCTCACATGACGAAGCCAAGGGCAGAACAGCAACCCTGCAGTAGCGCCCAGGGCCCTCAGCCCCAGCGGCACCTCCAGAAGGGACCTCCAGCCTCTGTTCTGCCCTGGGGTGGCTCCTCTGCCTGTTAGAAATCGCTTCCCTATCCTGGTTTCCCTCTTGTCTTCCTCTTGGGTCCCAGGCCTACCCCAAGGATGAGGTCCAGCACCTTCAGGGAGCTGGGAGCTTGCCAACCCCAGGTAGCATTCCCAGCCATCAGGACTGGATGATGCTTTGGTTTCCCCGCCTCCCCTCCTGATTCCTGCTTGGCTAGAGCCTTCTTCGAAGCTCTGGCTGCCTGGCTGGGCCCCACACTGGGTCTTATTCTTTTTTGCCCTCTCCCCACCCACCGGCTTCTGAGAGGCTAGTTCCTGCTTCCCTGCCAGTCCCTTGGCCCTCAGGACCAGCCAACGCCTATCTGGGCTGCGTCTGGTCTTCCCTTTGAACACTGAGCCTTGGGCCGCCAGTGGCTGGGGTGGGTCAGGCTTCAGCAGCCCCCTCAGTTTCCCCACCCCTCTTTCCTCCTCGTCCTGACTGCCCCTGTGGTAAGGGGCCAACAGCTTCATACCCAAGCCCCCCTGGGTTGGACACAGGACTTCCCAGGGTTTTCTCCTGCCCGCATGAAACATCCCCAGCTTCCCTGGCACTGTTAGGAGCCCTGTCTCCGTCCTGTCCCCACTCCTTTGCTCAGTGCCCCTTGCTCTGCACCTGCCCAGGGGTGTGAGCTGCTCAGGACAGAGGACCACCTACCTGCTTTCTCATTCCGTTACTGCAGCCAGAGACAGCCAGTGCACCTGACTTGCATAGCAGCCTATTAGTTCACATGGAGTGGAATGTTTATTAAAGCCCTCTGTCTTCTTCACAGAGCTGCCAAGCCACAGGCCTTCACCCCCTGCCCCTGATCTCCCACCCTTGCTTGTCCAGTTGGCTTTTGGGGACGAGAGCTGCACCTGTCGTTTGCCTCTGTCCCTTTTCCCTGAGTTTGTTTGGTTTTAGCCCTTCGTTCTAATCTGTCCGGGTCTTTTAGCATCTCACTCAGCAGCCCATGTTTGGGGCCCTCCCAGCTTCCTGTCCTCCCACATTTGATGAGCCTGACTGTGATAGCTTCATTCAAGCCATTGATACAAATGTGGAACCAGAAATGGAATCTGGGGAAGTAAACTTCCTTTTGTTGGATTAAAGGCAGGAGGAATGGAGAAGAAGAAATTCAAGGCTTTGCAAATCTTTCTCATTCTAAATATTTTGTGGCCTCCCCATAGGCTGTGGTTTTATGCTCCCTCCTAACCCACCCGCCAAATAAGTCTGGCTGTGCAAGCACATCGTGTAAGTGTTTACTGAGTGCTGCTCTGGTGCGGGATAGAGCTGTGAGCTGCCGAGTGGACCCTGCCTCTGTGCTGCTCAATGGTCTGTGAATGAAAGGGTGAGGTGGGCGCTTGGCCACCTGGCAGGATTGGGTTGTCATAACGCTGCCCCAGCAGGCTGTGTCACGGGAGAGTGTTGCCGGACAGCCACATGCCCCTGGGGCTCCAGCGTTCCTGAAGCCACTCTCACTGCAGCAGCTGGACTTGGCTGTGACTGCCGACCTGTGGCTGCACTGCTCACGGCCACAACCAGAGATCAGTGACCAGGCATGGTGGAGCCATCGCCAGGTGCAGGGCAGCCGCAGCCTCTGAACTCAGTACCCCGAGGCAGCTCCGTGGGAGACTGGCTGGGGAGACAGGTACACCCCTGACGCTGGTCTGCTGCGTGAGTGCCCGCTGGCCCTGCCCCTCGTGGCCCTCAGGTCCCCAATTTGTGCAACCAGGGCGGAGAGCTAAGTGCTCTCCAAGACTCCTCCCAGCTCTCTCTGGTGCCTCTTGCTAGAATGTGCTAGAAACCTTATTGATGTGAGAGCAAAGAGAAATGACCACCCCTGGGTGTGTGTGTGGAATGGTGGGGGATGAAGCGGGGTTGGGCAGGGCCATATTTGTCTTCCTGCTGCCGTTAGAAATAGCAACCGCTTTCCACCTCCCCTGAGGACTGGACAAAAGGTGATTAATTCATTTGACACGGAGCTATTGAAGGTCCTGTTCTGAGCCTGGCACCATGCGGACTGCAAGGTCCCTGCCCTAAACGGGCTTGGGATCTAATGGGGAGATAAGCACTCAAATGCTCACAGGCCTTGGCTGCCAAGTGTTGGGAGCGCAGGTGCGGTGGGTACAGCAAGGCCTTCCTCATGGGTGGGAACGAGGCCTCTGCCTCTGGGGCATTTGAGATGGGCCTTGAAAGCTGGGCGGAGTTTCACAGATGCAGGTGGGGTGAGGGGTGCTTTAGGGGAGGGGACCTGCTGGAGCAGATGTGGAGAGCTGGGAAAGCTCAGGGCTTCTGGGGAATGGGAGAGATGCAGTTGGCCATAAAGGCAGTGGTAAGAAGCGAAAATAAAAAGAAAGCCTGGACCCAGAACCTGGCAAGTAGGATCAGGAGAGATTAGGCATCCTTGTCTATAATGGTAGCAGCTCCTAGCTGTCCATCAGAAAGGGCTCAGGGATGGCAATCTGATGGGGGGGTCAGAGAGGCCAGAGAATTGATCCCCAGGTTGCATTAGCAAAGCATTTTACCTAAGATTGAGAAACCATCAATAGTCAGCATTAAGACCAAGAGGTGGAGCTGGGGGTGGGAGGACTGGTGGAGATTAAGGTGGGAACCCGCCCCCTCTGCAAGCTTAAGCACCTACTCTGACTTTAAAGCATAGCATTGAGCTTGAGAAAACGTTGAAAAGCTCCTTCCTTGGGGGAACTTTAGACATAAAGACGACAGCAACCTGGTACACTCTTGTTCGAGAGGGAGAGGAACGGAAAAATACCCCTCCAGAATCTGAGGTTCTGTGATCTTGTTAACGGAACATGACCCCACTGGGAGCCCGGGCCTCCTGGGGAGCCCTAGTTTGTCTTGTTCTGTCGGATCTTCTTAGATGTTTAACTGCACGGATGAGATTTACAAGAACCTCAGGATTTTACAGTTTGGCTCTTCTCTCATTGTTCCCTAACCCAGGCTCCCCAGCGGCCTCCCTCAGGCAGGGAGTTCGTGTCCTTCCTCTGCCTGTGGGATCGGGGAGGGGGTGTGGCGGGAATGGCCACCCTTCTGGAGTGCTGGCAGGATGGGCTCCTGTCCCCAAGGCCTGGTTGTCGCCTGCAGGAGCAGTGATATCATTCGAAACTGACATGGGAGCTTCTCAGTTTGTAGTGGGCTTGAAAGGTGCAAACGCCGGGGAAATGGAGGAGACGTGCTGCCTGCAGCTTGTAAAGGAGCCGCTGACTTCGAACAGGACCCCATCGTAGCTCTCGTGCCCCCGATGGCTTATCCCGGGAGACCCTGCCACAGCTGCCCGGCCCCATTGCTGTTTTTTTCCTCTTCTCAGTTTCTTTACGACCCTCTTATCAGCATCTGCCTCTTTCCACCTTCTCTTCCATCTTCTCTGGCTCTCCTTTCTCGCTCTTTCAACATTTCCTGTCTTTTGTATCTAAACATGTGGTACCTGTCGCTGTGGACTGGCATCACGTGTGTGTGGCTTTCAAGCTGAATTGACAGGGCTGAATTGACAGCCGATACTCCCTGGCTCTGGCAAAAGAGAGGAGGACAATGAGGGACAGGATATCTTATAGCAGAGAACATTCTGATCTGGGTGTCCTTTCAGGATAAATTTAGTTCCCAGGGCTGGTACACGTTCTAATTTGATGGGAGTCCTTGGGCGCCCACGCTGGGGAGGGGATGAACCTCTCCTCACCTGCCTGGTCCACTTCAGGGGCCACGTGAAACCCAGGTTTGTGATCATTATGTAGAACTGCGATTATGGCAACCCCGAGCTGACACAAGATCTATTCATCTGGGACCAGATTCCCTTCAAGCCCCTTTTTAGTTGTTTGTAGTTTTTAAAGCTTCTACATTTTCATGGCTGGCCCATTTCAAGGTATAAATACAGATTAACTGTCTGTACTAGCTGTGTTCTCATCCTCCCAGGATTAAATCAATAATGACTAAAATAGGGCTTCCCTGGTGGCACAGTGGCTGAGAGTCCGCCTGCCAATGCAGGGGACACGGGTTCGTGCCCCGGTCTGGGAAGATCCCACGTGCCGCGGAGCGGCTGGGCCCGTGAGCCATGGCCGCTGAGCCTGCGCGTCCGGAGCCTGTGCTCCGCAACGGGAGAGGCCACAACAGTGAGAGGGCCGCGTACCGCAAAAAAAAACCCCAAAAACCAAAAAAAAAACCACAAATAGAGATAACAATAGTACTTACCTAGGGTTGGTTTGAGAATTAATGACTTTATCTATGTAAAAGGGATTAATCAGAAGAGTGTCTGGCACATGGGGAGACTGTATAGGTATTTGCTAGTATTACTACTCTTGCTCTCCCTGTTCTCTTAACCTGGCCCTGTGGGATTCAATTGTATTCAGCAAACACTGATGACCTACTCGGTGCCAGAACAGGAAGGAGTAAGAAGTGTTTCCTACCCTCAAATAGCTCACGGTCTTGGGAGGGAGTGAGGGGTATTGAGAAGGAGTCAGACAGGTGGGCAACTCGTAATACAGTGTGAAAAGTTTGAACCAAATTGCTAAGGGATGAGAAAAATAGGGACATCCATGATGTGGGGATTCAATGGGACCACGGATTGTGAATTCTAAGCACTAATAAAATCTTAATGGGTTTTGTCCCTACCGTCGTCTACACTTGTGAAGTTTGGTCTGTAACACTTAGACTAGTTGTGTGAATTGTGAATTCAGGTCAATTGTGTTAGTGCTAGCTAGTCAATGCAGTAATAGGTCCCAATTCCTGCTTAAGATGCCCCTGATGGGAGAACTTGCCCCTGAAGAAGGGGCTGGTTCCCTGCCAGGAAAGGGTTACCATCCCAGATTGCAGCTGGAGTCCAAGGAGGGCTTGTCATGCAAATGAGGGGGGGGGGCGGGATGGAGTGGGTGGGTGTGTGTGGTCAGGGAGGGCAGTGGCAGCAGTTAACAGTGGAGTTTGGAGTTGCTCAGAAAGCCCTAGGCTTGGGCTTAAAACCCCCAAGGAGAGGGATAGAAAGTGCCCGGATGGGAAGCTTGGTTGTGAAGGTGGCTGCGGGGTTAGTGGGAAAGGAGAGAGCAAATCCTTGGTGGGAGAGGCTCTTTAGAGAGGAGTCCTCCCATCCCCTCCAGCCCAGTGGCTGTGGCTCCACCCACGCCCCTCTCTTGGCTCAGGGCTTCCTTGCTCAGTGTTGGCCCTTGTTGCTGGCCTGCAGCTGCAGCGTATCTGCCAGCTGTGGGAACAGCTGTGCACCGACACTGGGCTGAGTTGCCGCCTGGCACCTTTCCCATCCTGCCTGGTTGAACATGCTTAGAAACAGGACTCAACACTCCTTGGGTTCTTACTGTAAAATATGGGCTCAGAGGCCCAAAACTCCTGTCTGCCTGTTGAGGACAGTGCAGCGAATGCTTGATAGGCTTGTGGGTTTTCTGGTTTTGAAGAAAATCACCTGTCTCGAGCAGACAGACGTTGATGAATGTGTTTATAGGGGCTATACTGCAAGCCAATAATGATGCCAGATCATTACCAAAATGACAGGCATCAATTCTGACCTACAGCTCAGAGGGTTTTATTGTCAGAAACATCATTTAGACCACCCCTCTCTTGGGGCAGCCTGCTCCATGCTGCTGACCTTTCAGCTGCGGCCCTGACCTGACTTGTGGCAAAATGTTTGCAGTTGGCTGGGGCGCCCTGCTAATCCATCCATGTGCCTTGCTGGTGGTCAGTAGTGTCCCTTTTTGTTCCCCAGCCACTGGAGTCTCTAGGAATCTGCACAGGGAAGAAAAGCCCTCGGGCTCATTGGTGGGTAGGGCCCAGGGGGATTTCTGAGCCACTTCCTAGGGCCTGGCCAGGGCCCAAAGCCCAGTGTGGTACAGCTGGAGCAGAGGCAGCATGACAGGGAGGGCTCCGTCCCCAACAAGAGGCACTTCACAGCCTTGGTGAGATGGGACAGAGGGCAGAGCCATGACGTGTCATGTACATGGAAAGGGCCCTCAAAGACAGACAGGCTCTCCCTTCCAACTGGTCAGAACACCTACATGAAGAGGCTAGAGAATAAGGTCAAGGAAGAAGCCTCTGAGTGACAGCCAGAGGAAACCGGGGAGTGGGGGCCACTGGCATGGTCTTGGGGTCCCATGCGTGCCTGAGTCAGCAAGTGGAGCCCTGCAGGCAAGCACAGGTTTCCTGGGGTTGAGTATGATGCTTCGCAGTGGCTAGAGTGTTTCAATAAATGGATCCTATTTTTTTCTGTAATATTCTAGATATTGTGTTTTGCCTCATATTCTCAGGGTTTTGAATGGTAACCTGCAGCTGGTAGTCTTCCTAAAACATGAGTCTGAGTAGGTCATCCTCTCTTCACACACTCTCACCCTTTGGTGACTTCTAGATAAAGCTGAACCCCTGAGCCTGGATTTCAAGGCGCCACAGTGTGGCTGGCCTCCATGCTGCCTGGGTCCTGCCCCAGGCCAGCTGCCTGAACACGGACTAGATCTTACCCGCCCGCCTCCATGCAATTATGCAAACTCTCCTCCTTCCTGGCTGGCGAGTGAGCTCCTGGACATGGGGTAGTATCCTGTGCTTCTCTGCGCAGGTTTGGGTGAGCACTGCCTGTTCGTACTGACCAGGTCAGGATACATACACATCGATGGTTAGTCCCTCTCCAGCCGAGACACAGTGGGTCTGGTATAGATCCAACTCTACCTCTTATTAGCCATATAATCTTGGGCTAGAGGTTTAACTCTCTGCCTCAATTTCCTTGTCTACAAGCAGAGTCACTTCATTACCTTCCTTAAGGGGTTGGTGTGACCATTAGATGAAATAATGCACAGAAAGCACTTGGCAGAGTGTCTGGCACAGGGTATGAGTTCAGTGTGGTATTAGTTTTGTTGCTACTTTAATTTCATCCCACCCCCACTGTCAGTGCCTGGCGACAGTAGGTGCTAATAATTGCAGGATCAATGTGAATCAATGTTGAGCTATGTTCTTATTCCCCTGCTCTCGTGGCTGTAGCCCCTTCCCCTTTTGGTGCCCACGTGCCTACCCCTCGCACCTGGCCGTCATGAGCATTCTTGGAGCACCTGGGCTCTGGTGGAAGCAAATGGAGCACCAGAGGTCAAGTTCTTCACACTTGGATTGCACATCCTCTTGGGGTGTTAGCTCTTCAGGCTCTTCTCAGGGACCTTTTCCAGGTCCGGCAGTTGTTGGCTGGAGATGCCAGCTATGGAAACAGCTGTGCCTCCACCATCTTGCCTTATTCTCCCCCCTGGATTTTTTTGCTCTCACTTTAGCAAGCAAGTGCACTTAAAAATAAGTGGCAAAAGCTGCGCTTGTTTGAAGTGAATGTAAGATATGTCACTCTCAGAAAGAGATTTTGTTCTTGCTGTATAAAAGTATAAGAAATAGATATCTAGTTAAGGAACTTTTTGGGCCAGCTCTTCTTTCAGGAGGTGGGAGCGAGCATCCTTTGTCCTTTTGGCGTGGGCTCCAGGGAAGAATGAATGTACCTGCTTCAGAGCTGTCAGCACAGCTGCTCAGGGCTGGGGTTTTCTCATTGATCTATTTCCCTCCAGTGAATGGGTTCTACAGAAGCTGCAGAGAGATTTCCCCCTAATGATTGTGGATAGAAAAGAATAAAAAGTGACTCTGGGGGTATCTTGGGACCTTAACTGTCATTGCATGCTGACACTTCATTTCAGAACATAAAGGGTCTTCTCCCATTTTGCCAAGATAAATGGTTCTCTTTAGTCAGGAACAGAGAGCAAAGAAACAGGGCTTTCCGTGTAAAATTGAAGGGCCTCCTCTGTGTGGGGTGAGGGTGTCTCCCCTCCCTCTTCTGCTGGTCACTCCCAGAATATCAAAGAGAGGAAGCTGGAGGTTGGAATCCACCGGCCAGCTTGGGCCCAGGACAGCTCTGTGGATAGAGTCTTTTTTTTTTTTTTTTTTTTAATAAATTTTATTTATTTATTTATTTATTTTTGGCTGTGTTGGGTCTTCGTTGCAGTGTGCGGGCTTCTTATTGCGGTGGCTTCTCTCATTGTGGAGCGCGGGCTCCAGGTGCGCGGGCTTCAGTAGTTGCAGCACATGGGCTCAGTAGTTGTGGCTCACAGGCTCTAGAGCACAGGCTCAGCAGTTGTGGTGCACGGGCTTAGTTGCTCTGCCGCATGTGGGATCTTCCTGGACCAGGGCACGAGCCCGTGTCCCCTGCATCGGCAGGCGGATTCTCAACCACTGCGCCACCAGGGAAGCCCTATATGGTCCATTTTGTAAGAACGCAGCCAATGAAATCGTCCAAAACAGCATGATGACAATGATGACTTTGGGGCCCCATATAGTGAAGTCAAATCCCCTTACATTTTTTCAGGGCTCTGCAAAGCTGTCTCCCAGATACAAGCCACACGCCTAGACTGGCATTTAGCCTCTATTTACAGATGAAGTGGTTGAGGGGCCAACAGGTCAAGGGACGGGCCCAGGACTGTCCAGACTGTAAAAGGCATGCAGGGTGGCTGTCTCCCCATTTGGGGTGCAGAGCCCTGGATACCCCGACACTCAAAGCCATTTTAAATCCAGCTGCGGAAGTAATCTCAGTGACCTTTCCCAAGTCCTGCATTCACTGCCTGATCCTTTGAGGGGTGAGGGCACCATGCCGACCAGGAACTCCAGGCCGTGACCCACTCACCATCGGCCACAAGTCTCCCCCCACCCAGGGCACTTGCGTGTTCCAGAGTGAGACAGTGGAGGCTCTCTCTTGCCTCAGTAGGAGCTAAGCCCGTCTACCTGCCACTCTTTACAGCATTTACAGCTGAATCCCTATATGAACTTATGCAGGGGAGGGGACATGACCCTGGACAGCCTTACTTTATGGGCTTGGAGTCTCCCTGGAGACTCTGGCTACACTGTCTGGATGGTTCACAGGGGTTGTCCTCAGAGGCCCCCGACCAGAAAACGGCAAATGCCCGGAACCGCTGTGCATTCACCCACTGGGTGACAGTGATCTTGAGCCTTTGACCTAATCCCCGAGACCGACCTAATCCATTTGGTGTCAGTGCTGGCTGAGACTGGAGAGCACTCGCCTCTTTCCAACTCAGTTTGATCATATTCTAAATACTGTAATGGTATGAATCATTGTATATAGTATGCTTTGGATATATGCATATGGTTAATGTTATATTAATATAATAAACGTTAGTGTCATATAATTAAATGTTAATTTACCCCAGTAGTCTCACCAGCCTGCCCAGGATATGGTGAGATGGTGGAACTGGATGACTAGAGTTAGAGAGACCAGGGTTGAAATGTTGGCTCCACCACTTCCTAGCTGCATGACCTCAGGCAAGTACTTTGCCTCTCTAAGCCCCAGGCTCTTCATCTGCAAAGTGGGTACAGTATCAGTGCCTACTCACTGAGTTTTTGTGAGGATAAAACCGGAGAGTGCTTGTGATGTGCTTAGCACTGAGTCTACTTCACCCTTAGGAAATTCTCTGTAAGTATTAGCACTTTTCAGTGCTCTTATTATTCCATTAGTGTAAACAATGCTTCCTCTAGAGGCTGCTCCTGAATTAGTGGTGTCTTCTTGCCATCAATTACACTTGGGGTATATCCTGATTAACGGTCACAGAGAAGAAGCCTGACGTCTAAACTCCACCAGGTTCTTCAGTGTGGGAGATTTAGAGTCAGGAGGGTCGGCTTTATTTCCTGCTTTGGTACTTGCTTCTTCCCAGGGGCTGCTACTAACATGCTCTTCTGGTCTGTGAGTGGGTATAATGGTATCGCCCAGGCTATGGTGAGGACCAGACAAGCTAGTGATGCCAAAGCCCCTGGCTTAGGGCCTGGTGCATGTGCATACCCAATGCTCTCCCTCCCTCCCTCCCTTCCTTCCTGTGTTCTCAAACCAGTCCTGAGGCTAAGCGGTGATTCGTGGTGAGTCCTCTGGGCCTGATGCTGGGCAGCAAAGGAGTGGGGTTGACTGTTGGCTATTGCCAGCGCTCACTTCTTCCTAAGGATTGCACCTGGGCCTTTCAGGTTCATTTTGTATGGCATTTGTGGAGCTGAGAGTCACACACACAGGATCCAGTGATGGAGCTGGCCTTTCTCTTAGTCCTTGTCAGTTCAGAGCCCATGTGGAGAATCAGAGACAGTTAGAGCCATGAATGCTGGAGAGGGCCCCAGCGATCATCTTCAGACCATCTTCCTCATCGGACAGATGAAGAATCTGAGGCCTAGAGGCGGAAGAGGCTCACCTAAGTCCACACAGCAAGTTGCAGAGATTTTCTCCGGGCCAGAACTGGGCTCCCAGGTCCATGCCTCTGGGCTTTCCAGGTGTCTGGGTCATACTGGCCACTATTCCTTGAACATCTACTGTAGGCCAGGCACCATGTTCCCCATTCAACTCATTTACCCCAAATTTAAAGAGTGCCTACACTGTTCCAGTCAGTGGGGATACAGTCATGAATGAGACAGGTATGATCCCTGCCCTCATAGAGCTTCCAGGGACAGCGTTAGGGACAGGTACAGCGTCAGGCAATCACAGGTGAGATATCAGATAGGTCCGTGTAAATGCAGATGAGGACAATGAACAAAATGGGACAGTGATGGAGAATGATGCGAAAGGAAATTACTTAGGGTTGGAGTTTCAAGAAAGACCTCTTTGAGATAATGGTTTGGTGTTGCGATTTATTTCTATTAACATTATCTCCTTTCTGTTTGTACTACAATATCTCCTTAGGAAAGTAAGGCTCAGATGGGTTAATTAACTTAACCAAGATCATACAGCTGGTCAGTGGTGGAGCCAGAATTTGAATCCTACTCTGCCAAACTCCAAAGTCCAAGTTCTTTCCACCGTCCTTGATTGTCTCCAGAAATTAGGAAAACCCTGCCCTACATGTTCATAGTAATATGGATATCATTGGTATGAGCGTTAAAAACCCCAAGGCCAGGCTCTCTCTTCATCCTTTTCTAGGGGAAGGATGAGGTGGACTATCCAGGTGGCCCTTTCCCCTCCTCTCCTGGGACTGGCCTCATAGGGAGTGAGAGGACACTGTCCCCAGGCCAGCTTTGTTAGGTCACAATTTGTCCCAAGCTCTTTATGAAGACAGGCAGAGCCTGCCCTGCTTCCACAGGCAAACCAGGCTGATATGCTTACGTCCCAGCTCCCAAATGCTTTTTTCATTTCCCGGTTTACTGATTGTTTCAATTCTACCAGCCTCATTTGAAAAACTCTTTCATTCATCACAAAGGCAAACCACACAGTCAAAAGCCATATCCTGTCCTCTGGGCATGGCCTCATTTCCTGCCCCATGATTGACAAGTGCCCAGAAGCACCCTGCACACCTGGGTGAGTGATTGCTGTGCACTTCAGCCACTGGGGCTGTCCTGCTGGGCTGGGGGTTGGGGGGCTTGGTCCTCCCCCAGGGCTTCCAGCCTCAGACACTTCTGAACCCGCTGCTTTATGGGCAAAATCGGTTCTTGAATCATGACTTGCCTCCCAAACCGCAAATTTGCAGCCAGTTCCCTGTGAGCCTTTGCAATCAGATGAATTGTAGCCAGGGCAGTCTGTTCACCTAAATTTTTCATCCAATTAAAAATTATATTGAGGGACTTCCCTGGTGGTACAGTGGTTAAAAATCCTCCTGCCAATGCAGGGGACATGGGTTCAAGCCCTGGTCTGGGAAGATCCCACATGCCGTGGAGCAACTAAGCCCGTGCGCCACAACTATTGAGCCTGTGCTCTAGAGCCCACGAGCCACAACTACTGAGCCTACGTGTCACAACTACTGAAGCCTGCACGCCTAGAGCCCGTGCTCCACAACAAGAGAAGCCACAGCCATGAGAAGCCTGTGCACTGCAACGAAGAGTAGCCCCCGCTCGCAGCAACTGGAGAAAGCCTGCAAGCAGCAATGAAGACCCAACACAGCCAAAAAATAAATAAATAAATAAATAAAATTAATTTAAAAATATTATATTGAAACATCTATGTATGCACAAAAGCACATCTATCTATCCTTCCTTCCTTCCATCCATCTATCCACGGTTGGGTGTCAGCTACATGTCAGGAACTGTGCTGGGCTGATGGGAAATACAGAGGTGTGTGGATTGCCAGCTCTGCCCTCAACCTGTTCTCAGACGGGGTAGGAGATGATACTCTGTGGACTGTAATTCAAGGAAGACAGACTAGTAACAAAGAGCTATGCAGACTAGGGGCAGGGGCAAGAATTCAGATATGGAGTGGAGACCAGGAAAAGGGCCCTGAAGGCTGGGCTCTCCAAGAGTTTTTATTTATTTATTTAATTTTGGCTGTGTTAGGTCTTTGTTGCTGCAAGCGGGCTTTCTCTAGTTGCAGAGAGCGGGGGCTACTCTTCGTTGCGGTGCGCAGGCTTCTCTCGTTGCGGAGCACAGGCTCTAGGTGCGCGGGCTGAGTAGTTGTGGCATGCGGGCTCAGTAGTTGTGGCTCACGGGCTTAGTAGTTGTGGCTCGCAGGCTCTAGAGCGCAGGCTCAGTATTTGTGGCACAAGGGCTTAGTTGCTGTGCGGCATGTGAGATCTTCCTGGACCAGGGATTGAACCCGTGTCCCCTGCCTTGGCAGGCAGATTCTTAACCACTGCACCACCAGGGAAGTCCCTTCTCCAAAAGTTTATGAACTCTTTCTTTGTTGTTGCTGAGTGTTTATCTTCTAAGATAAGATGCCTTTTGATTGCAGCGTTCACTGACTCTGCTCGTCTCCCCACACCGGGGCTCAGGTGGACTGTTAGGGCAGCCTCCAACTGGTACCCCTTCCTGCTTGCCCTCCTTCTACCACCCCACCCCACCTACATTGCTGCCGAGGAATCCCACAGACACATCTGACCTTGCCTTTGTCTGAAAACCTTCAGCAGCTCCTCACTGCCCTTCAAATACAGTCTAGACTCCCCAACCTGGCACACAGGGCTCTCTGGAAGATAACCCTGTCCTCTGGGCAGCCACATCTGTGCCATTTCCTCCTTGGACACTGTGCCAGTCCCCTTGGGGTTCCCTATGCCCCACTGTTCCACATCACTGGACCTTTGCATGTGCCACCCCTCCTCCTGAGGGCCCTTCTCCACCTCGCCTGCTCAGTGAACACTACTCATCTCTCCAGCCTGAGCTGCCCCCATTTCGGCGCCCCCCATGCACACAGGCCTCTCTTGTTGTGTCTCCCGTGGCACCCGATTCTCTGTTTACATGACGTTCCCTCTCAGTGAGCTTTGTAGGGCGTCCAGGCCCGGCTGCTCTGAATCCCCCAGGCCTTATACAGCGTCTGATAGAAGACATGTCTCACGGAATGTTTGGCAAATGAGTGAATTACCTACAGCTTCTGCTGACCTGTCATACTTGAATTCGGGAGGTCCTGGGATTGAGCCTTGCTGTCACAGAAGCCTTCCCTTCACGCTGCGATCAGCAGGCAGGGATTGGCCACTGTCCCTGCAGAGGTGCCTCTACTGTCTGCTCTGTTCTGTCCTCCTATGTTTACAAAATGCTTTCTTTCAGGTGGCCAGCCTACAAAGTGCGCCTAGGTTCTTTCCTCAGAAGCCAGTCAGAGAAGGGACGTGGCTTCCCAGATCATGACCTAATGCCAGAACTTCTGTTTTTGTTTAACCAATAGCTGCACAAGTGTCCTGAGACCACAAAGACTGGGACTTGGGCATTGTGAGTCCCCTGTTCCCCTGGGCACCTTAGGATGCCTTTCTCTCACGCGGTTCCTTTAGCAGTGCTTCAGAGAATGTTCTGGAAAAATGTGATGCCTGCCTCAATAACTTAGATATAGGCTACTTATGGAAACATCCAGCTATGGGAAATCCAGCCATAACCACTAACTGGGAAGAAATGGCCTCCCTTATTCCACAGAGCACTTGCCCTCACGAATTGGGCAGGGAACAGCTCTCCAGCAGGTCAGTGAACAAGCCCGCCTGCCTCCTCAGAGCAGGGTGACCAACACATGACACATGACAGGCATGCCACTCGTATCCCATCTGCACCCAGAGCAGACATGACTAATTGATCTCAGCACCCTTTCTAGATGATTTCAGATGTCTTCCCAGAATTCTTCTCACTGAGCACTCTGGGCAGGCACCTCCAATCATTTGGAGCTGGCCTGAGAGAAGAGCCTGGCATCCCTCCCTGCACTAGTACTTCCTCCCTTCTGCTGCTCCTCCATGCTCGATGCCCAGGCTGCTGTGTAAGGTACTCCTGTGACTCTGATTCAACCATGGACCACACGCCTGCTCCTTCTGGGCCATAATAGCTTACTCATTCAAAGAGAGACCAGAAAGGCAATAACGAAATATACTGGGCATAACAATTGTCTCCCCTCCACGGTCCAAGTCTTTTCTCCTCTCAGAGGGTCTCTGACCCCCACCAAAGGACCCAGTTCCTCACTCTAAAAACTGGTCTTGCAGGAAAGGCCTGTGGAGTCATTTACATGGAGGATCAAATAGTGTCTCTTCCACCTGCGTGTGAGCGCTCTTAAGGTATACTTTATTTTTTCACTTATAAAGTATTTATTAAAGACCTAGTATCAAGGGCAGGCTCCGGGGAGACAGTGGAGATAGAAACAGATATGGCCTCTGCCCTCAAGTAAACTTACAGTCTCATAACAGATCAGACTTTAGTCAGATAGTTGCACAAAGAAGTACAGTTGCAACTACAATAAATGTCATGAGTGGCCTAGGATTGACTCAGTCGATAGGAGGGTGAATAGATTCTAACTTGGCACAGAGTGAAGGGAAGAGCGTTCTAGGCAGAGGGACTAGCATTGCTCAAAGGCCGTGTGTCAGCAAGGAGAAGATGAGCATGGCAGCCTGCAAGATGGCCAGTGTGGTTGAAGTGGGGAGAGTGAGGGGTATGAAACGCAAATGGAGGCTGCGGAGAAGGAGTGACCCATTCCCTCCGCACCCTGCAAGATGGCCAGTGTGGTTGAAGTGGGGAGAGTGAGGGGTATGAAACGCAGATGGAGGCTGCGGAGAAGGAGTGACCCATTCCCTCCGCACCCTGCAAGATGGCCAGTGTGGTTGCAGGCCCTGAGAAGATGACTTGTCTTCATTTTGCACAACAGGAAACCATTGGGCAGAACCACGGATTCTGTGTCTCCAGCACCTGGGACAGTGCCACGCACATGTCTGAGGAACGGATGCATCCCATCAGTGAGGGATGAAGGGATCCGTGGGTGGAAAGATTGAGCACGGGGCAGGGGGTGGGGGCGGAGTGGGGGTGGGATGAGGGGCGCTCTGTGGAGTACTTGCAAACCCTGGACTAGATGCAGCACCCTCCCCCACTCCAATGCTGATCTCGGGGATCTGGTGTAGGCTAGAATTTTAACTTCTGCTCTTTGACGTTTCTTGACTAAGTCAGCTAAGTTACTGCTCTGGCCATTCTTACAGGTATTTCACTGCAGGCATTTTGTGTTCTATTTCTGCCTTTTTTTTTTTAAACTGTTGAATAATAGTCCCCAGCATCCAGAATAAGTTAATATTGATTTGTTGTTTTCCTTTTAATTCAAACTATTATTAATGATCTATTGAGAATTTGAGGTTTACAGTAATAACCATCATTAAAGGTAGTTCTTTTATATGGTTTATAACTTTCAAATGGGGTCTGTCAGTTCCCAACCCTGGTGGCTTTGTCTGTAGGCTGGATTGGGGTCTGCCACCCTCACTGGTTGCTCTTTTCCCCCTCAAGCTCCCCACAATGCTCCCCTATCCTCCACCTTTGCTGTAAGATGCAGGGATGGAAATCCAGGTGTGAACTTTTCAATGTCAGCCTCTCTCCAAGGACATTTGGCCAAGAAGCAGGGACAGCACTTTACCTGGCTCTGGGCCTTGGCCATGGGCAGGAGCAACTGGGAGGCTGTGAATTCAACACACCTCTCCATTTGCAACTTGCCAACTTTTCATTCGCTGGTTTGCATGTCTGACACCTCACTTGGCCATGATTTATTACAGCTTTTAAATATCCCTTTCCTTCTCGATTGAACTGTCCGTGTCCATTTGGAATGGGAAGATTGGCTTCTAAGTGTTTGTGGTGAGAATGTTCCTGGGTGCGATGGTTTTAGGTTTGGGGCTTCCTGTTCTTAGTGCTGAACCAAGGACCATAACCCAGGAACCGCCCTTGATCTGGCAGGAAATGAAAGAGATGGGGAGGGACACACCAGAAGCCACCTGAGACCTGGCTGAAGGAGGGAGCATGTGCAGAGAAACCCTTTAGTTTTGTCAACACCTTTAAGGATAGAAAAACATCAAACTTCTACCTGGATCTCAGACAAGGGAAGGTAGTTCCATCTAAACAGACTGGATAGGCTTTCAGAACCCATACAGGACTTACTCTCCTGGATGTATAGTTTGGATTCCATTTCGAAAGCACTTCCCTTGGGGGAGTTTCTCCAACATATGTCTTTCTCTCTCTCTTCTTCTGCAAGGTTTGACAGTCTCTCTAACCAAAATCCCTCTTGCTAGAGTTAAAGCCTCTTAGGGACCAGTTAAACTGGAATAAAGGATGGATATAACAAAACATGCAAATTCCCTTCCCTTTTAAAGAGAACTATGTCTCATGGATATTACCTGAATAAACTCATCAGTTTGTTATTACCATTCTGGGATTATAACTGGGGAGGGCTGCAGAAATCTCTGTGAAAATCTTCCATGCTCTGTATGGGGAGGGCAAGTCCTACCGGTTTCCTGTGGAACATTCTGGTTCCTATTGTTACCCTATATTTATAGACTGGGCTTCACTAAGAGCCTACCTCCTTCTGTCTCTGGTTGAAAGGCTATTTAATACAAGCCCAGTCAAAGGAGGAAGATTTGCTGTGGTTGTAGGAGCACGGCAGAGAGAGGGACACGGAGGGAGTAAAGCACTCCGGGGTGCTGCATGAGTCACCTGACCCTCTGCGAAGGGACACCCATTAGCAACAGCAGGGCCCTTATTTCCCTTTCTAGATTCCCACAGTGAGCGCCACCCATTTTTACCACAATGGTGACAGGATTTATTCTTGTGCTCGTCTGCCTCCACCCACTCTCAATTCTGAAGCCTCAATGGCTTCACCCTCCACTGATCATGACATAGGTGCCACCTGCCACTCTAACTTG
The DNA here is from genome assembly GCF_964341445.2 of Mesoplodon mirus. Taxonomy (NCBI): domain Eukaryota; kingdom Metazoa; phylum Chordata; class Mammalia; order Artiodactyla; family Ziphiidae; genus Mesoplodon; species Mesoplodon mirus. The sequence goes on along the minus strand of NC_138978.1, from coordinate 119,164,266 downwards.
GATTTTCTTGCAATCACGTTGTTTCCTGTACTGTCCCCCTGGCGCAGTGGAAGGATGCTTTTATGGACAAGATATAATTGGCAGGTTGGCAGGTGAGGTGATTTCTGAGGGGCTGGCACGATGCCCAGAGGGACGCAGGTCAGCTCTTGGAGTTTGGTTCTTCTTCCTGAATTCATGCAAACAGCAGAGAAGTTTAAAAAATCCTCAAGTATCTTATTTGGCAACAGAGGGATACAACAATCAAAAAGCCTGGGTACTTTAAGCCATGGAAGAGGCATGGGGTCACTCTCAAGTAAGAGGGGGCTCAAGTTATTTGTAACATTGACATCAGAGCCCTGTCTGCCTTTCAAGATTTCTTTCAAGGACGGGTGAGAGACATTGTTCATCACAACACAACTGAGTTTATTCTCATTTTATCTGCCTCCACCCCATTCCCAATTCTCAGTGCTTTTATTGTTTTTGTTTTTAACCAAGCTTGGGGTAGCTGTTTAGCCACCACTGTGGGGCTTCTAGAAATGCCAGCCCACAGCTTGGGGGAGGCAGCAGAATCACCCACTCAACCCATCCAGCAGTCATGGGCAGTTTTCTGTTGAGCCTGTTCTGTGCACCAGCCTGCACAGATGTGATCCCTACCCTGCAAGAACTCTCAGTTTCGAGCAAGTGTCCTTTTTCAAAAAAGTGTGCTAAAATACACATAAGATTTGCCATCTGAACCATTTCTTAGGTTACAGTTCAGTCGTGTTAAGTACATTCATGTTGTTGTACAGCCAACCTCCAGAAAGCTTTTTGTCTTGCAGAACAGAAACTCTGTACCCTCCCCTCCAGCCCCTGGCCACCACCATCCTTCTTTATGTCTCTGTGAATTTGACTACTCTAGTACCTCATATAAGTGGAATCATACAGTATTTACCTTTTTGTGACTGGCTTATTTCACTTAGCATAATGTCCTCAAGTTTCATCCATGTTGCAGCATGTGTCAGAATTTCCTTCCTTTTCAGGGCCAAATAATATTCCACTGCATAACGTGTTACTTATCTATTTATCCATCAATAGACACTTTTGGTTATTGTGAATAATGCTGCTTTGAACATGGGTGTGCAAATACCTCTTAGAGACCTGGGTTTCAAGAGCAAGCATTCTTTTTTTTGGCTCCTCCATGCAGCTTGTGGAATTTTAGTTCCCTGACGAGGGCTTGAACCTGGGCCCTCGGCAGTGAGAGCATGGAGTCCTAACCACTGGACCGCCAGGGAACTCCCAAGAGCAAGCATTCTTAACTTGGGGTTTGTGAACTCCCAGAAACTATCTGCAAAATGTGGTGTGTAAATGCATCTTGTTCTGGGGAAGGCAGATCCCTAGTGGTCATCAGGTTTGCAGTGGGTTTAAGATGCCAAAAGGGTTCAGTCTAAAAGGGAACAAGAGCAGCCCCTGCTTCAAAAACTCCTGAGCTCAGAGTATATATATGTATATATAACTGAATCACTTTGCTATACACCTGAAGCTAACACAATATTGTAAATCAAATATACTTCAATAAAAATATATATTAAAAAAACCCTAAGCCCCCCCCCACCAACCCCCCTGAGCTCTCTAGCAGCAGATGCAGGGGTGCAGGAGCAAGTCGTCCACATTTATCATGCTGTGCCATTTCCTACCTGGATGAACCTTGGCAACTCTTTTGACTTCTTGGAGCCTTAGTCTTCTAATCTGTAAAATAGGGATAATGATAACATCCTCCAAGAACTGTTGAGAAAATTAAACGAACACAGTGCAGTGGTTAAAAGCATGGTGTGATAGGCTGAATAATGGTCCCCCAAAATATTCAGGCCGTAATCCCTGGAATTGGTGAATGTTACCTTATATGGCAAAAGGGACTTTGAAGATGTGATCAAATTCAGGCTCTTAAGAAGGGGAGATCATCCTGGATTTTCTATGGGGCTCCTGCATGTCATCACAAGTGTCCTTATAAAAGGGAGGCAGAGGGAAATTTGACTACAGAAGAGGAAGTAAGAGATGTGACAACTGAAGCCAGAGGTTAGAGGGCTGGAGGGAAGGGTCTGTAAGACACAAAAGACAAAGAAATGGACTTTCTCCTAGAGCCCCCAGAAGGAGCCAACCCTGCTCATAACCTTGACTTTAGTCCAGTGAGACTGATTTCAGGCTTCTGGCATCCAGAACTGGAAGAGAATAAATTTGTGTTGTTTTAAAGTCACGAATTTTGTGGTAATCTGTTACAGCAGCAATGGAAACTAATAAACAGGGACTCTGGAGCCAGACTGCGTGGGTTCCTTCCAGGCTCCACCATTTGCCAGCTATGTGACCTTGGGCAGGTTACTTAACCTCATCAGGCCTCAGTTTTCTCATCTTCAAATGGGGATAATAATAGGGCCCACCACATAGGGTTGTTATGAGGATAAAGGAAGTTAATATTTGTAAAGCACGAGAACAGTGCCTGGAATCTAGTAAGTAAAGTACGTTCATTTGTTAAATAAAATACCTACAAAGCATGTGGACACTCCTGGCTGACAGGAGGCCATTGGACGGAGCCAGTTGACATTGGCTTGACAGGTTTGGTGTGCTCAGCAGAGCCTGTTGAACAAAGCAGGGGAGTATGTGGTGCCTTTCAGGAAGACTGTCAGCCATCTCAGTTCAAATGCAGCATGGATGCCTGCAGGATGAACTTGAGTTCTCTGCTACAGTGATGGCCCCACTTGAAAGACTGCTTTCCAGTCTTCCTTGAAGCATTAATAGCTGTTACTCTAATAGCTGGTCAAATAAGTTGGAGAAACTACATTTCAAAGCTGACTGGTGGGCTTCCCTGGTGGTGCAGTGGTTGAGAGTCCACCTACCGATGCAGGGGACGCGGGTTCGTGCCCCGGTCCGGGAAGATCCCACATGCCGTGGAGCGGCTGGGCCCGTGAGCCACGGCCGCTGAGCCTGCGTGTCCAGAGCCTGTGCTCCGCAACGGGAGAGGCCACAACAGTGAGAGGCCCGCGTACCGCAAAAAAAAAAAAAAAAAAAAAAAAATGCTGACTGGTTTTCTTTTCTTTAGGAATTCTCGAACATTGCATATGCAGATGAACCTAGTGAATCCCCAAGAGACATTTCTCAAACATTGGCCACCAGACCCCTTTCTGTGGCACTTCCTACAGGACTAGTGTTTTATTACAGAGCACACTTCAGAGCAAGTCTGGAGGCCTGGGGCTGCCACAGAAGGTGGGGAAAGGTAGGACAGACTATCTGAGAAGGAGTGTCAGGTCTGTTTGCCTGACCTCAGAACAATCTAGAAAATATAGCTGCTGCTGTATAGATATACCCCAGACAGTCAGAAAGGACTATGGACAGACCCACCCCTGATATCTGCAGGGCCTGGGGCCAGCCTTAAATGGGGGCGTCCAAGCCCCCAGCCCTCATTCCCTAGCATGCCCCTCCTCTTCCCTCCCCTGGCTCAACCAGTACCCTGAGGACTCTTGTGGGTACCTTAGCCCTCAGGCCCAAGCTCCATCCAACCCCTAACCCAGCTGCCCCTTGGCCGCCTCTCAGGCCTAGGGCCACATCTATAAGCCATGGTCTGCCTGCCTGCCAGAAGACAGATGGGGGAAGGAGCGGTGCCGGCCATGGAAGCAGGCTCAGATATGGAATTTAGGGTCCTGGATATCTGAAGGGTGGTTTACAAGATGGGAGTGGATTCAGCACCTTGGCGCCCGTGGGCTCCTGGCTCCATGGGGTGAGGTGTGACCAGAGGAGGCATGGAACATGGCCCTCTATTTGGGGAGGCCCAGAGCAGGAGCCCCAGGGGTCTGGGTCTAGGGTGGCACCAGGTGTGGGCACTGACACTGCAGTGTCACAGGACCCTGAGTTGCGGGTAGCGCTCTTCCTCTGCCCCTCAGCACCAAGCTGAGCACCTCCATAGCCTCGTCCTTCGTTATGTCTGGTGACTTCTAAGCTCCCGGTTGGGCAGACACTTGCATCCTAATCTCTGCTGTAACCCATGGGGCCTAGCTCTGTGCCTGATACCCTGTGGCCATGTCCCTAGTGAGCCTTCCCCAACAGCAGTCACCCCCTGCCCTGTCCCTGCCCCCTCCCCTCCTGAAAGGAGGGAACAGTGGAGTGCGATTTATGTTATGAATTGTAGGAGGGCCACCTCTTCCCATGGGAAGCCCTGGCCTCTGCCCATGATGGGCGAGCAAGGTGGGCTGCTGACTAGCTCGGCTTTCAGGACCTGCAGTGTAAATGTGCCCAAGAGTGTTTATGTATAGCTGATACACTTTGTTACAAAGCAGAAACCAACACACCATTGTAGAGCAATTATACTCCAATAAAGATATTAAACAAAAAATGGGCCCAAGAGGTAGGCCTTGAGATAAGTGCCTTTGTTAATTTTTGTACGTGAGAACTATTTTTCACAGGGTGGTTTAGTCAGAAGGGCTATGGAACAGGTAATGAAGTTGGCCTTGGCGGGAGGAGCCCTGTGAGAGGAGCCCCGCTGTTGACACTTTTCAGTAGGGCTTGTTCACAGCATCCTGGTGGGAGTCAGGGGTGGGAGGCTCCTGGGGGCCTCGAAGCTCTATATGGAAAATTACAGAGCAGCAAAGGCTCAGGGGATCATTGTCCCTCCAAGAATGGCCGTGCTTAAAACATCCCCATTAGCTTCAACTAGTGGCTTCCCCCAGGCCAGTTCTTTAAAAAGAAGACTTTTTTGGGTTTTCAAAATTACCAAAGCTTGTTTTAACACAGAGGTATGTTCTAATTATTAAAGGAAAAAAATAATCAATAGTTTCCCTGACTCCCACCCCCTTACCTCCTCAGAGGCTCTGGTGTTAACCATTTGGTGATTAATCAGAGGGTTTTTACCACCTTTTTGTGTGTGTGTCCATATACAAAAATATACCAATATGTATATACATATAGAGGAATTTTTGTTTTCACATGTTGGTGTTTGCTTTTTTAAAAAAAGAGGAATCGCACTACACCAGTTATGCTGCATTTTCTCTTTTGACTTAATAAAATATCATGAACGTTTTCTAAGTCTATACAAATAGATCCACTTCATTTTTAAAAAGAGCTATATAACGTTCCACAGTGTGAGTACCGTAATTTATTCAACTGTTTCCCTGTTGATGTGTATTCAGGTTGTTCCCAGGTTTGTTTTTTCCATTATTAGCAGTTCCAATAGCAGCTCTTATTAGCAGTTCTAGTTTAAATATTCTTCAGTTTCTTTCTTGTGCATATGTTGCAAAAGACTTTTGCCTTAGGAGAATTATAGAAATGGTGGACAATTAAAATGTTTTCCTTTACCGTCACACTGATAGAGTTTTGAAACCTTAACCTGTGGCGTTTTCAGAATATTTGCCCCAATTATGCATGCATTGGGACAGCCTGCGTCTCCTGAGCTCTGTGCGTGGCCCTGTGGCCAAGAAGACAGTCTGTCCTCAAGGAGCCATGTGTCAGGTGGGTGTTGGTGTAGACAGGTGGGTGGACTGGAGCATCTATGAGGCAGCTCACTGGGAGAGCTAGAGGATTAATAGATGGCGGCGTGGACTCTGGATTCAAACCCTGTCTCTACCACTCACTTGCCGTGTGGTCTTGGGGAAGTTGGCTCATCTGTAAACTAGGGAAAACAATAGGACTTTTCTCATGGGACTGCTGTGAGGACAAAGAGGGTTAATTAATGTAAAGAAAGTACTTTGGACCAAGCCAGCAAGTCGGAAGCCCCAGTGGGCTGTAGTTGCTGTTTGCAGTGGCCCCCCTGTCTGCGGGGAGATCAGGAAAGTTCCCCTGAGGGTGGACATTTCAGCTGGTCCTTGAGGATGAGTTGAAGGGCATTTTTGTCTGCTGGGGGAAAACAAACACTCCCCACCCACCACCAACACCTGGTCCTGACCTGGTTCTCCAGCACCCCATGTAGTTGACAGATCCAGAAACCTCTTCATTTTTAGCTGCAAAGCCTCCCTCTGCGCCAGGGTTAGAGATCTTCTCCCTAGTGGTAAACAGGTTCATGTTACAATGGAGCCAGGTCTGGCAGCCCCAGTGATCGTGCTGTTACCCCGAAAACATTCAGCAGGATCAGTTCATGTGTCAAAACAAAATGGAAACTTATCAGAGACTTCCTGTTGAGAAAACAGTTCTTCTCACCCCAGACTTAGCAGGTGCTCAGAAACCTTCTAACTCTCCAATCTGCCAAGGCAGCTAGAGACCCAGAAACACTCTCCAGCCTGGTCTGAGTGAGCAGGCACCAAGGGTCAGCCCCCCTCACATAGCTGGGCACCAGGACATAGTGGTCAAGACTGTAGCCTTTGGAACCTGTCTTCCTGGTTCTAGAGCCTAGGTCTGCTCCTTATTAACTGTATGGCCTTGAACAATGACTTAATCTCTCTTAGCCTCAGTTTCCCTATCTGCAAAATGGGAATGATAATACCTATCCCCAGAGCCCTACTAAAGACTAAATGAGATAATGCCTGTAAAGCACACAGCACAGGGCCTGGTACAGAATGAGGCTACAATACCTGGTGTCTGTCGTTATGGGTGCTTATGGAGGTGGCCACTCTGCCTCCTCCCTACCTCCCCTGAAATTGGGGCTAGCACTCCAGACCTTCTGACCAGATGCTATCTGAGAATTGGCTCTGTGACAGTGTACAGTGACTGGGAAATCCCCAAGGGGGGCTGCCTAACCCTGTCTGGGGTTGGGAAGAGGCCTGCTAAGACATGTGGAAAGGAGAGGTGCTCTATCTGGGCTTTCAATGATGAGAAGGAGCTCCCTGGTGAAGAGGCTGAGAAGAGGGAACAGCTTGGACAAAACTTCAAGGGACAAAGTTTGGGAATCACAAGTAACTTGGTTTGGCTGGAATGAGATGCCAGGTTTGGGGTAGGGGGCAATGGCTGGGACCACGTGGGGAAGGGCCCTTTTGCCAAGTACAACTAGGAGGTTGAACTTGATTCTGAATGCTCTGGGGAGCCATTGAAAGGCTCCAAGAAGGGAAGTAGCACAGTTTGGTTTGCATTTTAGACCATTCGCTCCGGTAGCAGGGTGGAGGATGGATGGGGTAGGGCATGTTATGATACCAGGGCATGGCCAATCTAACCCAAGTGTTATCTGGGGTCATCTTGTCCTTACTGCTTCTAATAGAATTGGGCATGAACTCCCACCCCAAGCAAGGAGGGGACCCAATGTCTCCCCACAGGTCTCTGGGGATTCTTGGGAACTTCCATTTCTCTCTTGGCAGCTCCCCTGATGCCAAACTCCTGCTTCTACTGAATTCTCCAGTTCCATCCTGCACATAGTGACCCCCATAGGCACTGGGTCACCTCCTGGTTGGTCCCTTCATTCCCACAGGACTCATGATCAAGGCCTGACTTCCCTGTGGGTTGGGAGCAAGGGGAGGGCATGATGTTGCTGGTGGCACAACAAACAACATGGCATTGAACTTTGCATAGTGTTGTATTTAGAAGTCTCATGACTGTTCCTGCCTCAACGGGGAGAGGAGGAGTGGTCAGAGGCAGCTGCTTCTAAGTGGGCTTTACCTTCCTTGCTCACTCTGGACTGGCCCCCGGGAGATGAATGCAACTGTCTTACTTCCACAGAGACCAATCTGGACTGCTAATCACAATGTGGGTTTCCCAAGGTGGTGCAGACCCAGCCTATTTTCATTGTATGTTAATCCCGTGGTCAGTGAAGGTTCTTCTGAGAAATGAACATTTAAAAGAGTGGGCTTGGGGCTTCCCTGGTGGCACAGTGGTTGAGAGTCCGCCTGCGGATGCAGGGGACACGGGTTCGTGCCCCGGTCCAGGAAGATCCCACATGCCGCGGAGCGGCTGGGCCTGTGAGCCATGGCCGCTGAGCCTGCACGTCCAGAGCCTGTGCTCCGCAGTGGGAGAGGCCACAGCAGTGAGAGGCCTGTGTACCGCAAAATAAATAAATAAATAAATAAAATAAAATAATAAAATAAAATAAAAGAGTGGGCTTGGGCTTCCCTGGTGGTGCGGTGGTTAAGAATCCACCTGCCAGTGCAGGGGACACGGGTTCAAGCCCTGGTCTGGGAAGATCCCACATGCCATGGAGCAACTAAGCCCATGTGCCACAACTACTGAGCTGCACTCTAGAGCCCACGAGACACAGCTACCAAGCCTATGTGCCACAACTACTGAAGCCTGCATGCCTAGAACCTGTGCTCCATCACAAGAGAAGACACCGCAATGAGAAGCCCGTGCACCACAATGAAGAATAGCCCCCACTGGCTGCAACTACAGAAAGCCCGTGTGCAACAACAGAGACCCAACGCAGCCAAAAATAAATCAATTAAATCAATTAAAATAATAATAATAACAAATAATTGATTAAAAAAATAATATAAAAGAGTGGGCTTGAGTTTTCTTTAGAATAAAACAAACTAAAGCCAAAACTGGCTAGTCCCCAACATAGAGGGTTCTGCTTGGTGGACTGGCAGGTGAAAGGCATATAGAATGCAGAGCTGAGAGACCTTCAAGGAGTAAGACGTGGAGATCACCTTCCTCCCCACAAATACATCAGAAATACATCTACATGTGGAACAACTCCTACAGAACACCTACGGAACACTGGCAGAAGACCTCAGACTTCCCAAAAGATATATATTTTTTCCTTTCTCTCTTTTTGTGAGTGTGTACGTGTATGCTTCTTTGTGTGATTTTGTCTGTATAGCTTTGCTTTTACCATTTTTCCTAGGGTTCTTTCTGTCCATTTTGTTTTGTTTTGTTGTTCTAATATAGTTTTTAGCACTTGTTATCATTGGTGGATTTGTTTTTTGGTTTGATTGCTCGCTTCTTTCTTTTTTTTAATTACTTTTTGTTTTATTTTTAATAATTTTTATTTTAATAACTTTCTTTTTATTTTCTTTCTTCCTCCCTCCCTTCCTCTCTCTCCCTCTCTCTCTTTCTTTCTTTCTTTCTTTCTTTCTTTCTCCCTTTTCTTCTGAGCTGTGTGGCTGACAGGGTCTTGGTGCTCTGGCTGGGTGTCAGGCCTGTGCCTCTGAGGTGGGAGAACCGAGTTCAGGACATTGGTCCACCAGAGACCTCCTGGCTGCACATAATATCAAACAGCAAAAGCTCTCCCAGAGATCTCCATCTCAACACTAAGACGCAGATCCACTCAACAACCAGCAAGCTACAGTGCTGGACACCCTGTGCCAAACAACTAGCAAGACAGGAACACAACTGCACCCATTAGCAGAGAGGCTGCCTAAAATCATAATAAGGTCACAGACACCCCACTGGACACAGTCCTGCCCACCCACCGGACACAGTCCTGCCCACCAGAAAGACAAAATCCAACCTCATCCATCAGAACACAGGCACTGGTCCCCTCCACCAGGAAGCCTACACAACCCACTGAACCAACCTTAACCACTGGGGGCAGACACTGAAAACAACAGGAACTACGAACCTGCAGCCTGCGAAAAGGAGACCCCAAACACAGTAAGTGAAGCAAAATGAGAAGACAGAGAAACACAGAGCAAATGAAGGAGCAAGGTAAAAACCCACCAGACCAAACAAATGAAGAGGAAATAGGCAGTCTACCTGAAAAAGAATTCAGAATAATGATAGTAAAGATGATCCAAAATCTTGGAAACAGAATGGAGAAAATACAAGAAACGTTTAACAAGGACCTAGAAGAACTAAAGAGCAAATAAACAATGATGAACAACACAATAAAAGAAATTAAAAATTCTCTAGAAGGAATCAATAGCAGAATAACTGAGGCAGAAGAATAGATAAGTGACCTGGAGGATAAAATAGTGGAAGTAACTACTGCAGAACAGAATAAAGAAAAAAGAATGAGAAGAATTGAGGACAGTCTTAGAGACTTTTGGGACAACATTAAATGCACCAACATTCGAATTATAGGGGTCCCAGAAGAAGAAAAGATAAAGAAAGGGACTGAGAAAATATTTGAAGAGATTATAGTTGAAAACTTCCCTAATATGGGAAAGGAAATAGTCAAGTCCAGGAAGATCAGAGAGTCCCATACAAGATAAATCAAGGAGAAACATGCCAAGATACATATTAATCAAACTATCAAAAATTAAAGAAAAAATATTAAAATCAGCAAGGGAAAAACAACAAATAACATACAAGGGAATCCCCATAAGGTTAGCAGCTGATCTTTCAGCAGAAACTCTGCAAGCCAGAAGGGACTGGCAAGACATATTTAAATTGATGAAAGGGAAAAACCTACAACCAAGATTACTCTACCCAGCAAGGATCTCATTCAGATTCGAAAGAGAAATTAAAACCTTTACAGGCAAACAAAAGCTAAGAGAGGGGCTTCCCTGGTGGCACAGTGGTTGAGAGTCCGCCTGCCCATGCAGTGGACACGGGTTTGTGCCCCGGTCTGGGAAGATCCCACATGCCATGGAGCAGCTGGGCCCGTGAGCCATGGCCGCTGAGCCTGCGCGTCCGGAGCCTGTGCTCCACAACGGGAGAGGCCACAACAGTGAGAGGCCCACATACCACAAAAAACAAAACAAACAAACAAAAAACTAAGAGCATTCAGCACCACCAAACAAGCTTTACAACAAACGTTAAGGAACTTCTTTAGGCAGGAAACACAAGAGAAGGAAAAAACCTACAATAACAAACCCAAAACAATTAAGAAAATGGTAATAGGAACACACACGTTGATAATTACCTTAAATGTAAATGGATTAAATGCTCCCACCAAAAGACATAGACTGGCTGAATGGATACAAAGACAAGACCTGTATACATGCTGTCTACAAGAGACCCACTTCAGACCTAGGGACACATACAGACTGAAAGTGAGGGGATGGAAAAAGATATTCCGTGCAAATGGAAATCAAAAGAAAGCTGGAGTAGCAATTCTCATATCAGACAAACTAGACTTTAAAATAAAAACGATTACAAGAGACAAAGAAGGACACTACATAATGATCAAGGGATCAATCCAAGAAGAAGATATAACAATTGCAAATATTTATGCACCCAACATAGGAGCACCTCAATACATAAGGCAAATGCTAACAGCCATAAAATGGGAAATCGACAGTAACACAATCATAGTCGGGGACTTTAATACCCCACTTTCACCAATGGACAGATCATCCAAAATGAAAATAAATAAGGAAACACAAGCTTTAAATGATACAATAAACAAGATGGACTTAATTGATATTTATAAGACATTCCATCCAAAAACAACAGGATACAATTTCTTCTCAAGTGCTCATGGAACATTCTCCAGGATAGATCATATCTTGGGTCACAAATCAAGCCTTGGTAAATTTAAGAAAATTTTAATTGTATCAAGTATCTTTTCCTACCACAATGCTAGGAGACTAGATAGCAATTACAGGAAAAAAATCTGTGAAAAATACGAACACATGGAGGCTAAACAATACACTACTAAATAACCAAGAGTTCACTGAAGATATCAAAGAGGAAATCAAAAAATACCTAGAAAAAATGACAATGAAAACACGACGACCCAAAACCTATAGGAAGAAGCAAAAGCAGTTCTAAGAGGGAAGTTTATAGCAATACAATCCCACCTCAAGAAACAAGAAACATCTCAAATAAACAACCTAACCTTACACCTAAAGCAATTAGAGAAAGAAGGACAAAAACCCCCCAAAGTTAGCAGAAGGAAAGAAATCATAAACATAAGATCAGAAATAAATGAAAAAGAAATGAAGGAGGGCTTCGCTGGTGGCGCAGTGGTTGAGAGTCCACCTGCCGATGCATGGGACACGGGTTCGTGCCCTGGTCTGGGAAGATCCCACATGCCGCGGAGTGGCTGGGCCCGTGAGCCATGGCCGCTGAGTCTGTGCGTCCAGAGCCTGTGCTCCGCAACGGGAGAGGCCACAACACTGAGAGGCCCGCATACCGCAAAAAAAAAAAAAGAAATGAAGGAAACAGTAGCAAAGATCAATAAAACTAAAAGCTGGTTCTTTAAGAAGATAAACAAAATTGATAAACCATTAGGAGACTCCTCAAGAAAAAAAGGGAGAAGACTCAAATCCATAGAATTAGAAATGAAAAAGGAGAAGTAACAACTGACACTGCAGAAATACAAAGGATCATGAGAGATGACTACAAGCAACTCTATGCCAATAAAATGGACAACCTGGAAGAAATGGACAAATTCTTAGAAAAGAACAACCTTCTGAGACTGAACCAGGAAGAAATAGAGAATATAAACATACCAATCACAAGCTCTGAAATTGAGACTGTGATTAAAAATCTTCCAACAAACAAACGCCCAGGACCAGATGGCTTCACAGGCGAATTCTATCAAACATTTAGAGAAGAGCTAACACCTATCCTTCTCAAACTCTTCCAAAATATAGCAGAGGGAGGAATACTCCCAAATTCATTCTATGAGGCCACCATCACCATTATAACAAAACCATACAAAGATGTCACAAAGAAAGAAAACTACAGGCCAATATCACTGATGAACATGGATGCAAAAATCGTCAACAAAATAGTAGCAAACAGAATCCAACAGCACATTAAAAGGATCATACACCATGATTAAGTGGGGTTTATCCCAGGAATGCAAGGATTCTTCAACTTATGCAAATCAGTCAATGTGATAAACCATATTAACAAATTGAAGGAGAAAAAACATATGATTATCTCAATAGATACAGAAAAAGCTTTTGACAAAATTCAACACGCATTTATGATAAAAACCCTCCAGAAAGTTGGCATAGAGGGAATTCACCTCAACATAATAAAGGCCATATATGACAACCCCACAGCCAACATCATTCTCAATGGTGAAAAACTGAAACTATTTCCTTTAAGATCAAGAACAAGACAAGGTTGTCCACTCTCACCACTATTATTCAACATAGTTTTGGAAGTTTTAGCCACAGCAATCAGAGCAGAAAAAGAAATAAAAGGAATACAAATTGGAAAAGAAGAAATTAAGCTGTCACAGTTTGTAGATGACATGATACTATACATAGAGAATCCTAAAGATGCCGCCAGAAGACTACTAGAATTAATCAATGAATTTGGTAAAGTAGCAGGATACAAAATTAATGCACAGAAATCTTTTTCATTCCTATATACTAATGATGAAAAATCTGAAAGAGAAATTAAGGAAACACTCCCACTTACCACTGCAACAAAAAGAATAAAATACCTGGGCATAAACCTACCTAAGGAGATAAAAGACCTGTATGCAGAAAACTATAAGACACTGATGGAAGAAACTAAAGATGATATAAACAGATGGAGAGATATACCATGTTCTTGGATGGGATGAATCAACATTGTGAAAATGACTATACTACCCAAAGCAATCTACAGATTCAGTGCAATCCCTATCAAACTACCAATGACATTTTTAACATAACTAGAACAAAAAATTTCACAATTTGTATGGAAACACAAAAGACCCCGAATAGACAAAGCAATCTTGAGAAAGAAAAATGGAGCTGGAGGAATCAGGCTCCTGTACTTCAGACTATACTACAAAGCCACAGTAATCAAGACAGTATGGTACTGGCACAAAAAACAGAAATATAGGTCAATGGAACAGGATAGAAAGCCCAGAGATAAACCCACACACATATGGTCACCTTATTTTTGATAAAGGAGGCAAGAATATACAATGGAAAAAAGACAGCTTCTTCAATAAGTGGTGCTGGGAAAACTGGACAGCTACATGTAAAAGAATGAAATTAGAACACTCCCTAACACCATACACAAAAATAAACTCAAAATGGATTAGAGACCTAAATGTAAGGCCAGACACTATAAAACTCTTAGAGGAAAACCTAGGCAGAACACTCGATGACATACATCACAGCAAGATCCTTTTTGACCCACCTCCTAGAGAAGTGGAAATAAAAACAAAAATAAACAAATGGGACCTAATGAAACTTAAAAGCTTTTGCAAAGCAAAGGAAACTGCAAACAAAAGGAAAAGACAACCCTCAGAATGGGAGAAAATATTTGCAAATGAAGCAACTGACAAAGGGTTAATCTACAAAATTTACAAGCAGCTCATGCAGCTCAATATCAAAAAAAACCCAAAACAAAACAAAAAAAACAATCCAATCCAAAAATGGACAGAAGACCTAAATAGACATTTCTCCAAAGAAGATATACAGATTGCCAACAAACACATGAAAGGATGCTCAACATCACCAGTCATTAGAGAAATGCAAATCAAAACCACAATGAGGTATCACCTCACACCAGTCAGAATGGCCATCATCAAAAAATCTACAAACAGTAAATGCTGGAGAGGGTGTGGAGAAAAGGGAACCCTCTTGCACTGTTGGTGGGAATGTAAATTGATACAGCCACTATGGAGAACAGTATGGAGGTTCCTTAAAATCTAAAAATAGAACTACCGTACAACCCAGCAATCCCACTACTGGGCATATACCCCGAGAAAAACGTAATTCAAAAAGAGTCATGTACCGCAATATTCATTGCAGCTCTATTTACAATAGCCAGGACATAGAAGCAACCTAAGTGTCCATCGACAGATGAATGGATAAAGAAGGTGTGGCACATACATACAATGGAATATTACTCAGCCATAAAAAGAAACGAAATTGAGTTATTTGTAGTGAGGTGGATGGACCTAGAGACTGTCATACAGAGTGAAGTAAGTCAGAAAGAGAAAAATAAATACCATATGCTAACACATATATGTGGAATCTAAAAAAAAAAAAAAAGGTTCTGAAGAACCTAGGGGCAGGACAGGAATAAAGACGCAGATGTAGAGAATGGACTTGAGGACACAGGGAGGGGGAAGGGTAAGCTGGGACGAAATGAGAGAGTGGCATGGACTTATATACACTAACAAATGTAAAATAGATAGCTAGTGGGAAGCAGCCGCATAGCACAGGGAGATCAGCTCGGTGCTTTGTGACCACCTAGAGGGGTGGGATAGGGAGGGTGAGAGGGAGATGCAAGAGGGAGGAGATATGGGGATATATGTATATGTATAGCTGATTCACTTTGTTATAAAACAGAAAATAACACACCATTGTAAAGCAATTATACTCCAATAAAGATGTTAAAAAACAAAAGTAGAATGCAGGGCCCTGGGCAATCGATTTAACCTCTCTGGGTCAGTCTCTCCATCTGCAAAATGGGCATGATATTACTTCTTTACAGGAAGGTTGTGATGTTGCAATGAGATAGTATGTGCAGAATCACTTGGTTTGGCCTGTAGTTGGGCTTTGGGATAATTTGGACACATATGGACACTGTGATGAACTGAATTGTGTCCCCCTCAAAATCCATACGTTGAAGCCCTAATCCCCAATGTGACTATATTTGGAGATAGGGTCTTCAGGAGATAATTAAGGTTAAAAGAGGTATAGTAGTAGCCCAATCTGATAGGACTGTGGACTTATAAGAAGAGACATCTCTCTCTGTCTCTCTCACTCTCTCTGCCATGTGAGAACACAGTGAGAAGGCAGCTGTCTACAAGCCAGGAAGAGAGTCCTCGCCAGAACCCGACCATGCTGACTACGTGGATCTCAGACTTCCAGCCTCCAGAGCTGTGAGAAAATGAAAAATTCTGTTGCTTAAGCCACCCAGTCAATGGTACTTTGTTATGGTGGCCCAAGCTGACTAATGCAGACAAGTATTCAATCTGTGTACAGTCTGTCTTCAGAAAGTGGTGATGACATGGACTCGGCCCTGAGGGGGTGGGCCTGTGGTCTCCCTGCCCCTCCAGCTGCTCCTACCCTGGCTTCCCAGGTCCCAGTGATCTGGGTCCTGCTATTTTCTTGGCCTCATCTGGTACCACCCATCACTTATTTCCTAGATTGGCCTTCTTTCTTTCATTTCTCAAATGCTCCAAGCTCTATCCTGCTTTGCACATGCTGTCCCCTCTGCCTGCAGTGCTTACCTTTGCAGGGTTTACCTTTCACTCAAAGGTTCAGTTCTCAGAGAGTCCTGCCTGGACTGCCTGTCCAAGACAGCACAACTTCTACCCAGACTGCTCTTGTTTCTTCCTAGCAGGCATCACGTACTGAAATTAAATGATTTACCTGTTTCTTATCTGTTTTTCTCCATTAGAACGTAAGCTCCATGATGATAGAGGTTTTGTTTACTTGTTCTTGCTGTATCCCCAGAGCTTGGTATGGTGACTGTCATATATTAGGGACTCAACCCAGAAAGAAAGAAAAAAAGAAAGAAAGAGAGAAAGAGAGAAAGAGAGAAAGAGAGAGAGAGAGAGAGAGAGAGAGAGAGAGAAAGAAAAAGACAGAGAAAGAATGAAAGAGCAAACTGATCTGGTAAAAGTTCCATGCCCGTGCACCCAGCATTGCTTGAAGTAGATCTAAAGCACCTTGATTTCCAGTACCACAACTTATCCCTCATTGTAACTAGAGGCCAACTGGTCCAGCCAACAGTTTTTCAACAGAAGGGTTCTATGGGGGGTTATGGGCCACCACAGAGAGCTAGGCGGAGAACGAGGTGAATGAGTTGGCCTTTTTTTTTTGTCTTTTTGAATTTTATTTTATTTATTTTTTTATACAACAGGTTCTTATTAGTTATGCATTTTATACGTATTAGTATATACATGTCAATCCCAATCTCCCAATTCATCACACTACCACCACATCCTCCCGCCACTTTCCCCCCTTGGTGTCCATACGTTTGTTCTCTACATCTGTGTCTCTATTTCTGTCCTGCAAGCCGGTTCATCTATGCCATTTTTCTAGGTTCCACATATATGTGTTAATATATGATATTTGTTTTTCTCTTTCTGACTTACTTCACTCTGTATGACAGTCTCTAGATCCATCCACGTCTTTACAAATGACCCAATTTTGTTCCTGAGTAATATTTAATTGTATATATGTACCACATCTTCTTTATCCATTCGTCTGTCGATGGGCATTTAGGTTTCTTCCATGCCCTGGCTATTGTAAATAGTACTACAATGAACATTGGGGTGCAAGTGTCTTTTTGAATTATGGTTTTCTCAGGGTATATGCCCAGTAGTGGGATTGCTGCGTCATATGCTCGTTCTATTTTTAGTTTTTTAAGGAGCCTGCATACTGTTCTCCGTAGTGGCTATATCAATTTACATTCCCACCAATAGTGCAAGACGGTTCCCTTTTCTCCACACCCTCTCCAGCATTTGTTCTTTGTAGATTTTCTGATGGTGCCCATTATAACTGGTGTAAGGCGATACCTCATTATAGTTTTGATTTGCATTTCTCTAATAATTAGTGATGTTGAGCAGCTTTTCATGTGCTTCTTGGCCATCTGTATGTCTTCTTTGGAGAAATGTCTATTTAGGTCTTCTGCCCATTTTTGGATTGGGTTGTTTGTTTTATTAATATTGAGCTGCATGAGCTGTTTATACATTTTGGAGATTAATCCTTTGTCCATTGATTCATTTGCAAATATTTTCTCCCATTCTGAGGGCTGTCTTTTCATCTTGTTTGTAGTTTCCTTTGCTTTGCAAAAGCTTTTAAGTTTCATTAGGTCCCATTTGTTTATTTTTGTTTTTATTTCTATTACTATAGGAGGTGGATCAAAAAAGATCTTGCTGTGATTTATGTCAAAGGGTGTTCTTCCTATGTTTTCCTCTACGAGTTTTATAGTGTCTGGTCTTACATTTAGGTCTCTAATCCATTTTGAGTTTATTTTTGTGTATGGTGTTAGGGAGTGTTCTAATTTCATTCTTTTATGTGTAGCTGTCCAGTTTTCCCAGCACCACTTATTGAAGAGACTGTCTTTTCTCCATTGTATATCTTTGTCTCCTTTGTCATAGATTAGTTGACCATACGTGCGTGGGTTTACCTCTGGGTTTTCTATCCTGTTCCATTGATCTATATTTCTGTTTTTGTGCCAGTACCATATTGTCCTGATAACTGTAGCTTTGTAGTATAGTCTGAAGTCAGGGAGTTTGATTCCTTGAGCTTCCTTTTTTTTTTCCTCTTTTTTTAGAGAAATTGCAGAAGAAACCAGAAGTTTCTAGGAGGTTGAAATGAGTCTTTTTTTTTTTTCTTTTTAAATTTATTTATTTATTTATTTTTGGCTGCATTGGGTCTTCGTTACCGTGCGTGGGCTTCTCACTGCGGTGGCTTCTCTTGTTGCAGAGCATGGCTCTAGGGCGCAAAGGCTTCAGTAGTTGTGGTGCATGGGCTTAGTTGCTCCGCAGCATGTGGGATCTTCCCAGACCAGGGCTTGAACCCATGTCCCCTGCATTGGCAGGTGGATTCTTAACCACTGCACCACCAGGGAAGCCCTCCAGCTCCATTTTTTTCCCTCAAGACTACTTTGGCTATTCAGGGTCTTTTGTGTCTCCATACAAATTTTAAGATTTTTTGTTCTAGTTCTGTAAAAAATGCCATTGGTAATTTGATAGGGATTGCATTGAATCTGTAGATTGCTTTGGGTAGAATAGTCATTTTCACAATGTTGATTCATCCCATCCAAGAACATGGTATATCTCTCCATCTGTTTATATCATCTTTAGTTTCTTTCATCAGTGTCTTATAGTTTTCTGCATACAGGTCTTTTGTCTCCCTAGGTAGGTTTATTCCTAGTTATTTTATTCTTTTTGTTGCAGTGGTAAACGGGAGTGTTTCCTTAATTTCTCTTTCAGATTTTTCATCGTTAGTGCATAGGAATGCAAGAGATTTCTGTGCATTAATTTTGTATCCTGCAACTTTACCAAATTCATTGATTAGCTCTAGTAGTTTTCTGGCGGCATGTTTAGGATTCTCTATGTATAGTATCATGTCATCTGTAAACAGTGACAGTTATACTTCTTTTCCAATTTGTATTCCTTTTATTTATTTTTCTTCTCTGATTGCTGTGGCTAGGACTTCCAAAACTATGTTGAATAATAGTAGCAAGAGTGAACATCCTTGTTCCTGTTCTTAGAGGAAATGCTTTCAGTTTTTCACCATTGATAATGATGTTTGCTGTGGGTTTGTCATATATGGCCTTTATTATGTTGAGGTAGGTTCCTTCTATGCCCACTTTCTGTAGAGTTTTTTTCATAAATTGGTGTTGAATTTTGTCAAAAGCTTTTTCGGCATCCATTGAGATGATCATATGGTTTTTCTTCTTCAGTTTATTAATATGGTGTATAAATTTGATTGATTTGCATATATTGAAGAATCCTTGCATCCCTTGGATAAATCCCACTTGATCATGGTGTATGATCCTTTCAATGTGTTTTTGGATTCTGTTTGCTAGTATTTTGTTGAGGATTTTTGCATCTATACTTATCAGTGATATTGGTCTATAATTTTCTTTTTTCTTTTTTTGTAGTATCATGGTGATGGTGGCCTCATAGAATAAGTTTGGGAGTGTTCCTTCCTCTGCACTTTTTTGGAAGTGTTTGAGAAGGATGGGTGTTAGCTCTTCTCTAAATGTTTGCTAGAATTCACCTGTGAAGCCATCTGGTCCTGCACTTTTGTTTGTTGGAAGATTTTTAATAACAGTTTCAATTTCATTACTTGTGATTTGGCTGTTCATATTTTCTATTTCTTCCTGGTTCAGTCTTGGAAGGTTATACCTTTCTAAGAATTTGTCCATTTCTTCCAGGTTGTCCATTTTATTGGCATAGAGTTGCTTGTAATAGTCTCTTAGGATGCTTTGCTTTATGTGGCGTCTGTTGTAACTTCTCCTTTTTCATTTTTAATTTTATTGATTTGAGTCCTCTCCCTCTTTTTCTTGATGAGTCTGGCTAATGGTTTATCAATTTTGTTTATCTTTTCAAAGAACCAGCTTTTAGTTTTATTGATCTTTGCTATTGTTTTCTTTGTTTCTATTTCATTTATTTCTGCTCTGATCTTTATGATTTCTTTCCTTCTGCAAACTTCAGGTTTTGTTTGTTCTTCTTTCTCTTGTTTCTTTAGGTGTAAAGTTAGATTGTTTATTTGAGATTTTTCTTGTTTCTTGAGGTAGGCTTGTTTGCTATAAACTTCCCTCTTAGAACTGCATTTGCTGCATCCCATAGGTTTTGGATCGTTGTATTTTCCTTGTCATTTGTTTCTAGGTATTTTCTGAGTTCCTCTTTGATTTCTTCAGTGATCTCTTGGTTATTTAGTAATGTATTGTTTAGCCTCCATGTGTTTGTGTTTTTTTTCATTTTTTCCTTATAATTGACTTCTAATCTTACAGCATTGTGGTCAGAAAAGATGCTTGGTATGATTTCAATTTTCTTAAATATATTGAGGCTTGATTTGTGATCCAAGATGTGATCTATCTTGGAGAATGTCCCATGAGCACTTGAGAAGAAAGTGTAATCTGCTGTTTCTGGATGGAATGTCCTATAAATATCAATTAAATCTATCTGGTTTATTGTGTCATTTAAAGCTTGTGTTTCCTTATTAATTTTCTGTCTGGATGATCTGTCCATTGGTGTAAGGGAGGTGTTAAAGTCCCCCACTATTATTGTGTTACTGTCGATCTCCTCTTTTATAGCTGTTAGCAGTTGCCTTATTTATTGAGGTGCTCCTCTGTTGGGTGCATATATATTTATAATTGTTATATCTTCTTCTTGGATTGATCCCTTGATCATTACGTAGTGTCCTTCCTTGTCTCTTGGAACATTCTTTATTTTAAAGTCTATTTTATCTGATATGAGTATTGCTACTCCAGCTTTCTTTTGATTTCCATTTGCATGGCATATCTTTTTCCATCCCCTCACTTTCAGTCTGTATGTGTCCCTAGGACTGAAGTGGGTCTCTTGTAGACAGCATAAATATGGGTCTTGTTTTTGTATTCATTCAGCAAGCCTGTGTCTTTTGGTTGGAGCATTTAATCCATTCAAGTTTAAGGTAATTATTGATATGTATGTTCCTATTACCATTTTCTTAATTGTTATGGGTTTGTTTTTGTAGGTCCTTTTCTTCTCTTGTGTTTCCCACTTAGAGAAGTTCCATTGGCATTTGTTGTAGAGCTGGTTTGGTGGTGCTGAATTCTCTTAGCTTTTTCTTGTCTGTAAAGCTTTTGATTTCTCTGTCAAATCTGAATGAGATCCTTGCCAGGTAGAGTAATCTTGGTTGTAGGTTTTTCCCTTTCATCACTTTAATCCCTTTCATCACTTTAAATATAACATGCCACTCCCTTCCGGCTTGTAGAGTTTCAGCTGAGAAATCAGCTGTTAACCTTATGGGAGTTCCCTTGTATGTTATTTGTCATTTTTCCCTTGTTGCTTTCAATAATTTTTCTTTGTCTTTAATTTTTGCCAGTTTGATTACTATGTGTCTCGGCATGTTTCTCCTTGGATTTATCCTGCCTGGGGCTCTCTGTGCTTCCTGGACTTGGGTGGCTATTTCCTTTCCCATGTTAGGGAAGTTTTCTACTATAATCTCTTCAAATATTCTCTCCAGTCCTTTCTCTCTCTCTTCTCCTTCTGGTACCCCTATAATGCGAATGTTGTTGCATTTAATGTTGTCCCAGAGGTCTCTTATGCTGTCTTCATTTCTTTTCATTCTTTTTTTTTTATTCTGTTCCACGGCAATGAATTCCACCATCCTGTCTTCCAGGTGACTTATATGTTCTTCTGCCTCAGTTATGCTGCTATTGATTCCTTCTAGTGTAGTTTTCACTTCATTTATTGTATTGTTCATCTCTGTTTGTTCTTTAATTCTTCTAGGTCTTTGTTAAACATTTTTTGCATCTTCTCAATCTTTGCCTCCATTCTTTTCCAAGGTCCTGGATCATCTTCACTATAATTACCTGAATTCTTTTTCTAGAAGGTTGCCTATCTCCACTTCATTTAGTTGTTTTTCTGGGGTTTTATCTTTTTCCTTCATCTTGTACATAGACCTCTGCCTTTTCATATTGTCTATCTATCTGTGAATGTGGTTTTTGTTCCACAGGCTGCAGGATTGTAGTTCGTCTTGCTACTGCTGTCTGCCTTCGTATGACTGGCCTTTGAATGCTCTTGTCTACCCTTTCAACCAGAAGAGCTCTGAGTTTATCTGATTCCTGTATTGGGCTTTAATGAAAAGTCTCACTAGAAGAAACAGCTCCACAGCTAGGAGAAAATGGAAAACCACAAATTGGATCCAACCCTTCATGTTACAGATGAAGAATCTGAGGACCAGAGAGGGAAAGGGACTTGCCCACGCACAGATGTTCAGTGGCAGAGCACTCTATCCCCGATGGTGCCGTGGTCAGGCACCATTCTTGTTAATGATTCTTGTTATGTGAGTGAAAAATACTGGCTTCCTCAAATGCTGTAACTTGGCTTTTACTCTCTATGAACTGGGGACAAGAAAGGGCTTAATAAGGTCACCACTGGTCTCTGGCAGTCCCGAACAAATTTCAGGCTCAAGGGTCCCATGGGTTCTCATGCCCACTGCAGGAGACCACATATGAACTCTGCTAGAGGCACTCAGGAGAACCCTGACCAGGCCAAAGAGCCACCAAAGAACATTACACGTGGCCCAGTAAGTCGTATCTGTTTCAGAAGGGGAGGATTTCTTCTTAGAAAGACTCAGAGCTGGCTAGCATGGACTCCAACCCTCTGAGAGTCTTGTTGGTTGTAGAATGATAGACTTTTCTGACAGCCCCCCTACTTGCTGACCTCTCTTTTACCTTCCCTTCTTTTCCTTCCTCCCTTTCTTCAGCTAGTTCCAAGGAGCATTTGCTGACTGGAAATTTTATGTTAACCATTACTGCAAACCTAGACATTCGTTTCATCACTGGCAATCAGTTCTTGTCCTTGGGGAAACCTAATTAGGTATTACGGGACTTTTGATGTCGTTTCCATGGAAACCCCCATAGTAATGATGTACATGAAGAATATATGCTCCAGGGAGTTTGGGAAAAAAATACATATATATTATTATTGGATTTTAAGAATATCTTTAATGTTTTTCTCTTGCTTTTTTTCTGCATATATATTTTTTTAATCATGGAAATTTTCCCTGGATTTTTTTCTCTCACAGAGAGAGAATAGTAGAGAACACAAGGGCCTTTTCCATTTTCTCTCCTTTAATTAAAAAAAATTCATAGTTGTGCAAGAATGAAAGTTTTTCAGATGGGTCAGAAAATGTCTAAGCAGGATCTCCCCTACTAGCTGAGAACATTTTAAGGAAAGATATTGCTTAAATAAAGAATTGAAAAGGCCTCATGTCTTTCAAAATAGAAGGGGGAAACTAGCAAATCCAATGAATCAACTCCAAATGTATTTACACTAAAGGGGGAAAAAAAAGGGCAGGTTCCCTGGTGCTTGGTGCTCTGTCAGGTTGACACTGGGGGCTCTGGGACATTCTCCTTGTCTCCCTGTCGAGACAGCCTATTTCCAGTCCTGCAGCTAACACATGGTGGGCTCCAGTGATTGCACATGAAATGACCTGTCCTGGGGTGACCAGATGACCCTTCAGAGTTGGCCCCCATGGTGAGCTGGTGAACCACACGATTACTCTGTGAGAAACTCCAGTGTGGGAAGCGTGCAGACCTGGTCTGACTGGTGCAGATGGAAGAGCCCAGAAGACTTTACAGAGAGGGAGCCTGTTACACACCCATGTGCCACAGCTAAAATTCAAGTGTTCCTGGAGAACCCATAAATAACTGAACTGTTTTCTTCGATACGTCTAATTGGCCACTCAAGGATGGAATGCCCACACTGACCTTTTTGCTAGCTGCCAGGTGATCAATTTACCCCCCAAGTTTGCCAACAAGATTCACTGTTCCCAGAGTCCCTGCAGTTTTTCTTCTTCACACCTGATAAATTCTGTTTTGCCTTTGCTCCTCGATTCAGTCTACCAGCTGACTTCCTCGCCTGTGAGAAACACATTGCATGCAAAATAACACAGCTGCTTGCAAAATAATTTTTTAAATGCTTTGAGTTATTCTTTGATATATGAAATGATGTGTCCACTGGGTGGGGCAGGGCTGGGGGAAGCTGGCCTGGCCCTTGATCGTGATCCCCTCTTCATCCAGTTACCCAGTTACTTGAGATAGACTGGCCATCCCTGTCTGATTAACTATGCGGGGTGGCAGGGTGAGGGTGGAAGTTCCTTCTAGGGGCTGTGGCATGAGAAGTTAAAAGAGAAGTGTTGGGCATGGCAGGCAAATCACCCAACTTCTAATGTGCGTGCTAAGTAAACGCGTGAATTAGATTTGTTTATGTATTAGTTTTGTTGCATGACAAAGCACCCCCAAAATTAATGACTTAAAACAATAATCATTTAGCTCACGATTGTGTGGGTCAGCAGTCAGGGCAGGGCTCAGCTTGGTAGTTCTTCTGCTGTCTCACTTGGGGTGAGCTTCTGTCATGCAGCTGGTCAAGGATGACCTCACTCGTGTGCCTGGCAGCTGGTGCTGGCTGTAGGCTGGGGTGACGGGGAAAATGGGGCCATGTGTCTACAGCAAGCCCCATCATACTGACATTCTACAAACCTCAGCTACATCACATTATCTAATGTCCCTTTGGCCAAAGGAAGGCACATGGCCAGGTTCAGATTCAAGGGAGAAATGGACTGCACCTCTTGAGAAATGGACTGTATGTACCTCTTGCTGGGAGGAGAAGCAAAGTCACATGTGAAGAAAGAAACAAACGGGATGGGAGGAATTGGTGGCATTTTGGTGGCACCACACCAGGTTTGTCTGATACAGGCCTTCCAAGCACTACTGAATCCCTATCTTGCCTAAGAAGCTTTCCATGATGGGCCCTTATCATGCCTCTCTTATGCTAGAGCTCCTTGAGATTGTGAGCTGATTCATGGGACATGTGTCTGATTCATATTTATATCACCACAGTGTTCTCACCTAGTTGGTTCTTTTTCATTGAGGTATAATCGACAGATAAAATTGTATAGTGTACAGTGTGTTGATTTGATATACATATACATTGTGAAATGATTACCACAGTCAAGTTAATTAACACATCTACCCCCTCACATCATTACCTTTTTTATTTTTTTGAGAACACATGATCAGCTCTCTTAGCAAATTTCAAGTATTAGTTGGTTCTTACTAATTATTTTCTTGAATTGAGTTGAGTTGAATTGACTGAGTTGGTTCTCCTTTCTTTCTAATTACAAGCTCCTTGAAGGCAAGTTTGGAATTGCTCTCTCACATAAAATCTCCCTCCCAAAGCTTTTGGAATTATACCAACAGGCTGAAAATCCCGCAGGCTCTTAGAACCAGTTAAGTGGCAGAGGATCAGGTCTGGAGCCAGCTCTGTTCAGGACACTATCTGGGGTAAGAGTGGGACTTGCAGGTGACCACAGGCCCTGGCACCAAAGCATTCCATCTTCAGTCTGGCCATACCCCAAATGAGCGGCATCACCGTGTGAGGCAGAAAGACACAGCAGTTTGGAGATCGTGGCTTTCCTTCCTCACTCAGGGGAAACCCAGGCCAGGTCAGGAGGAAACATGTTTGTCAGCCCCCGGCCTCTGAGGCTTCTACTCTGTGACAGCTCAGAGCAGACCCCACACCCCGAACCCCCACGGGCCCTCTGGCACCCCTTGTCCCATGCCAGATCCCATCCATATCACCTCAGCACTCTTCCAAAATTCATCAGGGTGACCAGTCAGGCTGCTCTAGAACCAGTCATGGGTGGCTGAGACCCAAATGGAGGGAAGGACAGTCCTTTGCCACCCTCCCCACTCTGGTCCAGCAGTGCTCCAGCACTTCTCCAGCACTTTCTAAGTCTTGGAGATCACCTGTGACCCTTTATTCCAGATTGGACCACCCCCTGGGAATAGGAGGATGTCCTTCCTATGGCATAAGATAAATCGTCAGGTACTTCATTACTCACAGGCTTAGCAATGAGTTTTCTATGGGAGTTTCCATTCTGGGTGGTTAAAAAGGGCCACTGGCCACTTGTCCTTTTCTTCACATGACACAGTCGTCCACCTACCCACCCGTTTACTCACTAAAATTCTATTGACTGCCCACTGTGTACCAGGACCATCTCAGGCCTTGGGGAGAGGTGAGATGAGTCAGGCATGGGCCCTGTCCCCTGGGAGCTCATGTGCCCCGAGACCACACACGAGGTCTGCATAGGACCATGGAATAAGGGCTCTTCAGAGCAGAAGGTACCTCGGGGATCATCCAATCTATCCCCTCATTCCTCAGAGGAGGAAACTGAGCCCAAGAGAGGGATGTTTAGTCATCCATGGTCACACAGTAAGCAGTAGTTATTGATTCACTACACAAGAATTTACCCAACACCTATATATGCTAAGATCTGGTCTGGCACTGGAGATACCACAGGGAACAAGGTGGACACGGCCCTATCCCTTTGGCAGTCCAGCTGTGACTGGTGGGTCTCAATCCAGGTTACACTTTAGGCTTACCCAAGGAAGCTTAAGAAAAATCCCAATGCCAGGGCCTCATGCCCAGAGGTTTGGTCTGGGGTCCAAGTGTGGGTATTTTTAGACAAGTTCTCCAAGTGATTCTGATGTGCAGACAGGTCAAGAACCACTGCTCTGGGGTGGGGGAGACAGGCAAAAACCAAGCAAACATGAATAAATACGTAACTGAAATTTGTGATTTGTAAGGAATGAACAGGATGCTGAGTGAGGACATGGCAGTGTGGGGTACTGTTACCTGCCTAAGTCTGAGTGAGGCTACACTTGGAGAACTGTGGTTCCAGGAGTAAGATGGGAGCAAGCACAAGGGCGTCCTCATATGGGACAGCAATGGAATCTTCTGGGCCATATTGCCCACACTGCTGATCCACAGATCCCTGCACTGGAGCCCTGTCTAGCAGAGGCTCTCAATCTGCCACCTGAAATATCTCCCTGCTGGCCCCCATACATACTATTTATGAGTGCCTCCCAAGCCAGCCGGATTAATAATCCCTCACATTTTAAGAGTATAGTCATCCCTCGGTATCCACAGGGGGTTGGTTCCAGGAAACTGAGGGTGCCCAAGTCCCTTATATAAAATGGTGTAGGACCCTCAGCCCTCCGGATCCACAGTTCTTCAGCCATGGATATGGAGGTCCAACTGTAGTTGGTAAAGCACATTCCCTCTTATTTGTATTATTGGATCCTAATGCTAATCCCGTGCGATGGACAGGGTCAAGGTTAATAGTCTGATGATAGAGATGTAGAAATAGGCTCAGAGAAGTGGTGTGACCTGCCTAAGATCACACAGCAAGTATCTGGATGTGTGAGACTTCAGTCTAGCTCATCAGCCTCCAGCTCCACTACCCATGTCGTCCCCCCACCCCAAGCCGTGCGCCAGGAAACTGAAACAGAAGCGGGGCACCTGGGAGGCAGGTGGGGACACCACCCCGGGGCCAGCACCCTCCTGTCAAGCTGGGCAGAACTGCCGATGTGCCTAACCTTTAACTTGGATGGTATACAATCTCATTCTCCATCAGGAAATCCAAGGAACCTGTGACTCTTTACTTCGGTTCCTGCCCAGAATGAACCCGGTTGCTATAGTAACCTGATGCAGTTCTTATAGGGTGGATGGTTTTCATTTTGTATTTGAAGAGTCTGGCCAGGCAGTCGCGTTGCCATGGCTCGGCCTGTCGGCAGCAGTTAGAAACAGAGGGAATCCTTTGAGCATCCTCTAGGTCCCTCTAATTGATGGTGGAAACCTGTGTCTGGAAAACCCCCCAGCTCAGCTGCGCTGGGGAAGGAGGGAGGGGGAGTCTCGGCTGGTGTTGTGCTGGGTACCCTCTCCTGTTCAGAGAGCACACCTTACTAATTACAGCCGCCTGGGCAGAGGTCAGCCCCTCAGCCACTTGCTCCCATAGAGCCTTCTAGTTCCCCTCCATGATCTTCATCACAGGGGGCCATGCTCAGAGCTGTTTCATTGAACCCTGAATGCCCAGCTCCCTGGCAAATAGAGGGCCTCCAACATATGTTTGTTGAATGAATGAATGAATGAATGATCTTTTGTAGTTTATGAAGCCCTTCATACCCATTATCTCCCTTACTCCCCATGATAGCTGTGTGAGGTCCCAGGGCAGAAGGAAGAGGAAACTATGGTCCAGAAAGGTGAGAGAGGTGCTCTCACAGGCTGCCTCCCCTCCCTGTGCACTTTTGTAGCTGCCCTTGCCTCTGGGCAGCCCACTGAGTTGCCTGGCACTTGCTCCCTGAGGCAGACAAATATCACAGGCACACCCTAAAAGTAAGGCAAGCAGGAGACCCCTGTTCAAGTCATGTGACTTGATTGGTTCACCTTGAATTTGTCTCAGACATGATACAGATCCTCTTTTTTTTTTAAGATTTTTTTGATGTGGACCATTTTTAAAGTCTTTAATGAATTTGTTACAGTATTACTTCTGTTTTATGTTTTGGTTTTTTGGCCACGAAGCACATGGGATCTTAGCTCCCCTACCGGGGATCGAACCCGCACCCACTGCGTTGGAAGGCGAAGTCTTAACCACTGGACCACCAGGGAAGTCCCCCGACACAGATCCCTTGATGGGCCCTTTTTACCCTCAGAGGCCCCAGACATGGGTGCCACGGTTTTCTCTCCTGGGTCCTTGGTTGTGGGCATGGTGGCCTAGAGGGCAGGCAGTGAAGGAGGGAGAAGAGAAGGGTGCTTGGTGACTAACTTCAAAACACAGCAGAATGTTCCTTTGGCCCAAACTGCAGAGGAAACAGGGGGACACACAGAGTAAAGGGCCTCTCCATTCCTAAGCTCCCTGTGAAGTGGAGTGAAGTGTGAGGGCAAGCAAGGCTTAGCTCAGCCTTCAACCAGCACGCCCAATCCACGCTGACCCAAACTCTATGTTACTCCCTCCATGCTGAAGGGTGTATTTCCAGGTTAAATCAAACTTCTTCCACCCAACCCTGGCCCCAACATTAATTTCTTTCTAACGCAGCCTAATTTCCTTCTGGCCATGAATCCTTCCCAGGATTATCATGAGGATAAATGCTTCCATCGCCTCTCATAAGTGAGGCGCATACCTGTCCAGGAGGTCCCCATGACCAGCACAGGCCCCTGATTGCAGACCTCACCTTCTAAGAATCAGAACCTTCAGATGTCCAAGGTGGACCTCAGAGGCCTTGCATTTCACAGATGTGGAGACTGGGGCCATGGAGGGGAAGAACGTGAGGCCCCCTTCACAGTCATTGGGTGTGGGAGACCCCCCACTGTGGGACCTCCTTGAGAACAAGCCTGGGCCTTCCCAGTATGCGAACCCAGCACTGAGCCCAGGCTGGGCACATAGCAGATGCTCAGTGAAGGCTTGTTTCGGCTGCTTTGCCAGTCCCCCTGGTGCGACAGTGGGAGCCTCATCTTCGTGGAAGGAAGGTTAGGGCCGGAAGGGAGCTTAGACATCACTGAGCCCAACCCTCATGAACATGGATTAATAACGCTAAAAATAACAATAGCTAATACTTACAGAGCTGGGTGCTAAACAGGATTCTCTGCACTTTGTACGTACTAATCCATTGCAGCCACATAGCGACCACTATGCAGCAGGTATTATTATCATTGTCCCCAGATGAGGAAACTGAGGCACAGAGAGGCTCAGTAACTTGCTGCAGGTCACAGAGCTAGTTCATGTTGGGATCAGGATCCAGACCCAGGCAGTCTGGCTCCAGGGCCCACACCACTAACACCCCACCACCGACAGAGAGCAAAGTGCTGCCAGCAGGCACTTTTCTCCCAGTGGGAAGAGGAGTCTGTGCCAGCCCTATGAGTTCACTCAGGAAACATAGCTTTTTCATCTCCGCATCCCCCTCAGGGCTCAGCTCAGGGCCTGGAAGGGGCCCAGGGACCTGTGTTCAATACAAGTGAGCTGTTCATCTTCCTAGTCATGAAACAACCAGTTTAGGGGCTCCTTGGAGCTGGAAGGAATCTTGGGAAGCAATTTACAGAAATGGAGGCCCAGAGATTGACGTGTCTTAGCCAGGTCTCCTGACTCCCTGTCCAGGGCTCTCTTCACCCAGGAGAGGCCTCCAAAGAGGGCCCTGAGGCGGATCAGCTGCCGGATCCTCCCTCGCCCCTGCTGTGTGGTTCCATACTGGCTGTGCTAACAGGCTGTCTGCTCCCATAGCTCTTCGTGATCGACAATGGTGCGGACGACTGGCGGATAGCCATGACCTACGAGCGCATCCTCTACATCAGCTTGGAGATGCTGGTGTGCGCCATCCACCCCATTCCTGGCGAGTACAAGTTCTTCTGGACGGCACGCCTGGCCTTCTCCTACACACCCTCAAGGGCGGAGGCCGACGTGGACATCATCCTGTCCATCCCGATGTTCCTGCGCCTGTACCTGATCGCCCGCGTCATGCTACTGCACAGCAAGCTCTTCACCGATGCCTCGTCACGCAGCATCGGGGCCCTCAACAAGATCAACTTCAACACGCGCTTCGTCATGAAGACCCTCATGACCATCTGCCCCGGCACCGTGCTCCTCGTGTTCAGCATCTCACTGTGGATCATCGCTGCCTGGACCGTCCGCGTCTGCGAAAGGTATTCCAGCGGGTTGGGTTCTCCACTCGACCGGGGCCTCTGAGCACACAGCGCATGTTAGGATGGGGGAAGGGAGGAGGAGCGGGGTCGGGGGGGCCAGATGTATGTGGTCTGATGGAAGAAACAGGCATGTACCCAGACACCTCAGGAGAAAATGGGAGAGGAGAGGACCAGGTTGGGGCTGAATATGAACAGCAACATTGAAACATTGGAACCAAGGTAAGCTGGGAAAAATGCATATATAATCCTCATTTCCTATTCTTTGTAAACCAGTATATCTCAAAGCATTCTGGTTATATCATTACCCCTTTCTCACATATAACACTTTGCAATTTCTGCATTATCTCTCCCTCTTGGAGATTAAGGATGTTCGCTAGCATTTTAAAGGCTCTGAGAAGTCCTGCAGTAATGAAACTGGTTTAATTTTGTTTAGTCCAGATTTTCTCAAGAGTATTCACCCACCAATGCTTTTCATTGTACATCACTATGGATGCCTCACTCCTCAAAAATTTGGTCCACAGACCAGCAGTATCAGCATCACTGGTAACTTGTTAGATTGCAGAATCTCAGGCCTCACCCTGGAACTACTGAATAGAATTTGCATTTTAACAAGTTCACTGGTGATTTGTATGCACCTTAAAGTTTGAGAAGTACCTCACTGTTGGAACATGCTTTGGGAAACATTGTTTTGGGAGGTTGGTGGCTGGTAGGAGAGAAGGGGGATATGGCCTAATAGAGATCTGGGGCTCTAGGGCATCATGCCAGCCCCTCAGAACTGCCATCATCAAGGCTCAAGGGTAGGTCTGTAGCTGCCTGTTTCCACCGCCATCCTCAAGCTGCCCTTACTGACTCCTCTCCCTTTCAAGCTTGTCCTGGATATTCATTTTCTCTGATTTCATATGTGGAGTCTGAACACTGAGGTTAAAAACCTGGATTCTGCCCCTAAGTAGCCGTGAGACTTGAGCAAGTCACTTCACCTCTCTGGGCCTCAGTGTCCTCATTTTAAAGTGAGGATCACTTGAGATAGAAGGTAGATATATATTTACTTGAGAGAGGTTATTTTTAGTATGCTGGGAGGCCTGGTCAAGCGTCCTGTGTAATTTACTCAGATCACCCTTCATTCATTATCACATAAAATTATATTGTCAGGGCTTCCCTGGTGGCGCAGTGGTTGAGAGTCCGCCTGCCGATGCAG
This sequence comes from Mesoplodon mirus, assembly GCF_964341445.2. NCBI lineage: Eukaryota > Metazoa > Chordata > Mammalia > Artiodactyla > Ziphiidae > Mesoplodon > Mesoplodon mirus. The sequence continues at coordinate 119,132,716 of NC_138978.1, read as the reverse complement.
GGGACATGGGTTCGTGCCCCGGTCTGGGAAGATCCCATATGCCGCGGAGCGGCTGGGCCCGTGAGCCATGGCCGCTGAGCCTGTGCGTCCGGAGCCTGTGCTCCGCAACGGGAGAGGCCACAGCAGTGAGAGGCCCGCGTACCACAAAACAAAAAAAAATTGTATTATCAAATCTTCCATGTACCAGTGTCCCAGGAGGGATAAAACAAGCAAAAGAAGTCTGGAGGAGAGTTAGTCTAACAATATCTCAGGGGTTCACTGAACCAGATTTCCCACCTATTTTGAAATGTTCTGTGTGCAGACAGTTCTTTCAGATGTTTGGCCAGCAGACACACAGTCAGATAAAGAGGCCATTCTGCTGCAGCCAGACAGAGACCCCTGCGCATGGCAGGGTCAGTCTCTGAGAGCCACTGCCATGCTGGGAGACATTTCTCACATACAAAGCCTGAAGGACCCACGATACCCATGTATTCAGAACCCCATCATTACTCAGCAGCTGACATTATAACATCTGCTCTAAGTAGGATCATAACTCACCAGGCTTCATGAATTTTCTCTGGTAAGCAGACACTCTTTCTGCAATGGAGAAAGCATATGTTTGGGTTCCAACCCCAGATTCCTCATAGTTCCCTTAGCTGAGCAATATGGTGCCAGTCTGGGCCTCAGTTTTCTCATCTGCAAGCTGGGGATAATACCAACTTTATAGGATTTGTTGTTGGAGTCAAATAGATAACGTATGTGAAGCGTACACTGTGATCATGATAGTGACTATTCATACTAATAACGGAGATCTCTTGATAACTCTTGGGAATCTTGTGGCTGCCTTTTTATAATTAGAACAAACCAATTCCTACTATATGTGGACCTATGCTCTTCCTGTTTTCCTTTTTAATTGATCAAAGCTGAGTCTTCTAACAGCAATAATAATTGAATTTGCATAGCCCCTTAAGGTGTTTGAAATCTTCCGCGTCCTCAAATCGACCCTGTTTGGTGTGTATCGTTACCCCATTTTTCAGATGCGCAAACATGGAACAAAGTACCAGCAAGTGAGTTTCATTGTTTATTGAACCTGTCAGAAGTCTGGGTGATGATTTTTTATCGGATGATGAGCGTGCTTCATCATCCGAGTGTGTAGTTTGCAGAGTACTCTGTTGCATGCTATTTGGCACTGAATGACACTCTATGACCTCCACACTGGGGCTGGGTTGACCTGGCCTCCATCAGACCATGGGCCTCTGTCTTCGGAGATGACTGACATGCCCAGCTGAAGTCCAAGGCAAAGGCACAGAGAAGCAACGAGCAAATCAAAGGTCCTCCTAAAGCTTCCCCTTCTCTTGTGAAAAGACCCTTTGACCAAAAGGCTTTTGCTTAGATCTCACATGAGATATATTAAAACACGTGGGGTGTTATCATTGCCCCTGTGTTTTGGGAGCTTACCCTGTGCCAGTTCTGTGTGAAATACTTCACTGTTATCTCCATTTGCCCTCCCAGTAGCCCTGTGGTAGAGGCACTGTGATTGTCCTCATTTTAGAGCGGAGGAAACTGATGTAAAGTAACTAGCCCGAGGTCACAGAGCCAGTAAATATGGAGCCAGAATTTGAACTTGCTTCTGACTCTGAACTTCATGTTTGTCTCACCAGCCCAGGCTGAATCCTGCACTTACAAGGAAACTGTGGCCTAGACTCCCCTGGCGACCTTCCCGATCTGAGTGTCTCACAGCCACTGAGACTGACACTTAAATCCCAGTCTTGCTGTTTTGCCTGCCTCTGATGTCTGTGCTTTTAACCATTTTACCACCCTGTCTTCAGGGCTGCCTTCAGGTTAAATTCAAACATACCCGAGTGTAGTGGATGCTGTGGTATGCCACCCCGGGGCCCCCTCTCGGCCCAGGCTCTCACTCCCTCAGCTGGGATTGTCAGCTGTGGCAGAATTGCCCTGGATGAAGGGAGCTGCTTCAGCTAAGATCAAGCCTCCTGCCCAGGGCAGCAAACATCCAATGACTTGTCAGTGTAGGAGTTGAAAGGCCCAGCCCCTTTACCTCACAGCTCTGCAGGGCCTTCCTGGCTCCAGGGCTCCTGAGGGATCACATGGCACTTCAACCCCTCCCTCTCCCCAGTCCTATGTCCCTCAGGCCCCATGGGTGTTGATCCTGAGAGCAGCCCCAACAAACCTCCCACACTCAAATCGCAGCGTCCCAGTGACTCTTTCCCAGGAATCTGACCTATGGAGCTGTGGAAGCGTTTATGAGTAAGTGTATTCTTTCCTAATCAGGCAAAGTGCTTCTTTTAAAAAGACCAAGCAATTTCTTTTAGAATCAAGCTTAAATGAGCATTGTCCTTCCCCAGTGTCAAATAATCAGCAAGATTGGCAGAGACTGAGATAGGAATTATTCAACCAGAGACCGGACAGAAACTGGAGGCAGGCAGTGCTTTGGAGGACTGAAGCCTCGGACCAGGGTGGAAGGACCTGCCCTGTCCAATGTGGGCAAGATTCCGTTTTTCTCTCTCAGCCTGATCAATGACAATTCTGTCATCTGAGACAGCAGAGAGAGTAAAGGACTCACCCAAGGTCACATAGCAGCATGACAGGCTCTAGAAAAACTCCCCTCTGCTGATGCCCAGAGCAGGGCTTGTTCACATTCCAGGTGGGTTTCATCAGCCCGGATGCATCTCTAGCTGTGAACACACACTTCTGAAGTTGCTATGGAAATCCCTCTTCAGCAAGACTCATTTTGAAAGACATTTCTCATATCTGGGGTTGGCTTTTATGTGACAATAAAGGTTTTTCACATTTCCTCCTTCCAAGGAGGGAGAGGGAATCAGTAATTACCCAGAACAGCCTGCTATGGGGAGGGCAGCGCCTGGTTGCTGGGAGGGCAGCATCAACAGCAGGCTTGTTTTCCTCGCACCCCAGTGAAACATTACATCATGGGTTCTGAGGCCTGACAGTGTGGCACTCGCCATTCTCTGGGATTCTCCTGGCCACGTGCCCGCCTCCCACAGGCCTCCCAGAGCCCATCCGAGGAACCTCCTCATTAAACACTGTCACACGCCAAGCAGCTGAGCTGGTGGAGAGACCACGGGGGGTGGGGGCCCAGGCCTAAAGGCAGCAAGGCAGGAAGGGGGCTTTCCTGGCACGCCCTGAACGAAGTCTGCCAGCTCACATGTGGCTGTTTATCTCTCTGGGAGGAGCGACAAGGCCTCCCATGACACTGACAGAGTGGGCTGAGTCTTGTGATCCCGAGCCAAGTTTTGTAAATGACCTCCTACCCTCGTGACTGGAATCCCTTTGGCCTCTTCTCTCCTGAGGCTCCAAGTTCTGCTCACAGGCTGTGTCAGTATCTCAGGCCTTCCAGCCTATCAACAGGTCTTTGGTGATGGTGTGAACTTTCATCTAAGTCTGTATATTGGCATTTTCGTGAGAAAATGGATTCTGGAGACCTGGCTGCTGGAACTGGAGAAAAACAATGAGTGGCCATTCTTTCTCTCATTAAAAGAGAGCCACTCCTCCCATCATAAGGAAGATAAAAAGAGGCTTCCTTCCTCCAGTCTCTTCTGCTTCTGTCCCAGACACCCAGGTCTGCACCAGCCGGAAGCTGGGAGCAAGAGCAGTTCCCTCCTCCTCCCCGTCTCCTTCCCACAATCTCCTACCACCTCCGCCAGGGGCTTCAGCTCCAAGAAAGAAGCAGAGAGAAGGTCTACAGAAGGAAGTACATAGCACGAGGTTGACAAACGTGCCCAAATAGAGCCTTTGTGTGCTGGGCAGAGCTGGGAAGAGCTCTGAGAGCAATGGGTTCTCACGGGCCCTCTGATGCCAGGCACAACCTCCAATGTGTAACACGTGCACAGTGACCCACTGGGACGACGGGAAGAAATGATCAGAGTTTCTATTCATAGTTATTTTTATCTAAGAAAATTAATCTTTGCTAATCTTAATATGCAGGTAGACTGTAATACATGTGGACAGTTTATAATAAATATACATATAGCAGGGGGAGGGTGCATGCTCAAAATTTTTTACTAGCAGGAGTCCATGACTTTAGAGGATACAAACCACTGGTTTGGGGAATGAGAGGACTAGTTAGTAAGGATAGGAAAGTATCCTGTCACATTGGTTGAAGCCTGCTAGAACTGGAACCCTGCCCTCTAGCTAGAGGAAGGGGAAATCAGCACCCCGCTGGGCAGAGGAGCAGCCTAGGGCAATCCTGCTGCAGGGTGCCAGGTCTGGATAGATCACTCCTAACTCAAAGATGAATTCCCGGCAGGGGGTGGGTGGGGGAGACTGAGGAGGGGAGGGAAGGGGAATCATACAGGAGGCCTTGAAACAAATGTGCAGCATTAAGAAAGAGGAAAATAATTCTGAAGATGCAGAATAACGTTTAATCATGAGGAACAGAAAGCAACATTTGAAAATTCTTGGGCATCCCTTACAGGGTGCAAGAAGATGTGATCTCTGTGATAGAGAGGAGTGGGCAGATATGAAATGAAAATGTATCTGGTTCACATAAGCCTAGAGTTCACAGAAAATGAAAATGTTTTAGCAAAAAGAAAATCCACATTGGGGCACTGAATTTTTTTAAATGCGGAATGTGAAGGACAAACAAAGTTCTCTCCAAATGTAGAAGACAAGAACAAAGAGATGAGAGAAGAGGGTGAATAGGACAGAATTGGAAGCTGCAGAATCAAGGCTAAATCCTAGCTCTAGAGTTATTTTGGAGGAAGAAACCAGAATGATTTGGATAAAAGCAAAATCAAGGACATACATGAAGAAAACTTTATCAGAATTGGCCTGCCAGGGCGGTGGTGGGGAGGTTAAGATTATTCAGATCAAAAAGTTTCCTGTTTTCCACTTAGAATAGGGGGAAAAATAAATTTTTTTCTGGAAAATGTTCTGAATCATAAGGTTAAACAATCCTAGAAGCACATAGGCAACACAGAGCTGACTTTTCCTCAGAACCCTAAATTCCAGGAGACATTAGGGCATTCGTGTCATTTACATGAGGAAACAAGAGGAACAAAAGTCATTCTTGGAGTTTTGCGGGCTCAGAAGGCTACAACCTACACTTTTTGGGGGAGCTTGTGTGTCCGTTGACCAAGGGATGAATCACGATTAAGATCTTAATAATGGAACTATATGAAAGAAAGACAGGTAGACAGTATTGAAACCAGGTAAACATGAAATCCAGACTACATTTAAACATGATTGTAAAACGAAGTTCTAATGTCAAAGAAAAAGTAGATTCTGGAAAGAGTAAATGTATGCAACAAAATAATAATTCCATAATAATGAGAGGGTTGCTAACTCTCAGATTAAAAAGTTGAGAGAAGGGACTTCCCTGGTGGCGCAGTGTTTGAGAGTCCGGATGCTGATGCAGGGGACACGGGTTCGTGCCCTGGTCTGGGAAGATCCCACATGCCCCGGAGCGGCTGGGCCCATGAGCCATGGCCACTGAGCCTGTGCGTCCGGAGCCTGTGCTCCGCAACGGGAGAGGCCACAACAGTGAGAGGCCCGCATGCCGCCAAAAAAAAAAAAAAAAGTTGAGAGAAGTTGTCTAGGAAGGATTAGTAAAAGCATGATAAATTCATCATCTTAAGTAGAAGAGAATTTTAAAAGCCTTATGTCTCAATTTTAATAATTAGAGAAATATAGTTTAAATCATTTTTTAAAGCTAAAGGCAACCACAGGGAGAATTTTATAAGTATAATAATGATAACGATAGCATCAGCCAGGTGTTATTTCACTTAATCCAGACCACAGCTCTATGAGGTATAGGGACTATCATTATCTTCATCTTCCACCTGAGGAAATGGAGGCCCAGGGAGGTTACCGTTATGCAATGTGCCTTGGGTCATGGAGCCAGGGGTCAGCAGACCCGGGACCCCCAACCCCCTGCCTGAGAGCCTTGCTTTTCCCTACCTTGAGAATGTGCATTTTCCACATTCCTGGATGAGACACACAAACATCATCAGAGACAGAAAAATAAAGGAAGCAGGAAGGAAGAATTTAAAAACAGAAAGCCTGAAACAAGATGAGAGGAAACCAAACTTAAAATTTATAACAATCAACATAATTGAATTTACCTCCCCAATTAGAAGACAATGTCCCTTACTTAGATAGGATTTAAAAGCAAAATTTAATTTTACGCTGTTTACAAGAGAGGTACCTAAAACGGAAGAACCCAGAAAAATAAGTGAATAGCAAAATTTATTAGTTAAGTACAAACCAAACGGCAATTGAGTAGAAATCCTCATTTTAAACCAAGTTGAATTCAAAGCCAAAACCATTAAATGGTCCAAAGGAACCATTTAATATGGATAAAAATATTATACACAGGAAAACTGTGAACTTTTATGCAAAAATAAATAAGGAGATAGACGATCTGAGTTTTTAATGTTTTAATTGACTGATAAATTTTGAACTTTGTAGCCTATAAACAAATAATACATTTTCTTTTTAAGCATCCATCGACATTTACAAAAATTAATCAACTTCTTGGCCACACATTTCAAAACAACAGAAAAAAAATTTCAGGCAACAACAACAAGGCCTAACAACAAGGCCATAAACTTCAATTAAAAGGAAACTTTGGCGGGGGGGGGCTTTTAAAGCAGTCTCCTCAATTACAACTTGGTCAAAAGAGAATTATTCAAAACTACCATTGAAGACTATTTGAAAAATTATAACAACTCTATATATTAAAACTCAGATGTGACCAAAGTTGTTCTCAGATGAAAAATATCCTTAAGATTTTTCATTTAAAATAAAAAGCATGAAAATAAATTGAATTCATTAGAAGAACAGAACAAGCCTCAAAACAAATTAGCTTTATAACAAAGACAGGAATTAATGAATTTAAAAAAAGAAAAACAGAATTTGTGAATCCAAAAGATACCAGTTTCTAATAAATCTAATCAAGAAAAAAAGAAAACACAAACAAAATTAGAAATTTGAAGGTGGAAACCTACTGATTCTGAGGATGTTTTAATAAATAAAAGAGAATAGCTTAATTGTTTTTGAAAGAGAAGACCTTTGATGGGGACTTTCTCCACTAGATATTAAAATGTGTTACAAAACTAAAGTAATTAAGTCCCTGTGGCATTACTGAAAAATCAGTAATGACAGATCAATGAAACCTAATGGAAACTCCCGAAATAAATCCTAGTATGTGAGAACCCAATATTTGAGGAAAAAACCAATTAGGAAGGAGTAGATTATTCTATAAATGTTAATGGGAAGATTGGATACTTGGATGAAAAATCAAATTAGAACCCCACCTCTCACCAGCCACCAAAATAAATTCCAGGTGGATTAAAGAGTCAGATGTAGAAGAAGAAACCATGAACAAACTACAGAAAACAAAGTAAATATTTAATCAGTCCTGAGATGGGAGAGAATTGTTAAGCTTATAATCTTAGAAGAGAAGAAATGTGAAGGAAAAGACTGGTATATCTGATTATATTATACATACAATTCTGGATTTCTGTCCTTCAAAAAATATAAATTTATTTTAAAAAGCAAATGTTACACTAGGAAAAATATTTGCAGCAAACATGAGAAGAGGTAAATATCCCTATTGTACAAAGCAGTCTTAGTTACCAATCAGAAAAACTCATCTCCTCGGTAAAAAAAAAATAGGCTAAAAATAAAAACGGACAACCACAAAGGAAGAAATACAAATAACCAATAAAATGAAAAACACATCCTCTCAAATCAAAGAACTACAAATTAAAACTACAAGGAGAATTGCTTTTTCTCCTCCAGAATTGACAAAAATTTAAATAAATATAATTCGATGCTGAAGAAAGTTGTTATTGTTTGTGGTGGGGTGGATGGGTTGTTTCATACTGATGGCAAGAAGGAAAATTAGCACCATTTTTCTGGAAAACAATTAAATAGTATGTCAGGGGAGCCTTTACAAGTTCATAAATTTAACCCAAGAATTCACCTTCTAGGAAGCTCTTCTAATGGAATAATCAATTATGTCAAGATTCTTCGGCATGATGCGTTCTACAACAGTGGAGAATCAGAAACCAAGCAAATGTCCAGGGTTTAAACAGTTAAATAAATCATAGCACATCAATATGATGGGTAGTTAGGCAACAATTTTAAAAAATCATCCTTCAAAGACTATAATAAGGTAGGAAAATAGTCGTGATGTAATATTTTTTAAAAGAGCACACAAAGGTATTATATAGGATGTTACCAATTAAAAATACATAGATGTATAACAAGCATAGAAAATGCTAGGAAAATAAATCTATTGTTTTCTGTGGGATGTTACATGTGATTTTTTTCATTACATTTTATTGTATTTTCAGTGAGAATGCATGGTAATATGTGTGTGTGTGTGTGTGTGTGTGTGTGTGTGTTTTACTGTAAAGAGGGAGCATTTTGTTTTTTCTCCCTCCACAAAGCCCCTCTTCTCATCTTGCACAGGAACTCATATTTTATATCAACAGGGCTTGGAATGTGAAGTTGAACGGCTCACTCAGTTTTTACATATAATTTTCTCAGAAAAGCTCAATAAAAGTTCCTTCCTAAAGGGCTCCCCTTCAGACTTAGCCTCCAGTGGCCTTAGTGGACAAGGTAGGGGGATGACGTGAGCCTAGGCTGGGGTCCTCTCTCCTCGGCCGGGGGTGCCACTTACAGCCCCTCTGTGGCCGCGGGATGATTATGGGAGGACCTAGAACCAGTGTCCAGGCAGGTGGAGTTATGCAGGTGAGGTGTGGTCCGAGGCAGGGCTGCATTAACTCTCTAGCACCGGCTCTAGGCGGGCCAGGCTCTGGGATCCCAGCAATGACGCGGAAGGCCCCGTCCGATAGGGAGAAACAGCCAGCCGGTAGGTGGTTCCCTCAATGCCAAGGCTTTTGGGAGGAGGCTGGTACCGGGGTCAGGGCCGAGGCTCGCTCCGCCAGGGGGCGCGGGGCGGGCGGGGGAACGCGAACAGGTGGGGGCCGGTGGGCGGGGTCTCACGGGAAGGGGCGGGCCGCGGGGGAGGAGCCAGTCGGCCAGCTCCTGGCGCCGCCAGAGTTCAGGTTTAACCCTGCTGTGGCGCCGGCGCCCAGGGCAACAAGAATAAACTTCTGGACTGGGTCCTCTGCCCCAGGGTTGCCTCTCGTTCCTGCTTCTAGTAGCGTCCCATTTTTATTTCATGTGCGTGTTTTACATTTTTCCCCATCCTTACTACCTCAGCCCACTTGCTCTTTCTCTGTTATTTTTGATTCAACAATTCTTTCCTTTCTTACTGGCAGTATGTTTGTGCTCTTTGACAGTTACGCACGGAAATCGTTAATTTGTGACTGGTTTCTTGGTATTTTTATTTATATTAAATACTATATTATTCACAAATTATAAGTAATGAATGACACCTCTTAGAAAGGAGAATCAAGAAATGAGGAAAATGCCCATAAGGTTAGTTTGGGACAGTGTGGGTGCAAAGTGAACTCCACTGCACTGAGAAACCATTCCATTTTTCCAGTCAAGTCAATCCCCAAATTACTCCAACTTGTGTTACACTAAACACTAGGTTTCCATAAACTCTCTCTGCTGGGAGGTGGCCAGTGCCTTTTCACCTCCAGGATTTTTGCCTTAGGTAGACCCAGCTAAGGACAGGGTTCTTTCTCCAGCTGGGAAGGATCATCCAACCTTTCTCAACTGAGATCTGAGAATTAAGCCCTACAGAAATGGGCTGGAATGACCATCTTCCTGATTCCACCAAGGAAGGTACACAGCTAGTACCACCCTTGATGTATAAGGGGGAGTTGCTTGTTTCTTATCATGGATGCCTAAGGGCACCCAGGCTTGAGTCTTATCCCCAGGACCAGTTGAAAAAGGCTGTACCACTGGGAGGAGACAATGCCAAAAATCTTACAAGGGTGGGAATCCTTGGAGGGAGCCAAGGTGAGGAAAAGGGAGGGTTTCCTGTAAGCCACGTCAGCCACATCTATTTGTGGGCTGACATTAGTCAAGACAGGAAACCCACATTCTGTCAACTTTTCCATTTTTCAACTTTGGGGTGGTTTTGTTTGCCCCTGGTGATCCCTTGGTGCCCTGCATCTCAGTGCAGGCACCCACCAGCAAGGGACTGGACCCTCACCCCACAGGCCTTCTCCATGTGTTTGGTGGCCTGGGACACGTCATGTGTGCACTCCTTGCCATCCTGTGCTTTCCACCTCCCTCCACTGCGGGCATGGCTGCTGCCACCCAAGCCGATGGGGAGCCCTGCATTCCCGCTCTCATAACATATCTGCTAGGGGATTTTTTTCATGAGATTTTCTCCTTCCATTTAATACAGGCTCCTCCGTCCCCTGAGGCTTGGCCCCAGTCCCTCAGAGGCTGAGCTGGGAGGGTATATGGGCGAGATATGCTATACTGCAAATGGAACCTCACTGAGCATCCCCAGCCCTACCCCACTGGGCTCCACCTCCCACCCCACCTGGATGTCTACTTCCCGGCTCTGTGCACTGCCCAAGAGTTTCCCTGGCAACCACATGCCCTGGTGGCCTGGGAATAGTGGCCCTGGGAACCCACCAACCCTACCACACCAGGTCATTTTGTTTTCCCAAGAGGCTCATAGGAGCTGCCTGCCAACAAAGCCCCTGCAGGCTGGCCCAGACAGGCCCAGACACACTAAGAAGGGCCATATGAGCTCAACACCCCTACAATAGAGGGGGCACAGAGCCTACTGAGTAAAACTCCTTTTGAAAGTGTTAAATATGCTGCAGCTGAGCCAATATGTGCAGTGACACAGCGTGCAGAGGCTGGATACAGCCTGAACTCAGGGTTAAAAGACCATGCTCCTGGTTGCACCATTTACCTTGGACATCATACATGTACTTAATCTCTCCAGAGTCATGCAGCCTCTACTGACCCTGCTCTGGGACAGGGAACTCATCACTTTAAAAGACCATTCAATCCATCTGCAGACAGCTCTGACTTAGAAATATCTTCCTAATATTGGTTAAAGTTAAACTCCTCATAGTTTCTGACTTGGGTCCTAACTGTTTTCTGTAGCCACACAAAAATTCAAGCAACATAGGCTGGTGGTTAAACCATTGCCATCTAGGCAGATATGGGCTTGGGGTCTTGCTCAAGCTCTTACAGCCGTGACCTTGGGCAAGCTAGCCTCAGGACATCCGGGAAGTGGGATAATTCACAAAAAGTGCTTAGCACAGGGCAAAGCATTTAGCACATGCTGAGCACCCAGTGAAGCAGGCTGATCTTCCCTCTTCTGCTGAAGGCCCCTTAAAAGTTTGAGAATTCAGGTTTCATCTTCTTCAATCTAATGGTCTCTGATCCTTCAGCAAGTCCTCACAGGACTCAGTTCCCATCAGACTCCACTCTCTTTCTCACCCTCCTCTTTGGTCATCAGTGTCCCCACAAATTGGAGGCCCCAGACCGAACACAGTGCCCCAAAGATTAGGCAACGTCCCATTTTCTCAGCATTATTCTCCTTTTAGTGCAGCTTGAGAGTGGCCCATGGGAAGAGCAAGCATCTCCCAGAAGAGGCATAATGACCTGGGAATTAGGGATTGAGACCCAGGGCACTTTTGACAGTCCCAACCTACAGCCCCATACGCTGTTGTTAATATTTCCTCAGTACAACTGCAGAGGCCCCGCTTAGCCTGTGCCCTATGACCAGCACCCACACCCCACTCAGCCTGCCACCTGACAGAGCCACAGCTGAATTTAGGCCAAAGGGTTTTTTTGTTTTTGTTTTTTTTTGCGGTACGCGGGCCTCTCACTGTCATGGCCTCTCCCGTTGTGGAGCACAGGCTCCGGACGCACAGGCTCAGCGGCCATGGCTCACGGGCCCAGCCGCTCCGCGGCATGTGGGATCTTCCCGGACCAGGGCATGAACCCGCGTCCCCTGCATCGGCAGGCAGACTCTCAACCACTGCGCAACCAGGGAAGCCTTAGGCCAAAGAGTTTTAAGTCAAGTGGGGAACTAGTTAGGACTCTAAGTGTCAAGAGGCTCATATCCTGCTTCCAGCTTTAGCAAGGAGCTCTGGATCTGGCCTGGGAGCCCAATTCTCTGCCTTAGTTTTCCTGCTGATAAAAGCAGTGGTTTTTCAGGCCCTTGCAGATCTTTAAACAGGGGTTGCCCCAGTGTTGAGCTCACTCCCTCCACCCTCTGCTCTCTGGACCCATCTCATGCTGGTCTTCCCCATCCCCTTCTTTTCTCCATCAGAACTGCTTCCTAAAGGACATTCTCCACCCTTTGGCATCTTTCTATCATGCTTGCCCCCAGAGAATGCATCCAGTCTCACAAGAATGCATCCTCGCCTCCGAAGTCTAAACGTTGAGCCAAGCCTTTTCCCTGAGATGTAATGCTCAATTCCGAATGGCTTGCTAAGTAGGAATAATGTTAATAGTTGTTGAGCCCTACTATTCACTAGGCACTATGTTAGCCATTAAATGTACCTTAGTAAAGCACACATGATTTTTTTCCCCTCATGGGGCTTATAGTCTACCAGGGAAGACCATGTAGACCAATAACAACTCAAGACACAAGTAGGTACTTTCAAATCTATGGTATATACTGTTGAAGGTGTTAAAAGAAACAAGGTTGCAATGATTTTTTTTTTTTTTTTTTAAGTAATGGGGTTGGAGAGGAATCCTACTCAGCCGGGACCTGCTTGGAAGGTCTCTCCAGAGAGGTTATGTTTCAGCTGAGACCTGAAGGATGGGAAGGAATGAGTCATTTACAGACTAAGGGGATGAGCTCTCCAAGAAGAGGGAACAGAACATACAAAGGCCCTGAGCTGGTGAAGAGCATGGTGTGTGGAGTGGCTGGAAGGAGGGTAGTGTGGACGGGCACAGGGCTGTGGCAGAGCCTGAGCTGCAGAGGGGGCTCCGGGGACTGTGTTAAGGGATTGAAGACAAGTGCAGTGGGAGGCCTCTGAAAGCTTTAAGTGAGAGAGTAATACAACCCCATTCATTCTAAGAATATCACTCTGGCAACTTTGTGGAGAATAAATCGGAAGTGGGCAAGGAAACTACTAGGAGGATGAGTTAGGAGGCCATTGTACAGGCCAGGGCAAAGGACATGGTGACTTAGAAGGGTGGTGGTGGCAGTGTAGGGTTCTTAGATACGTCCTATGTACTAGGCCAAGACTGAATGTCCCATGTATCAAGGCTCTGTTCAGACTCATCATGCTGCCCCTCGTTTCTCTCTGCTTCTCTGTTTTTCTCTTCTTTTTCTCAGGAATTTTCCAGTTAGTATTAGTTTTTGGCTGCAAGTGACAGGAAACCCAAAATAACCGCAGCTTAAGCAAAATAGAAGTTTCTTTGTTATGCAAAAGAACACTGGAAAAGGGTCACTCCAGAGCAGTTATGGTGCTCCATGGCATTAGGAACCCAGGCTTCTTCTGCCTTGTTGCCCTGCCGGCCTTGGTACATGGCTTCTTCCTCATAGTTCAAGAAGGCTGCCAGAGTTCCAGCCATCCCATCTACCTTTTAGCCAGCAGGAGGGAGGAAGGGACAAAGTAAGGTGTGCTCTTTCTCTCTAAAGACATTTCCCAGAAGTGACATGTGTCATTTCCATTCACGTTCATTGGTCACTCACGTGGCTGGAAACATGTAGTCTTTATTATTGGCAGCCATTGCTCATTCCTGGGCTCTTTTACAATGAAGAAGGGAAGAAGGACTATCAGGCCATAACTATCTCCTAGGCTCATAACCATTCACTATCTTTGTGCCTATGCCCACCCCCATTCACCCCTTTATTCAGGCCTCAAGCCCTAGGGTCCTCGTGCTGTAATGTCTCTCAGACTCATCTCTTCCTGCTACCTCACTGACCCAGATCCCTGTCATCTTACACTGGACTATAGAAGTGGCTTCTCTGGCCTCAAATTATACTACCAGTAGATACATTCTATTACCCCTGAAAAACATGCAATTGCTCCCTTTAGAAGATTAAGTCCATATTCCTTGCTTTAGGGTCCAAGGCCTTCTACAGTCAACTCATGATAAAACCCATTTGGTTCAATTTCAGTAATACCAGCAATGATTGTAATAACACCTCACATTTCTATGTGAGGTTTTATTGCCTACAGAATTGAAAGCGGTGACATCTGAAGTCAGAAAACCCTGGCTCACAGCCTAGCTTAATAGTGCACCAGCTATGTGACCTTGGGCAAGTCACTTACCCTCTATTAAATAAGACAAGTGCCTATGATTGTAGCTGGTTCTTGGGGAACACTGGATCCTTTCCTGAGCCTCATTCTTCTGATCCGTAGGTTGGAAATATAAGCCTGTCTTACCTATTTCCTAGGTGAGTATGAAATTCAAATAAGAGAGGGAACGAAAAGCTGGGGAAAACATAAAATCAAGGACTTTAATCTCTTCCGCTTCTCACAATGGCCCTAAGAAGTGAGCAGGTAGAATAGAGTCCAGAGCCCCCTATTTAGTGGATTAGGACATAGCGACTCAACGAGACTCAGTGATTTGTCCTGTCCCCTGACTCATAGGACAGTAGAGGCCTGGGACCCCGGGACCCTAACTGCCTGCTGTAGGGCCCTTGGGATACTTGTTAAATTAGGGAGTTGTCTTGTGTGACTGTGTTGGGGCCAAAGGAGAAAGAGCAAAATGGGCAAAGTGAATTTAATTTTTCTTTCAGTTGGCGCTCTGAGGACAATTTATAATTTGTTTGAGGGCATGCTATCTGGTACCTAGATGGAAATTGTGATTGGTGCTGTAGAAAAACAGCGATTTTTAGCGGGAAGCCACTTCCTGTTAGTGGGTACAGGTAGAAACGGCCCATCATCCTCAGATGCCATGATGTCAGTTTTCGGGGGGCCGGGGCAGGCGGGGTTGGAGACTGGCTAGGCATTTTCTGAGAAAGTATATGTCAAAATTAATAAAGTAAACAGCTGTATTGTCAAACTTACAGAGTTAAGTAAATGTGAATACAGTTAACTGGGGAGTAGCTTTGTAATTATTTTGTCAAGTTTAGCATATGAAATTGCTCTCACTTAGTTACCAACATTCTTAATTTGTTTCGTTCTTGTTTATAATTTAAACTGTGGATTTTATTTAGGGAGTAAATGTGTCTTGAGGCTTTTCATTATTTCAGAAATAAGACTATACCCTCCTGAGGTTGCCAGACTGTTGCTGCGGCCAAATTAGGCAAAGCTGGAGGGCTGGTGAGACTGAGCCAGGGTCTCAAAAGCCTAGTTAAGGATGACCTCAAGCCTGAGGAAGGAGAAAGAGAGCTGTCATTTGTTAAGTACTGGTTTCTTGCATTCATCATCCCATTTAACCCTCACAAGAATCTTGTGTGATGTTATCTCCATTTCACTGATGGAAAAACTGAAGCCAAGGGCAGTGGGGTAGCTCACCCGCCATTGTGTGAGGTTGCTTGTTAATTGCCTCTCCCCCAGCAGATGGTAAGTTTGTAAGAGAATGTTTTCTAGAATGCCCAGCACTTGTAGGAGGTTAGGCATTAATTTTGAATAAGTCAGGAACACTGTCTTCTTGCTCACAGCTTTTCTGTCTATGCACTTTCTCCTCTGGGGCCAGCACTCTGTGGGGTGGGCAGGGCAGGAGTAATTTTCCCATTTCAGAAACTAGGGAATGGAGGCTTTGAGAGGTATGTGAGGCAGAATCTCACTGCTGGTCCAGAGATCCTGCCTGGAGAGGGAGGGTCCTCCACCCATGACACTCCCATGCCGAGCTCCCGGCACCTCGCTCTGAGGTCCCCTTGGCAGCCAGGGAGCCTTCCAGCCTGGGCGTGTCTCCTGGGCCTGGCTCTCCCGGATCTACTCAGTGCTTGAGATTCCAGAGCCCAAGGTCACTTAAGCTAACAAGTGAATCATCCTGTATTTGGGCAAGGGGGTGATGATAATGGCTGCGAAGATCTTTGTTTTAGGGAATAATTGTTATTTCCTGGAAAGTCTGTGGAAAATCGTGCCATTGCTTGAGAGTGTTTAATAAAATCACTCATCAAAGTAAAAGCTGATAGATAAGTGTTTGCCTAAGGAATCATCATCAGTATCATTACCATCATCCTCCTTATCAACAACCTCAACTCTAGGGCTTCCCTGGTGGCGCAGTGGTTGAGAGTCCGCCTGCCGATGCAGGGGACATGGGTTCGTGCCCCGGTCCGGGAAGATCCCACATGCCGCGGAGCAGCTGGGCCCGTGAGCCATGGCTGCTGAGCCTGCGCATCCGGAGCCTGTGCTCCGCAACGGGAGAGGCCACAACAGTGAGAGGCCCGCATACCGCAAAAAAAAAAAAAACCTCAACTCTAATCATGACAGATTTGACCAAAAATAAAATAAAGGAGGCCTTTCGAGGACTTGACCTGCGGAGGGCTCTCCTCCACGTCACCTTCTCTCTCTGTCTCCCTCATTTCAGTGAGTCAGTTTTTCCTCCCCATCTGTTTGCTGTTTGGTAATTTATACAACTGTCTGG
Source organism: Mesoplodon mirus (assembly GCF_964341445.2). NCBI lineage: Eukaryota > Metazoa > Chordata > Mammalia > Artiodactyla > Ziphiidae > Mesoplodon > Mesoplodon mirus. The sequence continues at coordinate 119,116,300 of NC_138978.1, read as the reverse complement.
GCTCTTTCGTCTTGCTTCTGCAATTGCTCAGCTCCGACGTGTTCCCTCCTGACGCTTCTCCTTTGTTCTGGCAGGCTCCTCTCATCTGCGGTTTCCAGCCCTATGAAGTGTCAGAGGTGGGTTGTAGTTTTCAGGCAGCATTTTGTTGCCTGGCAACATATAACAAGAATCTTCTGTGATGGCTGCATCCTGGAAAACAGAGCCAGGGCTGGGGTGCTGGGATGGAGGAGGCTCCAGGGGCCTCTCCAGGCTGGCTGGGGAGGAAGAGGGGGTAGAGAGACAGGCAGGCAGACTCAGGTGACTCCGAGTGTAGCCATTCTGACTCTTTTATAATAGCTGGCACACTAACTCACCCTCTCCTGTTCTGTTTCAGGAATCACAGGTGTTCAGTGGTCAAAAGTCTTGGTTAGGAGCCGTCAGAGGTTCTGTGTAACTTGGTGGCCACCTGCTGCAGCTGCCCAAGGGGTGGCTGGCTGGCTCTGGGTGGAGGCTGCTAGGTGGTTTCCACTTGAGCAGAACTCTTCATCTTGTTCCCCATGGGATGTAAAAGGCCTCCTGTCTGTGAAGATGACTGGCTTCTGTGTCTGCAGTCAGCCCAGCCAAATGGTCTCCACCAGAGACCGGGTGGAGGTTGAGTGAGGGTGTGTAGGTGTGGATGATGGTAGAGTGTCATCATAGAAACACCTACCTAAGACCTGGAAAAATCCTCACGTTTTACATGAAGAAACCAAGGTCCAGAGAGGGGAAGCGACTTGTCCAACGTCACACAAGTTGGAGAGAATCTAAGCTCCCTGTTGAGGGTCTTTCTCCTGGGACTGACCATCCCAGGCTGACATGACTGGTGCTGGTAGAGTAGGAAGAGGCAGCGCAGTGATGAGAAGTACGATGGACTTGGGCCCAGCATGCTCCTCTCTGGCCTCCATTTCCTCGCCTGAAAAGAATGAGGTTTGTCTGGCTAAAGGTAGCCCCAAGACTCAGTGACTCCCAGAGACAAAGCCTACCCAACAGGCAAAGCACCTCCTGCCCAGGTCTTTGATGTTATGTCAATGGCTGTTCTCTCCCCTCCCTAGAAAAGCCCAGAGGCTGGGGAGTCCTAGGCCTCTGGTTAATGCTCCTTAGGAGAATGCCATTCTGTAGGCAAAACCCCTCAGTACAGCCACACTGTGTTCCTAAGGACACTTGTCACCATCAGGTCAATTTAGGGTAAGTCTCTGAGAATCTGTGTCTTTACAAATATGGCCCCGTAAAGCAACAAACGTGCTCCCAGGGTATTTCTTCCATCCTGTTTCTGTTTGTTCTTGGTCACTGACCACTCCCCTACCTGGCCAGCTCTCTGTCCTGTTTGGGGGGTTACAGTTGCATGGGGCTGGGGACCAGGCCCCCTCATTTCTCAGAGGAGCAGACGGAGCTCATGAGGAGACCGCTGCTGTGCAGGGGATTTATACCATCCTCTTCATGTCCTGAAAATGAGAGGAAACGTCCAGATGGGTAATCTCCCCTGTGTCTTGCTCCTTCTCTTTCCCCAGCAAGAATCTCTCAGTTCAAGAGGCAGAAAAAAGGAGTTTGGATGCTGCAGGCTGTCTTTCCCCAGCTGCATCCCTTCATTCTGCTCCTGGGGCCACAGAGATGAGCAGGGAGGCCCCAGCACACGAGCCTTTCCTTCCAGCTGCTGCTCTTGTAGATCTTGGGGCATGCCAGCTGCGGAGATTTAGAAGTTCCTCTAGCAAGAAACCCCCGCTTGGAGGGGTGCAGGTGCTGGGTGTCTCCATTCCCTTCTCCACACAGTCCTGAGCTTTCAGAACTAACTTTCTTTCTGATGTGTTCCAGGACCTTCCAGTTAATCATATAAGCCAAGGTCTGGGTGGTTTGGCTGTGGGACAAGTGAGCCTGGACCAGCCCCTGAGACCCTGCCCGAGACTTTGTCACTCTTCAAGTGGCCAAAGTCCACCCCCAGAAATCCAAGGAATGCCATCTGGATGCCCAGGCATGTGGAAAGAGGTTAGAGGTTAGAGGCAACTGCCCTCCACATGCAGGCTACTTGTGGTCAGAGAGATCCTGCAGCCCCCGGAGCACTGCAGCCATATTCCCCAGATGGGGGTGGTTGTCTCTGCTGAGTTAGACTTCTTCCTACTCACCTCTTTGGCACCCCCCTCTTCTCAGTGGCAGGGGAAGCTGTCCAGCCAGAGCTCCCATGTCCTGCCCTGGAATCCCCCTGCTCTGGGAAACAGTAACAAGAAAACTCCTTCCCAGCGTATTTCTTCCAGTCTGTTTCTCTTTGTTCTTGGTCACAGAGCGGTCCCCTCCCTCCCACACTAATGCTGCCCAGGTGAGACCGCAGCTCTGTGCCCTCCTCAACATTTGTGCGCCTGGGCAGCTGCCTGCCTTTAATTCTCTTTGGAAAGCATAACTGAGAGGAGAAAGACACCCTTCTTTCCTTTGAGGCTCTAGCCGGGACCACTGCCTACGCGGCACTGCCCTCCAGGGGGCGCCATTCGCATTGACGGCTCCACGAATGGCACTCCCTGGAGTTGCACAGCACACAACCTACGGTGCTGAACAGGGCAGCCCTGGCTCTGGCTCACTCCCTTGTGAAGCTGGCTCATTGTAATACACATCCAGGATCAGGTGCCTGAGAAAGGGAGCATCCCCAGTAATCTCTCCCATCAACCTCACTGGGTCTTCACTTCCTCAAAGGCATAATATGGTCAAAGATGGGGCTGAGGAATACACCAGACCCAGGCTCACACTTAGGCTCTGCCACTTGGTAAATGTTTATTTTGTGCAAGTTCCCTAATCTGGCTGAGCCTGAGTTTCCAACTCAAGAAAACAGGAAATGACAATTGCAAATCTTGTTATTGTGAGGATTAAATAAGATAATGCACACAAAGGTTTGGCCCACATGGCTGGCACTTGACAAATGATGATGATGATTGTTATCTTTTTAAATTTTTTAAATTTATTTTTTTGGCTGTGTTGGGACTTGGTTGCTGTGTGCTGGCTTTCTCTAGTTGTGGGGTGAGCGGGGGCTACTCTTCGTTGCAGTGTGCAGGCTTCTCATTGCAGTGGCTTCTCTTGTTGCGGAGCACGGGCTCTAGGCGTGCGGGCTTCAGTAGTTGTGGAAAGTGGGCTCAATAGTTGTGGCTCGTGGGCTCTAGGGAGCAGGCTCAGTAGTTGTGGCGCACGGGTTTAGTTGCTCCGTGGCATGTGGGATCTTCCCAGACCAGGGCTCGAACCCATGTCCCCTGCATTGGCAGGCAGCTTCCTTACCACTATGCCACCAGGGAAGCCCTGATTTTTATCTTTTAAAATAGGGCTATATATCCAGTCCTACCCACCTCATAGAGTTAGTCCCAGAAATAAAATGAGATGAGAAATAGATCATCTCTAAGTTCTCTGAGGAAATATTTGGCAAGAGTCCCAACCACTGGTATTCTTGTGTATAAAACACCAAGAGCTGTGAAGCCCCTTTGCGTCCAAATCACACTCTGTAACTAATGTCAGGAAAAGGCTCAACCAGGAGAGAAAAAGCTCCCAGGCTGAAGACTGAGGCCCCAGGAGGGTGCAACTGAATGAAAACCAAAGGCAGAAGCTGTGAGAAAGCAGAGGCTCATGGAGGGGAGTGAGATGAGACCAAGTTTGAAAGTCACATCCCCTGGGCCGTTGTTCACTCACTACCCCCTTCAGTGGATTCTCAGAGCTTCCACCAAGTGCCAGGGCCCCAGGACTGGCACTGGGCCATGCGGAAGGGCAAGCCCCAGGAGCAAGCACATGATTAGATCCTGCAGTAGGAGGTGACAGAGAGGACCCTGAGGCTAAGGGTGCTCTGCAGAGGGTGCTTGATCCAGGAAGGCTTTCTGGAGGAGGTGATCTGGGCCTGAGGGGACTCCAACCAGAGGGACCAGCACAAGCAGAGCTTGGAGGTGGGGGAGCACAGGGTGGGAGAGAGAATAAGCAGTTGCTTGCCAGGGGGTGTCAGTGAGAGGTCGCAGCTGCACTCAAGGTTAGAGAGGTAGGCAGGGGCCAGGCCAGTCTAAAGAGTTTGGACTTAATCCTTTATCACAGCCAACAGTTCCCAACCTTGTTTATTTACTTTTTCCCTTTATTCTAGTGACGCAGGAGAGATGGTATTGAGATACCTGACTTCCGCTGCGGGTGTGCCCCAGCTTATAAATCATTTCCACCAGCCTAGCCGGAGTCCTAGCCCTTCCTTTCCACTGGAGAAAGCAAATCAGAACATAAGACTGAGAGAGTGATGTTATCATAGGGGTAACCTTGAAACTATCTCGTAAATCCTTCACAGATGTCAACTCTTCAACCACTCTTAGTCCTGGATGGATTGTTTGTGTGTCTCCACGCTGAGGCTGAGGAACACCCCATGCCCCTACCCTAGGCCAGTGGGAGCCACTAGTGGGTTTTGAGTGGGGGAAAGTCCTCTGTTTTGGAAAGGTTTCCCTGGCTGCAATGTGTGAGGAGAACACAGTGATGACCATGAGTTAAGGAGACCGGTTGGGAGACGGCTGCCATGATGGACATGGGATAGGATGCCACTTCCACCAGGGAGGTGGTGGCAGGGATGATGAGTGAGGGGCAGGTCTGAAAGAACTAGAGGAGGGGCTTCCCTGTCAGTCCAGTGGTGAAGACTCCGCGTTCCCGCTGCAGGGGACACGGGTTCCATCCCCGGTTGGGAACTAAGATGCCACGTGCCTCATGGTGCAGACAAAAAAAAGGGGGGGGGGAGAACTAGAGGAGCCCAAATTGACACGCGGACTCACTGGATGTGGGGTGACAGTGGAGGAAGTTCGAGAACAATGCCCAGTGTCCTGGCGCGGCTGGGTGGTGGTATTGCCCACAGATAGGAGATGCAGGAGGAAGAGGATGGGTTTGGAGGGAGTCCGGGCACAAGGCAGGGGGCAGGTAATGAGCAGGGCTCAGGATAAGCTGAACGTAATTTACCTGCTGTCCCCCCGGATATGCCCCGTGTTGGTAGGTGGGTCCACGGGTCCGAAGCTCAGAGGGGAGGTTTGGGCTGGTCTCAGAGGCCTGGGGGTGGCAGCTGAAACCACGAGTAGGCATACGGTCGGACAAGCACGTGGGTACTGCTCCTGGTACAGCCCTGCCCACTTCCCATCCCAGGAGTCTGACTCTGCGGGGAGCGGGGGAGGGGTTCCTGGAGCAGGGACCCTGGGCTCTTTCATCTCATGCCATTGGTATCTGGCCACCCAGTAGGTGCAGAATACAAGTTTGCTGGATAAGCAAAACCAACCTGAGGCCAAGAAAGACTGGTGTCCCCACGGGAATTGTCAACCCCTTGGTTGGAGACAGAAGCCCCCGCCTCTCCTCGCGGCGGGGCTTTGCTCACGAGGAGAGGATGAGAAAGAGACTGAGCGGGTGAAGGGGAATGAAAGAGGAGACATAGAGGGGGGCGGGGAGGGGAGTGTTTCAAAGGAGGGAACGAGAGAAAGAAGGATGAGAGAGAAGACAGATCGGCAATGGAAAGACAGACGGAGGGGGGAGAGGAAGGGAAACAAGGGCTCAGGGAGCCGGTGCCAGGGAGGCCAACAGTGCCAACAGCTCTTCTCATCAAAGCCCAGTGCTGGTGCTCGGAGAGAGCATCCTTCATCCGCCCTGCCTCTCCAGCCATGTCCTCCCAGTTCCCCCAGCCTTCTCCAGGGCAGTCCCTCCACCTGGAGCACCTCCACCCCGGCCCACCCCTGTGCTCCAGCCTCATCCCTGCTCGTCCTGGGTGGCTCTGTGTAAAGGTTGCATCCTCAGAGGAGGTCCCTGCTTAGGGCACCCCATGCTGCCTCTTGGCATGCGTCTCACTTCTAACTCGGCCTTTTTCAGCTTTCGGTGTTGCTTGGTGTCAGCCTCCTTCACTGGACTGTAAGTTCCCTGAAGTAGGTGCCAAGTCTGACGCATAGTAGGGGCCCGCTCACAGTTGCTGACTGAATGAGTTCATGTAGTGAGCCCCCAATAACTGCCAGGCGCTGCACGGGGTCTTATATTTGTTATCTCATTTAACCACCTACATGATCCCATGAGAGAGGTTTTACATTTTGTTTTACAGAAAGAAAGCCCAAGACATGGAGAGGTGAGCGCCTTACCCAGGCCACGCAGCTAACAGGTGGCAGCGTTGGGATCTGAGCCCCCATCCCCTCTCCGCCACGCCACCTCCAAAGACCGTGGAAGACATGTTTCCCATGGGAACAGTGCTTCTTCCAAACATATTGTTTTTCTCCATTTTCATGCATTTTATTAAACATTTCCAAATGAGGAAACATGGAAATATTTTTTAATAAGAAGAAAGAAAACATTGCAAATAGTGAAACTGACTCAGAAAGGTTTGCCAGATGAACCATCTGGTTTTTAATTTAATAACCATTCAAAGAGGTTGACAGCGCTCCTCTTTCTGAAGAAAACAGACCGTGGAAGGAATGGCAGCTGGCCTCCCTCAAATGCTGTATCCATTTGCGAAGTGGGGAAGTTGAACAAAACTTCTTAGCCTAACAAAGGGAGGGAGAGACCCAAGAGAAGACAAAGACACCCCAAGAAAAGCTGAGCTGGCATCCTTGTTCAGACTTCCCTGTAGAGAGGTTGCATCCAGATGTGTGACACCAGCCAGATGTCCCGACTCTCCCACATTTGGCAAAAGTCTCCAAGGAAAACTGCCAGAGGAGGTATGCATGCCACCACCTCTGAGAGAAAAAGACACACCCACCGTAGTCACAGAAAGGGGATGAGCTGCTTCTGTCTGGTTGTTTGTTGGAGTTGTCTGTTTTGGTGGTGGTGGTTTTCTCCCCTTTTAAAAATAACCAGAGGCTTTGCACCCATGCTGTTAGTTCTTGGGGCTGGAAACAAGAGACTAGATTTAGGTTTGCCTTGGAAAGATTCAACGCTGTTGCCTTGAATTACCTGGTGGAGGGAAATGTCCTTATTTTCCTAAATTCAAAGCCAACTTGTAAAAAATAGAACACTGGCTATAGGAATGAGGCAGATGAGGGAGTGACTTCGTGGATCCGTGTGTCATCAGACATGTGGTCCAGTAGGCTGGTGGTTAGCCCTGGGCCTCCAGGGCCATTTATTTTATATTTTAAGATGTTTATGAGGGAAACTGTTTTTAAGAAAAGAAAGAATTTTTTTTTTTTGGTCTTTAAGTGAATTCACTTGTAGCTGGAATAACGGAGTAGCTCTAAAGTCACTGTAATAAGCCATTTATTCCTCAGCTAACTTTGAATTTCAGTGGTACTCTTTCATATACCTCAAGCATTTCTCAAGTCCTCCTAAACTAAGGCTCATAATATGCTTAAGAAATGGTGATTTTCTCCCCAACGCTGGAATCACATGCCCTTTCATGATGAGGGCCCTTGATAATTAGGAGTTGATTATATTGGCAACCAAGACAAAAGTAGAGGTAGGGATGGGAGTGAAACCCAGGACTCCATGAAAATGTCTTCCCTTGGGAAGAGTTCTCAGGCCCCCTGATCCCAGCTGGTACTCACTCGCCAGTCACACACAGTCCCCTGGCCATTATCCTACTGGCAGGGACCAAGCAGGAGCTCCGCGTTGCTAGGACAGGCTGGCATCTGCCCAGGCCCACAGATGCTGCCACCACGCCCCACCCTGGGTCCTGCTCACTGCAGCCATTTCTAGAATCAGAAAAAAGACGGGTTTCTGGCCCAGTTTTTTCACTCATTTGCTCTGAGAAGTTAGGGAGGCTAGTTAGTCTCTTGAGCTTCTCATTGTTTTATTATAAAATTGGGATAACAGCCCCTGTCCCTCTGACCTTGTCCTGCTGGCTTGTGATAAAGACAAAATGGGATCATTCATTCATACATTCAACAAGTATTTCACTCCTCACCACAGCCTTGTGAGATGGTCAGGGCAGACATTATCATACCCTGTTTCGGTAAAGAGGAAACAGATCCTGAGACAGTAATTTGTTCAAGGTCACAAAGCCATTAGGGCATGAAAGGCCGTTCTTCAGCTCCAGATCCTGCATCTTTTCTGCCATGACAAGGCCAGGCTTATACACACTAGATTGTAACAGCACAACAATAGCCAACATTTTTTAGTGTGTCTATGTGCCAGGCGCTGTTCTAATGGTTTAGAAATATTAGCTCATTTAACCCTAAAGGTAACTCTGTGTGAGCTGGTACAAGTATTATCCCCTTTTACAGATAGGAAAACTGAAGACAAAGTCATGTAGATACTAAGGAGCAAAACCCAGATTCAAACATAGGTAGTCCACCATGACACCTAACCATGGTCCACACCGGTGGTCTCCTACCAAAGACAGTGTGTAGGCATCAAATGGAGAGTGCAGAAGCTGAGTGGTGTGGGGTTAGAGACAGAGAGCCCACATTGGCTGGGTGGGTCAGGGTAGGCTTTGAGCTGCTTCTTGAAGGGTTATTTAGAAGGGAACAGCGAGGACAGTGGCAGGCATGAGAGAAGCAAGAAAGGTGTGAAGCAAGCTTGGAGCACAGCAACACTGAAGAGGAGGCCAGAAGAAGAAGCCAAGAAGGATGGTCAGGGCAGGAGGAAGGCAGGAGAGCAAGCCACTGAGGATGCCAAGAGGACTGTTCTGAGGAGGGAGGCACCAATAGGATCCAAGGCCACCAAGGGGTCGAGTCAGGTACATGTTGGGTTTTTCACTGGAGAACTGAGCAAGCACGGGTTCCACAGCTCAGTGGGGCCTGGGATCTGACTGTGTGAAGCTGGGGAATGACTGGAAGGTGAAGACAAAGAATCCACTTGGCTTGATTCCTGAAAATTCCCAACAAACAAACCAGACCCAGGACAAATGGCTAGAGCCATTAAATCACTAAGGTCCATATGAAAAGAGCTAGGTCACAGCTACTGTCAAGAAGCTGAGTCCTTATGAATAGTGAGAACCAACTTCAAGCCCAAGGAAGGAATTTGGCAGCCAATTTGACAAAAGTTTATCTGCCAAAGAGAACAGCTGAAGTCACCTTAACATGAGTCACTGAATTACTAAAGCAAACATCGCTTTCACAAAGGGACAGGAAAAGCAACAAGTAGGCCATATTCATTCCACAAATATTTACTGAGCACCTTTCAGGCCTTAGGCTCTGAGAAGGTACCCAGAAAAGGTTACAAAGAAGAGTATAATGTAACTCCAGGGTTGGACAAATAGGCCAATGGAACAGAATAGAGAACCCAGAAATTGTTTCACTTTCACATATAATCTATATCACAGAGGTAGCATTCTCAGTGGGAGAAAGGATGAACTACTTGTTAAGTGGACCTGGGATAATTGGTTATCCATATGAAAAAAGATGAAGTTGTATCCCTACCTCACACCACACACAAAATCAATTCCAGGTGAATTGAAGACTTAAATGTGAAAGGCCACATTTAGAAACATTTAAAAGAAAGTCTTATAACCGCAGATAGGAAAGGATTTCTTTAAAAAATTATACAAGTTGCTAATTATAAATGAAAAGGATGATAAATTCAGCTATAGTAAAATTTAAAACTTCTGTTCATTAAAAATACTATAAAGCAAATAAAAAGACCTGGCACAAACTGGGAGAAGATATTTGCAATACATAAACTGTCTAGATAAGACAAAGTTCTTATCTAGAATTATATAAAGAACTCTTATAATGAATTAGAAAAAAAGAAAAACAAACCAATAGAAAAACAAGCAAAAGTCATGAATGGTACCTCACAGAAGAGGAAACACAAATGACCAATAAACATATTAAAGGATACACAGCTTTTATCAGGAAAATGTAAAGTAAAAGCATGATGAGATACCAGTTTGCCCACTGGTTTGGGAAAAATTGAAGTCAGATGACGATGTGTTGATAAAGACATAGAGCAACAGGAACATGTATTCACTGCTGGTAGAAACCTAATGGTGCTGCCGTTTTGGAAAATAACTTGACATTTTCAAAGGAAGTTAAATATGTACATGCCTTACAAACCGTAAATCCACTCTTAGCTATGTGTCCTAAGACTCTAACACAACCAGGAACTATGATTAAGAATGTTTGTAGCAGTATTGCTCATTAGAGGAAAAACCTAGAAACCACTCAAATGTCCATCAATAGGTGAATGAATAAATAATGGTATGTTCATATGATGAAGCACAGTACAGGAATGAGAATACACTATAGTCACATATATCAACATATATGTTGAGTGGAAAAAAGCAATTCAGAGAAGAGTTCATTGTATTAGTTATCTACTGCTGTGTAACAAATTGCCCTGTAATTTAGCAGCTTAAAACAACAAACATCTGCTATCTCACAGTTGCTATGCATCAGGAATTCAGGGACAGCTTAAATGGGTACCTCTGGCTCAAGAGGTCTCATGAGATTGTAGTTCAGGCCTGTGGTCTCACCTTAAGGCTTGACTTAAGGGGTTTCTGCTCCCAAGTTCACTCACCACTTGGGTGGCTTCTCCCAAGGGAGAGCAATTCAAAAAAGAACAAGGTAGAGATCTCCCAGACAGAAGCCACAGTCTTCCTAAAACCCAACCTTAGAAGTGATAGCCATATTCTGCCATATTCTATTCCTTAGAAACAAGTTACTAGGTCCAGCCCACACTTAAAAGGAGGGGATTACAAAAGTGTGTGAATACCCCAGGAAGAGGGAGAATACCGGGGGTCATTTTAGAGGCTGCCTATCACACTCTTATGGTACGATTTCATTTTTATAAAATTCTGAAGTAGGCAAAACTAAATTATATATTGTTTAGGTAGGTATACATAGCTAGGTAGAAGCACTGTGAGGAGTTTGAGATTAACATATACACACTTCTATATATAAAATAGATAACCAACAAGGACCTACTATGTAGTGCAGGGAAGTCTATTCAATATTTTGTAATAACCTGTAAGGGAAAAGAATCTGAAAAAAAAAAATATATATATATAACTGAATCACTTTGCTGTAAACCTGAAACTAACACAACATTGTAAATCAACTATACTTCAATTAAATTAAAGAATTAAAATATTTTAAAAAAGAGAAGCACTGTGAAGAAAAACAAGAACACAGACATGAAATTCAGGATGTTGATGATCTCTGGGGGGACATGGGAGGCTGAGAATGGAGAAAATGCACAAGTGGTTTCAACAGGACAGTGAGTTCAGGAATGCTTACTTTTATGCTTTGTAACTTAATTTTATGTTATATATATTTGTGGTCTTTTTTTCTTAGGTTTAGTTTTGTGTTTGATATTATGGAAGTTATACCTGCATACATTTAGAGTCAATTGTTCTGTGGTATTTGCTGTCCTCCACCAGTTTTTCCCATTTATGCCTCCCCACGGGTAGTGCTTTTACCTTCTTTTGCTAATTAATTTTAACCTTTTCCTCCATGTCTCTTCATAACACACTATATTGCTACTTTTCAGTGCTTTGGTTTCGGCATCATCTATCCCCTTCCCACAGCGGAAGATGAGGATTTAGTTCCTTTTCCTCCCCTCCAACTCTTCCTGTCCCCCCATCCTCCTTTCATCATTATATCACGTTTTTGGTTAGATCAGTAATCGGTGTTTACATTACCCAGCCAACACTAATTTGACTCTATTCAGAGCTGAGCCTTGTAGTAAAGGATGATAGCTTTTCCTTCCCTGCATAACTTTTTGTTTCTCCTGGTTAATTACCATGTTTGTTCATTTGCTTAGTTTGCTGTGTATTTATCACTAACTCAATTCTAGACTCTGACAGTTGTCTAAATTTCTTCTCAGGATGTTCAGGCACTGCAGGTTTTCTATCAATTTCATCTTCTTGGAGAAATACCTTCCAGAGCTGTCTGACCTGCTCCAGTCTGGATGGGTTGCCCTCCATGCCTGGTGCGTGGCCGTCACCCAAGGACCTCCTGGTGCCATCACCCCAGGCCTCTCTCCTCTGTGGATCCCCAGTTTCCTCCATCTCAGGGCTTCCTCCTTCTGGGTTTACTCCTTTGTTCTGGTGACGCACACCCTCCTGTAGCTTCATGAGAAAGGGTGCAAAGGAGGCAAATCTTTGAGAGCCTTGGCTGGTTTGGAATTCTGGTTTGGAGATAATTTTCCTTCAGAATTTTGAAGCCTTTATTCCATGGCCTTCTAGCTTCCAGTGTTGCTGTGAAAAAGTCCAGAGTCACTCTGACTTCTGATTCTTGTGTTTGACCTCTCTCTCTGTCTCCCTGGAAGCTCCATAGCATCTTCTCTTTTCCCCCTGGTGTTCTAAAATTTCACAATAATGTGCCTTGCTGTGAGTCTCTTTCCATCCACTGTGCTGGGAACAGTGGGCCCTTAATCTAGAAACGTGTGTCCTTCCGCTCTGGGAAATTTTTTAATGGTGTCTTTTTTTTTTTTTTTTTTTTTGCGGTACGCGGGCCTCTCACTGCCATGGCCTCTCCCATTGTGGAGCACAGGCTCCGGGCGCGCAGGCTCAGCGGCCACGGCTCACAGGCCCAGCCGCTCCGCGGCACGTGGGATCCTCCCGGACCAGGGCACGAACCCGCGTCCCCTGCATCGGCAGGCGGACTCCCCACCACTGCGCCACCAGGGAAGCCCCTAATGGTGTCTTTAATGATTACTTCTTTCCTTCTTTTCCTTTTTTCTCCTCCTCCTTCTTTTTTTCCAGTTCTCTCTTTCTGAGACTCTCGGTATTTGAATTGGTAGATTGATTCACTAATTTTCTCGTATTTTCATCTCTTTCACTGTCTTTTGGGAAACTTCCTCAATTTATTTTCCAGACCCGTGGGAGGACTTTTTTGGTATAGCATGCCATTCTTGTCCCATGGGTCCAATATCTTGTTTTATCTCTCTTAAGATGTTAACTACAGGATTTGTTTCAAGAGTTCTTCTCTGTTAATGGTCAGTATTTGATCCAGAGTCTTTTTTCTTTGTTTGTTTAATTGACTGATTTGGTCTGTGTCTTTAATGTTTGAGACTTTCCTCAGATGTCTGGGGATTCCTGGTTGTCTGCTTATTTTTAAAAGCAGGAAACGAAAACTGTTAGTTGTAGAGGGATGTGAAGAGAGAGCAAAAGTAACATGTGTGTTTCATCTACCGTCTTTACCCAATTGTACAATCTTCCATATCTGTCATTTATTTCATAATAGTAAAAAGTGAAAAAAACCATAGTCCACACACGCTAATGATAAATTAATAACTATAATAACCCTAAAAAAAATACCTACACCTTTTCCTCCTTAGCCTTTAAGGAAAAACATGGGACTCTTTTCTCCAAAAAATTCTCTATTGCAAAAAATATCATGAGATTAGTATGTGAGTTTGTGACAAGTGTAAACCACTCTAAAATTGTGAATAGATTTGGAAACAATTTTTCCCTCCTCTCCACTCCCACAGTCCTGAATCACCAGCCCTGCTCTCTCACTCATCACTTCCTGCTTGGTGAGTTGCATGCGTGTCTTATCTCCATGATGATGCTCCAAGCCACGGGAGAGCAGGGTGCATGTCTGATTCATCTCCAGATCTTCAATAGCCCCTGTCAGAGGGGAGATCATCAAAGTCTGACAAACGATGAATGAATAACATCCTCAAGATCTGCTTCTCCTCTCCTCAGCACACATAGTTAGCACCAAGGGATTTTAAATGGTGAATGAAAAAGAAACCCACAAGAACATAAAGAGAATTTAGAGAAAAATAAAGCAGTAAATCAAACCTCAACTTTAAAAGAGAGACACATTACTGGTTGCTTTTATTTAATTCCACTTTGAGTTCTGATCTCTTTTCCTCGGAATCCACCCACATATGAATAGGATGGACCATGGTCCCGAGGGCAGCTGAGCAGCCCAGGAACTCTAGTTTAAGCAAAGAAAGGAGGACTTTAGAGACCCATGTCCACAGCAAAGCCAATAAGTCCACAGAAGATAGGCTGCAAATTAAGTCCAAACCCCATAGTTCAGCATTCAAGTCTCTCCATTGCTTCTCCTTGGGTACCTGCAAACTTTCTAGAGGTTCTCACTGTCTGGGGCCTGTCTTCTTTAATCAGTCTTACATGTAGCTGCTAGAAGAATCATTCTCAGATACCAAGTGTCTTGTGTCCCTTCTTTGTCCAAGAACTTAAAGTAGATTCCTTTCATCCCTTCATCAGATAGTTTTCCAGCCTAAATGCCAAGACATCTTTATCCTCATCCCCCTTTATCTTCATCCCCCCACTTCATCTTCATTCCCCCCTCCATCATCATCCCTCCCTCCATCTTCATCCCTCCCTCCATCTTCATCCCTCCCTCCATCTTCTTCCCTCCCTCCATCTTCATCCCTCCCTCCATCTTCATCCTCCCTCCATCTTCTTCCCTCCCTCCATCTTCATCCCTCCCTCCATCTTCATCCCTCCCTCCATCTTCTTCCCTCCCTGCTGGGACCCTCTACCCACTGCACTTGTAAATCCCTGCCACTGTATTTTTCTATAGATTGTTTCTCAGACTGATAACACATACCAATCTCAGCAATAATGGTAATTGCTGACACTTAGTGTGCACTTACTCTGGGCCGAGCACTGTGCTAATATTGCTGGTGAATTATTTTCCTTACTCCTCCCATCGGCAGATAAAGAAATTGGGTCACAGAGAGGTTAAGTCATTTGCCCACAGCCGTGGAGCTACTTAAGGTGGAGCTGGGGCTCAAAGCCAGGGAAACTGAGCCCGAGACCACAGGCTCGCCTCCTCTCTACCCACTGCCTCAACCTCACTGTCATCAGACCTGACCCAAGACCCCTTCCAGGAGATGACGACCCCGGCTGTACTCTACACATGTGTTTGCTTGTTGCTGGCTTGTGGCATGGAGCCATCTTTAACTCTTGCCCCGTCTGTGTCCCCACACTCAACCTGTCACTGAGTCTCGCTGCTTCACAGACTCCAGAGTCCATCCCTCCAGGGAAGGAATCCCTACCACTAACCCCAGCACAGGCCCTTAGAGCCAGGGTCACCACCATTCTTCCTGGCCAAAGAGAAGCAGGCTGTGAGTGGAGGGGACCACATCAGCCCAGGGGCCTTGCAGAGAGCCAGGGCTGTGGGGAATGGGATGGGGAGCGTGGCTGCCCATCCAAGGCCATGTCAGACCTGGGATGGAGCTGGTGTCCCGGGGCCGGGCAGGGCACACTCCCTCTTGGGGATCAGACCTGGGCACCAACAGCCTATGCTACTCCAGCGTGGCCAGATGAGCAGACACAGTGCAGCCCTGGGGACATGAGGCCAACTGGAAGGAGCAGGCAGCCAGGGTGCCAGCTGGGTAGCAACAGAGTATCACTGGGGAGCAAGCAAAGCAGGTGGGGGAGGGCAGGTAAGACAACCAGCAGAGCTTTGGGGAGGGATGTCTGCTTTTCAGATGTCGCCCCTAGAGTTCTGGGCATGCATGCCCTTGTGCAGACAGCTGTGAAAGGCTAAAGCCACCCTCCTCTAGTTGCTGGTAGAGGATTCAAGCTGGGGCTGGACGGCCCACCAACGATGTGCTTACCGGGATCTGCTTGGGCCAGGCTCAGGTGGGCCATGAAGGTTGCTGCCTGCACCTCCCTCCTGGCTTCGCGCATTTGCTTCCCACCTGACTACCCCACCCCTGTGCTGCATCTTTTTAATCAGTCTACTTACCACCTACAGACCACTCTTCCCAGTGGGCCGTGTCATCTTGTCATTCATCTGCTCAAGAACCAAGAATCATTTCCAAGGCCTCTGAGACCAGATCCAAACCTCTTATCCTGGAATTCAAGGCGTTCCAAAATCAGACCCTTGGTCTCCATAGCTACCTCATCACTTGCTACTGGAGCCCAGGTGCCCTCCTGTTGCTAAAACTTCCTCATCATTCCCCAAGTCACACAGCAGTCACTTCCATCTCCCTGATGCTGAGGGAATAGCGAAAAAGGCATGGGCTTTGCTTTGGTTACTTCCTGTGTGTTTCCAGGCAAGTCACTCAATGCCTCTGTGCTTCCAATTGCTTTACAGGATGTGAGAATCTGAGTGTTTGTACACAAAGTGCTAGCTAGCCACAGGGTAATGTGTATTGTGTGGCTCCTGCTAATACAGTGTGAGTCCATAAACGGTATCCGTCATAGAGTGCCCTTGGTGTTCCCCGCTTACGTGCCCTCCATCTCCTTTCTGACTAGCAGACTTCTGCCTCCTTTTACGCTGATCTCCAGATGTACCTGTATCTGCAGCCTTTCCAGCACACCTGACCTGGGGCGGGGGTTAAGGGTAAGAAAAGCAACATTTGTCAATTGCCCACTGGGCGCCACACCCTGTGGGTGGGGGTGTGGGGCTCAGGGAGAGCACTGGCAGTAGCAGCTAATACTTTCTGGTGGTCTCCTTGTACCAGACCCCATCCCAAGCACGTCATGTAAGCCTTGCTGGTAACTCAGTTCTGTAGATTAAGGTTCCTAAATGGCTTTCTGCTCTATCCAACCAGGATGGTTTGGTCTCCCTGGCCCCATCTCACCTTTCCCATCCAGTGGCCTCCAAGAGGCTGATGGGAAGAGTTTAATCAAGGAGTGATGTCAGGCTCATCCTGTTAGAGAACATTTTGAGAAAGGACCCGCCTTCATCTGCCCTGCCACCCCAGGTGCAGCCAGGCCCACCTGCTGCACTCAGGTTGGGCCCTGTCTTTTCATAAGGGCATTCCCTCTGCCTGGAACTGCCTTCCCCCGGCCGGCCTGGAAAACTCAAGCCTCTGACTAATCCTCCTACATTTGAGTCGAGGTCATTGCCCTTTCCCTCCTGTCCTCCAGGTGCCTCGTCCACTCACTTACTGACGCTTTCACAGATGTCTGCATCCTGGATGGACCCTTGCCCTGGGCTGAGAACCCTAAGGCAGGGGCTGTATCCTGTTCATCTTTCTATCTCAGTGCCTGGCACAGAGCCTGGCCCACAGTGGGCCTTGGTGTTTGGGGATGAAGGGAGGGAGGAAAAGGATGGGGTGGAATGGGTATCCGGCAGAGGGAATGGTGGTGATACATTTCCAGCTGGTTACTCCCAGGGCGGGACAGCCACGAGCCTCCATCCAGCTCAGAAGAGGAGGCCATGGCTCCGTGGAGGCTCCAGAGCCTCCCCTGGAAACAGCTCCAAGAGAGCCCCGGCTACGGCAGCCTCCCTCCAGACACCTGGGAGGTGCCAGTCTTTGGGCTCCATCAGCCTTCTTAGGGGAAATTGCTAAATGCGTTTGGTGATTTTTTTTTGACATTCTCCTTGTTCGGGAGCTTGTGATTTCAGATTAATCACATCCACATACATTTAGACTGTCAGCTTGGAAGGGAAAATCTAAATTTTGTTACTGCATGATTTCATCCAGAGGTATTTTACTGAAAGGACGTCTATGATATGGTGCAAATCATGACAAAACATTTTACCGCTGGGACCAAGCTCGTGGTGGGGGGTTGGGGGAATGGACGGAGAACTGTAGGCAGGATCTGGGTGGGCAGAGTTGCGGCAGCTTCAGTCTCCTGAAGAGATCCGTGTGCCACCATCGCTGCTGTCTCCATCTCAGCAAAATGTCACATTTCCTTCTTTGTCCAGGTTTACCCAGAGCCTTTACTCCCGGGAATGGCAGTTCCACTAACTAACTCCTGTCTTCCCCCCCGGCAGGTACCATGACCAGCAGGACGTAACTAGTAACTTTCTGGGTGCCATGTGGCTCATCTCTATCACATTCCTTTCCATTGGTTATGGGGATATGGTGCCCCACACATACTGTGGGAAAGGTGTCTGTCTTCTCACGGGCATCATGGTGAGTACCTGCCTCGGACAGTTACCCTTCCCCACCCACCGAATGCTGCTAGGAGCAGCGCCTTTATGGTGGGTGCAGGGGGCCCTCCTCATCCGGGCATGGGGCCAGCTGCTAGTTAACAGGCCAGCATGCGTGTCCCTGCACGTAGAAAGGCAGATGTGATATCTGCGTGGCTGCTCACTGTTTCATTTCCTTGTCTAAGATAGGACTATGTCCCGGTTGCTGACATCTAATGGCCTCTTCATAGCCCCCCAGAAACGGGCCGAGTGAAGCTGGCCATGGGTCTTACCCTCTGCTCCCATCCACCAGCCCCGGTGAGCATTAGGGCTTGCAGTTCATTGTCCTCTTTCCTATCGCCTGGGCCCCGCAGACCTTGGTACCACATCTGATAGAGTATAGCTAGAACTCACTGAGCCGGCCATGAGAGACCCGTGTCCTAGACTGGGTTGGCCACTGCTTTGGTCTTGGTTTGATGACATGGCCCTGGGCCAACTCTTGGCCTCTGCATCCAAATGTTGAGGTGCCAGGTTCTGAGTGCCAGTTCCCTCCCAGTGTTGGCACCCGGCTATCCTGTGACTGCATCCCCATCTCTCCCCAGGTGTCCAGCAGCTGTGCTGCCTCCTTTCAAAGTGTATATTCCTCCCACCCATCACCCTGCCATCCCCCACCCCTACACACACTTGTGCCCATCACACGGCCACACAGCACGGAGTTTGAGAGAGATGTGGGTAGGGAGTCGGACCAGAGTCTGAGTCCCCGTTGCTCGCTGCAGCGCTGGACCCTCCTACTCTCCAGCCCCACAGCCGCAGTGCTCTGACCCCATGACCTCACTGTGGACTCCAGGCAGGGCACTTGGCCTGTTGCACCTCAGCATGCTCGAGTACAAAGGGCGGATGGGAGGCCTGCTCTGCCCTCCTCCCTGGCTGGTGATGGGGATAAACTGCAATGCTTTATGTTCACGCACTCCGTCAGCAACAAGGAGCTGCGCCACCCTCGGTGCTGGCGAGTCCTCGGCGTCCCTGCCGCCACTACTCCTTCACTGGCCGGAGGTGAGGGCTCCTCACCTTGCTGTGCTTTCTGGCCAGGACAGGCAGCCCTGCCCTTTGACCTCCTTCCCAGAACCCCAGAGTACAGAGTAAACACACCAGGTCCTCTTTTCAGAAGAGGAAGCTGAGGGTCAGAGAAGGAGCGGGCAGCTAAGCCTGGGTGTCGTGGGGGTGACGGTGGACAGGAGGCCTGTGACTTGGTCCTGGGTCTCCGTGGTTGGTTACGGCAGCCCTCCCCAGGGAGCCCTCTCTGCACACCCCCCCCCATCCTCAAAATCCTTCCAGGGCTCCCTCAGATTTCAGTCATCACCCCCACTTCTCCAGGAGGACACAAAAGACCCTCCTTCTGAAAGGGAAGTGACGCCTTTCTGCAGTGGGAAGGGGGTTAAGCCCTCGCCAGCCTGGTGGCCTCCTGGGACTGATCTCAGTGACAAGGCAGCTCAGAGCAGCAGAGGCCATAGGGTCAGAGGCCTGGGGCCGTGGGGCTGGTGAGCAGGAGGGGTCCAGTGCTGCCATGTCACGACTGGACACCGTCCTCTCCCCTTTGGACTGAAATCCAGAGCCGGTGCATATTAGCAGGTCCTGGGCAACAGTTAATGAGAAAAGGCTTAGCGCTGGGGTTGGGATAAATCACGGGTAAGTGTAAGCCCTCAGAACAAATACCTCCCATGGGTTAGTAGGAGTCTATCTGGCACAGCTCCAGCTGTCACCAGGAAACCAAGGAATGATTCTTCCTTCCAGAAGGGAATGAAATGTTGCCCGAAGGCCAAAGCTTTCCTGTCTCAGAGCCGCTCGTGGGGTGCAAGCACCAGCTCTCAGCCAGTCCCGCACGGAGCCAGGCTGCCAATAGGTGGATGGCCCTGCTGGGAGCCTCCGTTATTTTTAAATACAAGCCATTTGCCCTCTCAGCACGGAGCTGTGCCCCATCCAAGAAGCAGCCCCATAGCCACCATTTCCCTGGTTCCCTCACTCCTGCATCTCCGGGCTTCTGCTCTGGCATGGCTAGGGGGTGGGTGAGCAGGACCCCTGGGCCCCTCCCTGACTTCTCCTGGTGTGTGGTCTTCAGCACCCGCTTTTGCTCCTGGGGCTGTAGCAGCTCCTTGGAAAGGAGTGTTTGTTCCTTGTGGAGAGAGGAGTGATCAAAGTGGAAAGAACAAACAAGTGAGGAGGAACTGATACCCACCCCCCATATTAAAAATACAGCACATGCCTTTTATCTTCTCCTTTTGCACAAAACCTGCTGCGTAAATATATACCTATCTATAACAGAGACAGGGAGCTCCCCTCCTCTCATTGTCAGTGTGTTTACCCAAATTAAAATCAGCTGCCTCCCTCTGGGGTCTGACAGTGAGGAACCCTGGTGGCATTTTTACTAACAAATGTGACTTTTCCAGCTGAGTCACTCCTTTCCAGGGTTTCGCATGGCTGAGAATCCCTTCCTCCCCTCTCCCAGCCTCCCAACACTTTGTACATCTCCTGATTATTATTGAAAGTGCCTTTACTAAAGGTAGGGCTTCCTGTTTGGTTACCATGGACACCATGCAGGCCAAGGCAAGGCCTGCTCGGGAAGGGAAAGGAAGAATTTGTGTGTGCGGGCTGTAAATAATCTTAATCATTGTTTTCTCTTGGCAATCCCAGTAACGGTGTAATTATCAACCATTAAGCAGGGTATATAATTGTCTGAACAACTTGACATTGTTGGCACAGACCTGGTGTGTTTGAGAGATTTCATCCACAAAAGCAGGTATCTCAAAGTGCATCATCTTTCCATAAAGAATTTTATGATGACAGTTACAAGGTAGAGAGAAAGCTGGCAATATTTAGTACCAGAATGGGCCTTTGAAGGCTTTTTGGTTCTGCAGGCATCTGGAAGACTTTTGGGGCCCCCAAGACTCCTTGGTAGGAATCCCATTTCAATACAGCCAGTTTCTAAAGCTGGACTCACTCTGTGGACCCTTCATGAGTTAGGGACAAATAGACAAAAGCTTCCAGGATATCTGTGGGGGTCACTGAGCTTTTCCCCGAGGCTTCATGAGAGAGGCTTCTTTGAACTGCAAAAGGAAAGGGATGATGAAGTAAAAGGTAGCACAAATTGAGTCATCTGGGGAGGAGGGAAAAAGAGGGCTCAGTAAGACATCTGCTTAATGTCAGTTTTAGAAGATGAGCTTCTCCCTGAAACACCTTGGTTTCAGACCAATTGATGTTATTTTAGCTGTTACATGGTATCTGTTGCAGAAACAGAATCCAACTGTAAATCCTCCAGGCTTCCCTCCTCCATTTGTCATTTTCATTTATGTTTTATTTTATTTTATTTTTTGCTTCTTTAGTTAAGTACACCTCATACTTTTCCCCTTGGGATACTTGTTTTTTGAGACTCTAAGGTTTTCCAGCTGGAAAATGTTTCTTGGAAACAAGGAGGAGGAGGACCAGAGTGGAGGAGACTGGGTCTCTGATTTGGGTCCAGACCTATGGACGAGTTAGGCATGCTGACCCCAGGCCAACCGCTCCTCTCTCTGTTCACTCCTGTACTCCTGCTCACCACGTACCTTGCCAAGTACGACCTCATTAGAGGTGAACCCTCTCCCCTCCCACAGCCCTCCCATGGAAATAGCGTTAGACAGAGAAGACCCAGGGAATTCAGCTGGTGTCAACAAGGATTCAGGACTTGGCACCTCTGAAGGCAAAAGTCTGAGTCATGGATTTGCTCCACAGTCTGACCCCATGGAAGTCATCCTAGCAGCTGCTTACCCTCTTCTGTCCCACTCCGATCTCTCCTCACATGGCCCCCCTGCACACCAACCATTTCTGAGATTCCACACGAGGACAGCTAGGACAGCAGGAGCTCTCACACACCCAAATGAGCCAAGCCCTTGGCAATCTGTCTCTTAAAACCAACCCGCATCCCTGCCGTATCACACAAGCATTCCCAAACTGCTAACAGGGCCCTGTCAGGCTGACAAACTCAGCTAAGTAAAAAGGCCCAAAAGGAACATAGGTGATCATTATACCACTTGAAAGGTGAATACAACAGGAGGGAGGGGGAATCCCATAGTACTTCCTTTATTTCCTCTAAAGAGCCAAAGTTGACCATTAACTTCTGACTCAAGTCTTAGGCTCCTTGTTTTTCCTGCCTTCCACTCAATTCCCATCAGCCCATCCTTTTTTCCTATTCGTCTGCTTCTTCCTTTCCACTTCCCCTGTCTGTCCCATGCTGTTGTGGAGGCAGCACAACTTGTTCCCTGTCTCAGTCTCTGCTCCAGCTCTATATCTCTCTGCATCTCCCCTCTCCCCTTCCCTTCCCTTCCCTTCCCTCCCCCACTCTTCTCTCTCTCTCTCTCTCTCTCTCTCTCTCTCTCTCTCTCTCTCACACACACACACACACACACACACACACACACACACACTGGAGAGGATCAGTTTGCATTTCAGCACCCTGAACACCACTTTCTGAAGGTTGCTGACGTCTGACCCCATCTTTACAAGGTTGCCTCTTAATGGGAATGACCAGATTAGGCTTCATTATTGGCTACTTCCCTAATTCAGCCAGATGATGGATTTTCTAAAAGAAAAGTTGAGAGTATCCACTGCTATTTATTCAAGTTAGAATCAGGGGTTAAGAACCAAGCATCCTTCAGAGAAATATCCATAGGAGAGCCTTGACATCTTTAAGTTGAAAGAAACTGGGAAATGTCATCTAGCCCAGCCTCCTGCCTCCACGCAGAAATGAATCTTAATCATATAAGATAGATGGTTCCTTAGTTAGAACACTCTAGCTTCTCATTAGAACCCTTCTGCATTCAGCAGCCTAGGTTGTGAGCCATAGCAAGAACCATGGAGCAATCCTTCTAGACCCTGGAACTTCGGGATTGTGGAAGGTTGATTGTTTTAATGAAACCTCCAAAGTGGCGTGGTGAGCAGGGAGACTCCTTCAGGCTAATTCTGCCCCCAGCTTTCAGGAGTGATTTAAGCAGAGTTTCCCTGGACCCAGGGTAATGAGGAAGCCTGGAGCCTAGGAAGAACCCTCTCCATCTGATGTTCCATTTTTAACACAGTGATATATCCCTTTTTTGGGCGTTCAGCCCAAAGTTCTTTTGTAGCTCCATACAAAAGAGAGGGATTATATACTCGGTCTGCTTGATGGGAAATGGAGCACACATCTTCCCTCTAGAACAGCTTCTTTTTAAGCTATTTTTTGCTTTTAGAGGCCTGGCTCAATTGATGACACCTACAGACCAGGCTGTCCAACTGCCCATACATATCCTTTGAAAACTGGGCACAGTCTCCTGAAAGTCACAGATGCCAAGAAAACAGGGCCGTCCCTGAACAAGAAAGGAAAATGAGGTCAGAAAAGGAAAGTTCACACAGGCTCCTTTCTTTTCAGTTTGTTGTGCTAGAAATGGGTGGCTGACCAAGTGTACCGAGAAACATGAGATTGTTTTCATGGGAACCCTTGTAAAAAGCTAGGGGAAAGCGTTGCCAACCTCACCTGTGCCAAAACCTTGCACCGACCAACCTTTGCCAACCTGTGGCAAAGGAAAGAGATTATGAAGGAGAGAGTAGGGGATTGATCTACCATATGCATTCCGCCCAACTCTGGTGCAGATTATAGTACCTTTGAAAACAGTCTTTAAGGTTTCCTATGCATTCCGTTAAACTGGGTGAGCCCTAAATGTTATTGATGGATTCCTTCAATCCTAGGACCTCAGTTGCTAAACTGAGCTCTGTGGCAACTATAATTACTGTTTGGCGTCTAGAGGCTCAGACTGCTGACTTTTCTGAGCTTATTGTCTCTTTCCGTGAGTGGAGGTCAGGATGGTGCAGGGTCTCACGTGCAGGAAGAGGGTGATGGTCAACAAGGGGCGTGTGCTCTCTTCCAAGAACCAGGCAAGGGTGGGGCTGTCATCTGCTGCCTGCAGGAGAAGCAGGGCAGGAGCAGTTCTCTCTTGATCCCCCCCACCGCCAGGTCAAGATGCACAGCAAAGAGGACTTCAAAGTCCTTTGGAAGAATGTTGGGATGAGCCCATTTCTGCTCATTTCTCAGACAGTCAAGCAGGCGCCCAGAGGATTAGGAGAGAGAAAGTGAGTCCTGAGGAACTGGCCTCTTTTGCTCACTCTCCCTGGGCTTCCCTGGAATGGACCTTCCAGAGCAGAATAAGAACGCTGGTCTGGAGAATACTGAGCGCCTTCTGCGGGTTCCCTTAAAATCCTGATTTGAGGCAGGTGTGTTGCTATCGTCTTTTAAATCTCTGAAAGATGGTGAATTCATGAGCCTCCTGGTGAAAGCAAGAAGGAACTGAATTTCTTGTGCTGAGTCATAGGCTGGACCTCCAGTAAAAAAGACCCAGCTGGGAGCAAGCTCAGTCACTGAGTACACAGACTCATGCCAACCAGTGTAGCCCTGGGAAGCAGTCTTGGTGGGGTGATGCTTTGCCTCTTCGTTAGATTATTTTCAGGAAAACTCTCCACCACCAACAGGTGATCCATCCAGACTGCACGGCTTTCTTTCCTCCTGGCCCCCTGCTCTGGAGCTGGCGGTGGGGCTGGGATATGCATGAGGGAGGGGGAGGAGCTTGTGTGGATTTTCTGTCTTCCCTGCACACCCTGGCAGGTGACCAAGTGATTGTTCGGTGTTTTAAATTCCCCCAAGCCTCAGCCCCATCCAGTCTCCTGCTCCATGAAGAAGTGGCCAGGTTTATGAAGGCTCAGTCTCCCAGAGGTCAGCTCTGCAGCTAAGCCAAGAGCACTGCAGACCCCTTCATGGGTGCGGGAATCAGGGCCCTGATGGGTTTTGTGGCTTGGCCTTGTCCAGCCAGAGTTCAAGTCCCCACTCCACTCCTGGAGACCCCATCGTGGGCCCGGGGCATGTGGAGTCTTCCGCCTGACCCCTGCCTCTTAATGATGTGCTCTCTCCTCTGG
Organism: Mesoplodon mirus; assembly: GCF_964341445.2. Classification (NCBI taxonomy): domain Eukaryota; kingdom Metazoa; phylum Chordata; class Mammalia; order Artiodactyla; family Ziphiidae; genus Mesoplodon; species Mesoplodon mirus. The sequence continues at coordinate 119,091,644 of NC_138978.1, read as the reverse complement.
TCCTCTTGTTGTCCCCTCACAGGGTGCGGGCTGTACTGCCCTGGTGGTGGCCGTGGTGGCCCGAAAGCTGGAACTCACCAAAGCAGAGAAGCACGTTCACAACTTCATGATGGACACTCAGCTCACCAAACGGGTAAAACGCCACTGTCCACGTCTTAACGGGGGACTTAAGACCAACATGGGAGCCAGTCAGAAAGTAGCCACAGTGGGTTAGGGCTACACCTTTCAGTGGAGGGTGGAGGGAGCCCCAGACACATGCCAACAGCCAGCGCAAAATGGGCACCATGTCCCAAAGCTGAAGGCTCCTGTCTTCTCTTAAATCACTGTGCATGGTTCAGGCAACCAAATAACTTTCCTGATAATTAAATCTATAGCATACAATGATGTAACCCGCCCCCCTTACCTAATGGTACCGAGTAAATCACCCAGCACGAGGTGTTTTTGCTTATGCTTAAATATTTTCATGATTCTCATTAGGAAGGGCAGTAGAAAGTCTTAAAAACAATATTGGGAATGTATCTAAATCCAACCCTTAAAAAAAAATCATTACAGACAATCACTCCTAAATAACGTTCATCAAAATGTCATCATCCAATGTTCCCCCTTTTTGGGTTTTCCAAATAATGTTTCTCCCTTGTAACGTCATGAAAGTGGGTAAGGAGGGTGAAAAACTGAATATAAGCAGGAATGGGGAGATCATGTAGCAGCTCAAAGTCTGACACCCCACTGAATTGTCAGAGAAGAAAAGGCCCATTTAGAAGAGACAGAAACGCGCCTTCCAGGATAACAGCAGGCCAAATGAGCGAGGCAGAAGCTGTTTATTTAATGACAGCTTTTATGGAAAATTCTTTAGAGCTGCAGGCTGAACGAAGGTCAGTAATATGATTTCCTGCAAAACTCTCCTCTTTCCGAAATGAGAGCGAAGCAAAACCCTGTGCTGGGGTCTTGGCCGCTCTCACAATTTTCTCATTTAGGATTAAAGTGGGTTAGGAGACCCCTGAGCAACGAGATTTCGATGGGGGTCTTTGAAAGCTGGAGAAAATATTCAGTGATGAATGTTGCAGCACGGTAAAAATGTGTTCTAAATAGAGACAAAGGCAGGAAGGGAGAACAAAAAGAGAGGGAGAGTGACAAAGGGTGAGCGCGCTCACGCAGAGGGAGGCGCGGGGGAATGGGAAGTTGCCAAGGCCTCTCCAGTTTCTCAGCAGAATTATTTATGGTGTTTGATTGTTTGGTCTTTGATTACATGTACTGGATTCTTTAAAGAGCCTCCATAGATGTGAAAAAGAAGGGGTACAGGCAAATAGTCTTCTGTCGCTGCCATACAGATGGTTGTATATGGTACATCCTGGCACTGAGCTGTCCGTGGTACAAGAGAAAACATGATTTGTATCATCAAGATGGCAGAATGGAGGACCATACCCGTGGGTAGGCCAGCTGGGTTCCACCCAGAGCCCTGTAACCTAGCTGCTTTCCTTCAGCCCCCTAGTAAGCATGTAGAAGTCATGCTAAGCATTGAGCAAATTACCAAAGTTGCCTCTATTCTCCTGGAACAATTTGGTGCAGGAGTCAGGGGCAAGGGAGTCTAGCCTCCAAAACCTTCTCAGAAGCTGTTTCTTAGAGCAGAGACATTAACAGCCTCTCTGTTTATTCAATTTGCTTTTTGAAACCAAGGATATACTTTGTATATCATGTTATTCCTTTGTCCTCTCCATTTTTCACTCTGTGAATCAGACATTAGAGGAAAATAAAGCCGAGGAAAGCCAGCTCCCTCACATGACAGGAAAATAAACATTTTTTCTGCAATATAATTGTACAAGGAGATGAAATTGTGGTTGCTAATTTCAAGCTTTCAAGAATAATTCTCTAAAATCCTCCTCAAGTCTACTTACTTTTTGAAAAGTGGGACTGAAAATCAAATCAACAAATATTTATTGCCCATCTATGAGTACAAGGCATCTTTTTATCAAACAACATCTCACTTTTCTGAGAACACTTAAATCTGTTGAAATGTCCCTTTAATATCTAATATCTTTTCCCAGAGAAACAAACAACACGAAAGGAGTGGCTCTTACAGAGAGAGGATTCTCAAAGCTGGCAAGACTGGAAAGGTTCTTTTACCTAACCTTGATCGAAAGGAAGCTGGCTGTGAGCTTGGCCTGCTCTGGTTTCAGCTCCCCTTGACCTGGTCTCAGAGAAGCCCACCTTTCTTCCCCTGGCGAGGCCTCATCCATCCTCTGTCCTCTCCAGGGGGCCCGCTGTGTCCAGCAGGAGTGGCTCATGGGTCAAACAGAATTCACAGTGAATTCACACTGAATTCTCAGTGAATTCGCAGAGAAAGATCCGGTCTTTGGAGGAGCTGATTGGGACATAATTGCAAACCTCTGAAGAGTGGACAATTAATAGATTTAACAGAGAAAAGCCATCTCTTACAATACATGCAATCTTTATTCTTCAAACCTCTAAGCAGAAAAAACAAAAACGAGGAATTGTAACCTATTAATCATAAAAATACTCAGATGGTTCTAGTCTTTATTTACTCTGCCTGTCTTGCTGTAAAGGCTTCAGCCCAGACTTTTCCACTAGAGTCACACTGTTTTTCTTCATTTATTTGCCAGGGAGGCGGGGGCAGGTGCAGCGGTGGTCTGATGGCACAGGGTCGGAACTCAGTTTCTGGTTTTCCTGATTCCCGTGGCTTTTCTACTCTCACTTGTATAACTTGTCAACCCTGGTGGCAACGTCATTTCTGTATTTAATGCAATCAGATCTTCCCACACTGACTTTGCAGTGTTACTGCCATTGTTAATCTAGAATTATAATTTATTGCTAACCTCTGGGCTACTAGGTAATATGTATGTAAATGACACACAGAGAGACTATAAAAACGATACTAGATCCCCACCTTTTCTCCCACTCAATGCAACACATCCCCCTGTCGCTGTTTTAGGTAACGAAACACACCCATCACAGCTGGATGGCACTCCCTGTGTTCTGGGGACACCAAGATGAGTAAGAGATGGTACCTGCCCTCATACTTACTGCCTGTCCTCAAAGAGCACCTCTCCTTTCTAAAGAGCAAGGTAGCTGCCCATGGACACACTTGACTTCAGAGGCACCATGGACAGGAGACGTTCTGTTTGCCACGCCTCCTCTCCACATCAAACCTGCAGAAACCTCTGCGGTGTGTGCCACTGGCTGAGGATTTTGTCTCCTTATCCTTGCCACGATGGGTTCCTGCCTCAAATACTTCATCCAAGTACATTTCCCCATGAAATCAATGAGTAAGACCAAAACCAAACCCATATCTTCCCTACACTAGTGCCTTCTCCTGCCTTCCCTGTTAATGACATCATCGTTCTTCCAGTCTCCAGGCCTGAAAGCTTAGCAGCATCTCTGACTCCTCTCTGCCCTGGTCCCCACAGGGGTCCGAGCAGCTTTGGAGTCTGATTCCACCAGGCCACACCAGCCTCTCCAGGTCCTCTGCCCACCATACTCAAAGCCACCATCTCAGTCATGTACCATCTCAGTTGCTTGCTACCTTCTCATCTCACCTGGTCCTCCCTTACCCAAGCCATCCTGTACTTTGCTTCCTTGTGACTCTCCTTAGACTCTGAGACTTAGCTCTGAACATATCACCAACCTGCTCAAAAACCTTTAATAACCCCCCAAAACCTACTGATCCACTGATAAAAAAGACTTTTCTTTATTTTTTATTTTTTTAAATAGGGGCTAATTTTTTTAAATTTTACTTATTTATTTTTTTGAATGCATTGGGTCTTGGTTGCTGAGCACAGGCTTTCTCTAGCTGCGGCGAGCGGGGACTACTCTTCGTTGCGGTGTGCGGGCTTCTCATTGCGGTGGCTTCTCTTGTAGCGGAGCACGGGCTCTTGGTGCCTGGGCTTCAGTAGTTGTGGCACATGGGCTCAGTAGTTGTGGCTTGCGGGCTCTAGAGCACAGGCTCAATAGTTGCGGCGCCCGGGCTTAGTTGCTCTGCGGCACGTGGGATCTTCCCAGGCCAGGGCTCGAACCTGTGTTCCCTGCACTGGCAGGCGGATTCTTAACCACTGAGCCACCAGGGAAGTCCCGAAAACTTTTCTTTAATTATGAGCGTGTGTCAAAGTTTTATCACAATCCTGCTGGGGGAAAAATTGTTTTTTTTTTTCCAGCAGGCTAATTGAAAGGTTTACTCATAGTAGGGGTCTTTTATAGGAAAAGACAATGGTAGTCATTGTTGTACAGGGTACAGAAAGCCTGGCTAAAGGACACAGACTCCTGACTGACAGCTGGTAGGGCCCATGAGTGGATTCCCAGAACAGGTCTTAGTCTTTTAAAAATTTATCAGATAATCAATTGAGCAGTTATCAAGAATGCTAATTCTCCCCAGAAGGGGATTATAAATTATATCACCCACTAAAGTTCTGTCCCAGACAGACTGGGTACAGTTTTCTTTAACAATAGTCATAGGAACATGGAGCTTTTGAGCTGGAAGCGTTCTTAGGGATGAGGCTCTCAGGCCCAGAGATGGGCAAGTGTGGGCCCCCAGCCATATGCAGTGAGCTGGGTCCCAGCCAGGGCTGCCATTTGTTCTCAGGCTGGCAGGCAGCTCTCCAGCCATAACCCAATGGGTTTCCCAGAACAGCCAGTTCCTTGGAACTCAGAATGGTGGTTAGGGTCCCAGGTCTGCTGGAGAGAAAAGCCAGTTTACCTCCAAACTAGCTGAGCATCACATTAATAGCATTATGGAATTAGCCGTGGTTCATTACTGGGCTGCTGTAGGGAAAGCCTGCAGACTCCGACTTTGAACCACAGAAGTACATCCCTCCACGCTCCCTGTCCCAGTGTCCTGCCAGCCACAGGGGTGGAGCCCCCGTTTCTAAGTGTTCGGTGAGGGCTTCTGGGTAAGGCGGGCAGAGAAGCCTGAGAAGGGAGTGTGGAATAGGATGGGGGAGAAAGAAGAGTGGGTATGAGGGGGGAGATGAAAGAGATGGCAGTGTCAGGAAGCCAGCAGGAAGTGTGTGTGGGTGAGCGTGAGGGAAGTGAGGGGCTGGTGGATGGAGAAGAGGGGACCCCCTGGTTATAATGGACACCTTCAGTCAGGTGTCTGAAGACGGGCCTGACCTGAGGGCTCTCAGATTGCGATTTTATCATCCCTTTAGATTTATTCATCTAAATTCAACCCCTGGAACTTCTTGAAGTTGTCTAAGTTACACCCACTTGCCAGGCCTGATCTGCCCTCCTCTCCAACTGCCCTCTCCCTGGGAGGGAGTCCTGGCAGCATGGAGGGCATGCTATGTCTTTCCCAGGGGCCCATCAGTAGGGCTCCTGGAATTTCTCTCCCAGGGCTCCCTGTGGCTGTTGGGAGCACGGGGGGAGGTGAAGAAGGGTGCCCCTCGTCTGCCCCACACGTTCCTCCTGCACCAGCCTACACGAAGTCTGGAGAGGCAGGTTACCCCAGCAGAGAGGCAGCCAGAGCAAGTCGTTGACATGGCTAATACGGCCAAGAGCTCAAGGAACAGACATGTGTGTTCTGTTTTATGTTTTCTTTTGCTGGAGGTGGGGGAAGAAGCTGACATTTGTTGGGGGAAAGGAACATCAGTAAAACTACTGTGTACTGAGGTACGGTGCAGCCAGGCTGTGTGCTAAGTGTTTCATTGAATCAACACCACAATCCCATTTCACAGATTGGGAGAACTTGCATCACTCTGTAGCACCCTACTGTGCTGTAGTTTTCTCTGAAGCACTTATTACCTGACACTATATTACACAGGGCATGCTGTCCCCATAGGATTAGAAGCTCCTTGAGGGCAGAAATGTTATTGGTTTGTGCATCCCAGTTTTCTTACTTCCTAAACAGTATCTGCCCCATTGTAAGGGCTCAGTAAATGTTTTGGGAAGGAATGAATATGAAAATTGAGTCTCAGAGAGGTTCCGCAACGGTCCAAGGTAGAGATGATCATTCATTCCCTTGTGAGGTTTTCTGAGGGCTAGCGGAACAATGTAAACAGAAAGTGTTTAGCATAGAGCCTGGCACAGAGTAAGCACTCCGTGAATGTTAGCTGTCAGTATTATATGCAAGATCTTAGTTGGATGACTTTCTTGCCTGGGCTAATGAATCTTAGAGCCCTCCCTGAAGGACATAGGTCACTGAGCCAATTCTCTGGCCACCATCAGAGTGAAAGCATACAATTCTTGGGAGAGAATGAATGGGCCCAAAGAAAACAATTAGCTCACGTGCTTAGGGGTTTGGGGGACGAAACAGCCAGTCTTCCATGCACAAACGGCCCTCTTCTAACCGTCCCTGAGCCTGTCGGATCATGGCCAACCTTACCCAGTCCTTCCCAGTTCCCTGACCCACCCACTCCCACCCTCACCCTCAAGCGCATCTTTTGGCCTTGGTGCCCCGCCCACTAGGAGAGCTCAGTGGGTACCCAAGTCCCCATCAGGGAGTGGTGCTTGGAAGCCCTATGGAAGCTCAGTGAATCCCAGGAGGGGCACACAGCCTCAACTGCCTCCCACCCCGGCGATGCTTAAAACAATCAGCCAGGTGAATTGGAGGGAGAACCTGGTCGCAATAGCATTTACTGTCGACGTGGGAAAGCACAATGCAGTTAAAAGCCTATTTCTTTTTCTCTTGCATTTTTTTTTTACATCTTTATTGGAGTATAATTGCTTTACAATGGTGTGTTAGTTTCTGCTTTATAACAAAGTGAATCAGTTATACATATACATATCTTCCCATATCTCTTCCCTCTTGCGTCTCCCTCCGTCCCACACTCCCTATCCCACCCCTCTAGGTGGTCACAAAGCACAGAGCTGATCTCCCCCTGTGCTATGCGGCTGCTTCCCACTAGCTATCTACATTACGTTTGGTAGTGTATATATGTCCATGCCACTCTCTCGCTTTGTCACAGCTTACCCTTGCCCCTCCCCATATCCTCAAGTCCATTCTCTAGTAGGTCTGTGTCTTTATTCCTGTCTTACCCCTAGGTTCTTCATGACATTGTTTTTCTTAAATTCCATATATATGTGTTAGCATACGGTATTTGTCTTTGTCTTTCTGACTTACTTCACTCTGTATGACAGACTCTAGGTCCATCCACCTCATTACAAATAGCTCAATTTCGTTTCTTTTTATGGCTGAGTAATATTCCATTGTATATATGTGCCACATCTTCTTTACCCATTCATCCGATGATGGACACTTAGGTTGTTTCCATCTCCTGGCTATTGTAAGTAGAGCTGCAATGATCTGCTTAGCTTTGTGCCAGGTTGTTTGCTGGCAATTAATTCAGAGTCAGCATCAAGGCTTGCATTTAACATCACTTTCCTGAATTTGCAGGGGCCTCCCGTTCAAACCCATAAAGATGCTGTGACTGCTTTGCTCAGCTACCCCGGCTGTGCTGTGATTTCAGTACCTTATATTTGGGATAAAGTTAAGTGCAGGACCTGGACTCCCTGTTCTGTCATATTGCTAAGTGAGGGCCATGATGATTAAAAACAAATCTAATGTCCTTTCCAGTTCCTTCATCCTGGAAAACAGGAAATAATTTTGTTTGTGTAGAGATGACATCTAGTCAGTCAGGTCTTTCTTCAGACCACATGAAAACCTTATGCTCTTTTTGGACCTGGCTCTTGTTTTGACTTTGCCATTAGCTAGCTGTGGGATTCTGGCCCTCACATTCTATCTCTGAAGCTGTCATTTCCTCACATTTTCAATGGGGGTTTGGGCCAGATGATGATAATTAGTATCTTTATGGTACTTTATAGTTTCTATAACACTTAAATCCACATTGACTCAGTTTGCCGTTTATAACTTTACGGTCTTGGTCTCTGTCTCAGTTTCTTCATCTGTAAAATGGGGATAATATTAGTACCTTCCTGAGAGGGTTGTTGTGAAGATTAAATGAGTTTACACATATGTAAAGTGGCACCTGGTAGATGTCCGCTCTTAGGCTCAGCACCATCAGCACCATGGTTATTGCCTCATTTGGGCCTCATAACAACCCTTAAGGTAAGGATTTATTTTTCCCTTCTTATAGATAGTTAAGCACTTACTCCTCAACTGGCAGAGGAAGGAGTCACCGGCAGCCTCTCCAATTTCAAATGTTTGTTCCACACCAACACAGAGACAGTTGTCAAAGGCTCATCAGCGCTGACATTCCATGGCTCTGTCAGTGTTCCAAAGACAAGACCCGTGTAACTGGGGCTCTGCCGATCATCATACATGCTGGGCAGGTTTTTCCCTCCTGTTCTTCTGTGAGGCTTTCCTTGGAGGCTAAGCACCTAGGGAAACTGAAAAAACCACCTGTCAAGTTGCCCTCTCCCCACAGAAGGGCAGCAGGAGTAGGCACTCCACAGAGAGAAAGCCTTCCCTTCTATGCTGCTTCTTTTGCCAGGAGGCTGATGTCCACTCCAGCTCCTGGACAGAACCCCAGTGACCACACCCTCCTCTACTTCCCCCCTCCTCACCTGGACACTTACCATTTCCAGCTTCTTCTCACCACCACCTGCTTCCTTTCAGGCAAGAAAGTACCGAAGGTGGACAATTAAGTCATTTAAAACCATCTTCACGGTAGATTTTTACTGAACAAAAAGGCAGTATTTATGTCACTTAGACATTTCTGAGAAGACCTAGCTGTTCTTTTAGAATATCACTTCAGCGCCAATGGAAAACATAATCCAGCCTTAGTAATAAATTTTTAAAACATACACACAGAAGTTATCAGCCTGCAAAACAATGTTTCCCAGGCCTTCCCACACGTCTCAGTATTTTAACAACGTCCCATCTGTTGATGTCAGTCTGAAGAAGCAGGCCTGTACTCTCCAATTTTATTAAAATCCTTCCTGGCTAGTAACCTGATTTCTACTAGGCTGGCCTACTTACTTCCAGGCCCTGGGCCTGTGGGCCTGTGCCAGTTTGTATGGCTGACAGAAATGGGAACGGTTAATCAAAAATCTGTTTAGCTTGTGCTTAATAAGAAATGTTTCCTCTTGCTCTTGTTACTAATTGCTGAAGATGTCTGTGTTTGGATTAAAACTTTGTCCCCTGCCATCTGGATGCCATTGATCTGTCTCAGCTCTGTCGTGAGCCAGGTGATATCAGTGGTTTCCATGTCAACAGATGACAGCGTCGTATGTTGAAATGTGTGATTGCAGTGCAGTGAAAGAGCCAGCCTTGGGAAAGAGGCAGCTCTGGTTTCACACCAAAATATCTTCACTGATTTTCAGATACTGCTTGGAAATGATTTCAGTTTTATGCCAATTACATTTACATGTAAAATTGCAGTGTAAATGTTTTTTGCCATTTGGGAAAGGAAACAATGGACTTGTTAATACCTAGAGTTCTATTCGGTGGGAAAGACATTTCCTCAAAGAGGCCTTGTAAAATCTCCAGCTGAAGTGAAAGAAGTCAGACAGAGAAAGACAAATACTGTATATCACTTATATGTGGAATCTAAAAAATACAACAAACTAGTGAATATAACCAAAAAGAAGCAGACTCACAGGTAAAGAGAACAAATTAGTGGTTACCAGTGGGGAGCAGGGAGGGACAACATAGGGGTTGGGGGAGTGGGAGAAACAAACCACTGGGTGTAAGATAGGCTCAAGGACGTATAGGACAACACAGGGAATATAGCCAATGTTTTGTAATAACTGTAAATGGAAAGTAACCTTTAAAGATGGTATATAAATTTTAAATAATTTTTAAATAAATATCTAGCTGATAGGAAATCTGTTTACTCTGTGAATCCAAGAAATGTACCATGTACACTAAATAGAAATCCCACATAGGGCATGGAACTCTGCATCCAAGGGCAGCAGTGGTACATATTTATCTATTCAAAGTGTGCCCCAGGCCTCCAGGTCTTGGTAATGTAGCCTATCTAAATATAGCATCAACAGTCGATAGGCAGTCCTGAAATAATTAAGAAAGAGACAGGATCCACCCCTCAACTTCGGGCTCCAGTCTACTCTGTCCAATACAGGATTAATAAGAGATGAATTTGAATGATCCTTTCTAAGAGTTCATGATTTCATTAAGGAAAAAGATCGTTGCAGAATCATTTCCTTATAAGGTAGACTATATCGACAGACATAAAAAACATGTTATGTGAACCTAGGGAAATTTACCTGATAGCAGCCTGTTTTATTTACTTTTCCTTAGATCAAGAATGCTGCAGCCAATGTCCTTCGGGAAACGTGGCTAATCTATAAACACACAAAGCTGCTAAAGAAGATTGACCACGCCAAAGTCAGGAAACACCAGAGGAAGTTCCTCCAAGCAATCCACCAGTGAGTAGGCCGGGGCAGCTCAGCCACCAGAGGACCAAATTAGAAGTGGTGGGTTCCCCAGAGCTCCATCAGTATCTTCTTGTAAACTTAGAGGAGCAGGAGAAATCCATTCTTTTCCACTCAACAACCACTAGGGGGCGGTGAACTGGACGCAGATCAGTCTGTTTATTCACTTATTGCACCTGCCACTGCCAGACATTGGACAGACTGCTATGGAAGGTAAGTATTAGGTAAGAGCCTCAGGGGTCTCTCATAGTCCACACACACACACATACACACACGCACACACACGCATACACACACACACACCCACACACGCATTACAACTGGAAGCAGAACAAATTGTGGTCAGTGCTTTCTATAAGCTAAGTATTTAAAAAGTATAGTGGATTTTTAAAAGTAGAGGATGAGAACATTTATTCTGACCTGGAGGCTTGGGAAAACCCTGAAAGGCTGAGAGTAGGGCACTTAAGGTAGAAGGCACAGCCTAGATAAAGGCATAGAAGCCGGGAAATGGTCTGAGAGTGGTGAGGAAGCTATAATGACTGAAGGCAGGCACGCGTGGAGGCAAGAGTTTGCTTTCTTGGGGACCTGCCAAGCCCTTGATTCTGGTCAGTTGTCACCCATGTTCGAGGTCCTGGGCTGGGTTCCAAAACCAGATGAATTGATGTGGGTGTGGAATCTGCCCGTGGGGCTGAGCCCAGCGCCTGAAGAGCATCGCTGTTACGACTCTTTCCCGCAGACTGAGGAGCGTCAAGATGGAGCAGAGGAAGCTGAGTGACCAAGCCAACACCCTGGTGGACCTTTCCAAGGTGAGTGGCAAAATCCGAAGACCCCATAAAGGGTTCTCAGGTGCTGGCATTTCAATTTCTCAGGTGTGGCTGTGAAGGCCTGGCCTTGGCCAAACTGGACAGTGCAGGACCAGGAAAGTAAAGACTGCTTCCTCCTTTGTTAAAAAATCATCTGGGTTCGAGTTCTTGACACTGGCAATCTACTAGTGCATGTTGTTGACTTTTAAAACCTGGCGTGTGTTTCTTTTTTTGTTGTTTTTTTTTTGTGGTACGAGGGCCTCTCATTGTTGTGGCCTCTCCCGTTGCGGAGCACAGGCTCCAGATGCACAGGCTCAGCGGCCATGGCTCACGGGCCTAGCCGCTCCGCAGCATGTGGGATCCTCCCGGACCGGGGCATGAACCCGCGTCCCCTGCGTCGGCAGGCGGACTCTCAACCACTGCGCCACCAGGGAAGCCCCTGGCATGTGTTTCTTAAATTCAGTCACTCAGGTCAGTCTTTGCTGGGATTTAATTAGCTGACCTACTACATCTTTTCAGTGTGTTGCTTGATTAGCTGTACACTGAGTTTGCACAGGGTGAAGCACACTGACGAGACCAAATGGTGATAATGGTGATGCTGCTGCCTGGGTCACACCTAGGAGGATCCTTCCGGTTTGCTGTTATAATTGCAAACTCATTTTCTTGCATCCTGCAGTCCTTACAACTCAGCTTTTCTGGACGCAAATTGGTGGTGGTGGTGGTGAGGGGTGCATTTCTTTCTTTCTCATGAAGATGCCCAAAACGAGAGCCCTCCTTTGAGAGCCCTACTGTCAGTCTGTGTTTCTGGCCCTGAACTGCTGTAAATACTGTAAAGGAACTTCTCTCCTTTTGCAAATCTCTGGAGTGAAGGAATCGGAGGCTGCACTGCTGGCAGAGCTGAGTGTAGGCGCCAATGAAGAAAGGGCCTCCCCTCCTCAGCCCCTCCTCCTCATTGCCTCTTTTTTTTTTTTAATTTGTTTTTTATTTTTGGCTGCATTGGGTCTTCGTTGCTGAGCGCAGGCTTTCTCTAGTTGCGGCGAGTGAGGGCTACTCTTCGTTGCAGTGCGCAGGCTTCTCATTGCGGTGGCTTCTCTTGTTGTGGAGCACGGGCTCTAGGTGTGCGGGCTCAGTAGTTGTGGCTCGCGGGCTGTAGAGCACAGGCTCAGTAGTTGTGGCGCACGGGCTTAGTTCTGCGGCATGTGGGATCTTCCCGGATCAGGGCTCGAACCCATGTCCCCTGCACTGGCAGGCGGATTCTTAACCACTGCGCCACCAGAGAAGCCCTCTCATTGCCTCTTGGTAGAAACTGTATATCAAATATATAGCCCAGGGCCAGGCTGGCAGAACATTCCAGCAGATGTTGATTATCATCATGGAACACATTCCCTGGGTAAGCAAGAGAAGTTCCCTCAGGCCAATTAAGCCCCCTTTGAAAAGATGGTGCAATCAGAGAAATTGCCAGTTCTTGGGCCACGTGCAGGCGCCTTTTTCAATGAAGGGATCAGGCCAAAGAAAGGGCCTCCTAAGCTTGGGAGGACTTCAATCAGGGAATCTGCTGCTGGCACAGGTGGGGAGAAGCCCACAGGCTGTGTGCTTTGGAGGGGGTGCTGTGGTGGAGTGCAGGGCTCCTGAGAGCCAGGAGGAAGCAAGGATGTGAATGGAACGCCCAAGTGCAGAAGGGAGCCCCCCATGGTCTTGGGTGCACTGCTTAAAACTCTTGGGTTCCGGTATCAGAAACCCATTGGAAGTAGGTTCTAAAATGTAGGTGTTTATTATAAGGATACAAGGAAGTCTCATTCCAGGTAGAACCTCAAGGCAGGCATGTGATCAGACTTCAGGAAGGAACTACCTAGAAGTGCCCCTCACCCTGGAAAGTATTCGCTCACCTTCTCTTCTCTCTCCTGTTCAAGTGCCTGTTTCAGTTCCCTCTCTCTCCCTCTCCCGCACCTCCTGACAACTTTCTATGCCCCCTATCTCCATGGCAGACCATGGCAGGCCCCTACCCAGAGAGTACATGTTCTAGTTCTAGCCACAGGCAAAGACGGATTGGCCATCCTCCTATTGGTCTTAATTCTAAATTCTCAGAAGGGATGAGATGACTGGCCCGTTTGAGTCACGTGTCCACCCTTGGGCCAATCAGCTGAGGCCAGCAGGGGGTCGGGTAGGGCAAACATGGCTGGGGACCCACGCTGGGAGGTGCAGGAATAGCCCAACAAGCCCCAAGATATTTCTTTTACAGGTAGCCATGTTTCTGCCTCCCCTCTCACCTGGCAGGACAGGCTGTGGCTGGTGTTCTCCTGGGAATAGCGGGCACACTGGACTTTCAAGCCTGCGTTTCTTCAGTGCCAGCCACCGCCTCTCACAGAGACAGGGCCCCGTGCAGAGCAGACTGGGTGAAGCAAAAAACTCAGTGAACTGGAAAGAGGCTCAGGTGAATTGGGTGGGGGAACTAAACCATCAATAACCTGGGAGCAAGTTACCTGGAAAGAAAGGGTGTGGAGGAGAGGGTGAAGGGAGAGCGTCTGCAGGGCTACCGGGAGTGGTGTGGGACCTGCAGGGAGGGTGCACTCTGACATCCATCCAGTCTTCATCTTTCCTCCCAGGAGACTCAGCCAAGGTCCTGGCAGCAGCCTAGCGTCTCTCACACTGGTCCACCTTCCCCCTGGTATCCTGTCACCAAGCAACAGAACAGGGGAGACAATAATAACACTGGGTTCTCTCCCTTTTCTTTCTGTGCTTCGTCCTCCCAGCTCACCACCTTCCACGCCTGTCCTTTGGTCCTTTCTAGATTAAGACAAGGGCGTGTGGCCTCCACATAACACTTGCTGTATTGAAGAGCTCGCTCATAGGGTGGCAGAGATGGGGTGGGGGAGCGCTGGGATGCTTTATATGCTAGCTTCAGTGTCTTCCATTGAAGTGTAAAAATTATTCCCCACATCTGAGGCTCAACTGATCAAATAAGATGGTATCTGTGAAAATGCTTTGTGAACTATAACGGTTTTGCATGTGGTAGTTCTGATTAGGAATATAGATGAGGAAACCAAGGTCCAAAGAAACAAAGAGACCATCCCAAGGTCAGGCTGTTGGAGAGCTGCAGCACTGGGGCTGAGACCCAGGGGCCCAGATTCAGTCCAGAGCTCGTTAGGGTGTCCCTGCGGTCAAATAGATTTGTGGTGTTGTACATTCTGGGAAGAACATACACCCTGAAGAGGTTCTGTGAATGTTAATTAATGAAGGAAGCACTCTTGCTTCTAAAGTCACGCTCTCCTCTGAGGAGGCCACAGAAGAGTCCTGCCCTTTGCAAAGGCAGAGCTGCCTCACTCCACCTCTGTGACGGCTCCCTTTGGGGCTGCAGCCAATTTCCTGGTGGGAAGGTATCACTACGTTTTCAATCCCCCTTCTCCCATCTCCTTTCTGGCTTCTCATATTTTGCCACCTTCCTTTACTTTTTTTTTCCGTTCACCTCATTCCCTACTACCTTGGCCCCCGCGGGCACCCATGGTTTCTGCATCTTCCTGGAGTAACTTGAAATTTCAGGTAAAATAGGATCAGGGTGTCACTGGCAGATGACCAGAAGCCCCTAGAGCCACAGTGCCTGCAGGTGGGGTTTGGGAGGGTACAAAGCAACTGCCAACCTGGCCCACAGGAACACCCAAGAGCATGAAGTCTCCCAAGAGTCTTGCTCCCAAGTCTGATGTCGCTTGTTAGTTTGCAGGGAGAAATGTGACTGTCACATAGATAAGGGCTCTACAGACCAACCCGGGAAGCCAAATTATAACCAGAAAGTTGCCTGGTAAGAGGATAGTCAGAACCATGGTGGTACAGTTGGAACAAAAGTGGTTTCATTTCAATTAAATGAATTGAATTTGAGGGATAGTTAGATGTAGGGTGGGCAGGACTTTGTACTGGTGAGATATGGGGGCTGAGGGAGAGGATGACGCCCAGGTTTCAGGTGGGAACAGCCTGAATGAGTGGCCTCTCATGGAACCAGGGAGCACTGGCAAAGAGCAGATGTAGGACCGAAAATGGTGCACTTGGCACAAGCTGCCTTTGTTTAGTGCTGCTCTGACCTGGTTTTATAACTTAACTCTCAGAAGACGTTTATTTTATTACATTAACATTTTATTTTATTGGCAGTTCCCTGGACGTACCCCATTTTTGCTCCCCTGCTCTCACGACCTTGTTCAATGTTCATTCACAAAAGCTTACAGAACACCTGCTCTCCAGAGGCAGGCCCTGGGCTGGGCCCCCTTGGGAGTCTTCTCTCCTTTCCTTCAGCCACTCAGGTCTCGGTGGGAAACGCTGAGAAACTTTCCAGGTATATGGAAATAATCTGTGGCGCAAAAGGTCTTTTCCCATCAGTTAAACTCCTACATTGGCCAAAGGATGGAAGGGACGGTGATTTTCCCCTGTGCCAGCACTTTATTCATTCATTAGTTCTACCAACATCTTTTAGTGCCGACCATGTATGACAGACCCCCCTTGCTAGGCATGTTTATGTACACTTGTCCATCAAAAAATGTTAGTTGAGCATCCCCTATGTGCCAGATGCTGTTTTAAGGCCTTGGGACACATCCGTGAACACAACAGGTGAAGGTCCCCGCCCTGGAGGAGCTTTCCTTCTAGTGGGAGAAAACAGACAATAATAAGCGAAGAAACAGCAAATTAGCTAGTGTATTAGAAGGTGGCATGAAGAAAAGAGTTGAGCAGGTTTAGCGGGATCGGGGTAGGGGTGGGAACAAGGTGCCGTATTAACAAGGGCATGGGGGGAGATGATTTTTAAGGGGAGGCTGAGAGGAGGTGAGGCTGTCGGCCATGGGATGTGTGGGGAGTGAGCAGTGGTGACAGGGCGGGTCCCTGGGATGCTGGGAGATGGCACTGAGAGCAGGAGGTTTACTGGGGGCACCATCAGGACAGCACCTGTTGGGGAGCAAGGGAAGCAGGATGGGGCAGAGGGAGAGTCTGAACTGTGATACGATTGACAAAGGCCTCGACCAACCCACGGGAGTTCCGGAGGTGGACTGGCCCTTCAGGGGTGTCCCAAACTGAGGCAATGTCCCTCCTCATTGACCAGGCAGCAGAGGGGCTGTAACCTCAGCGAGGCAGCTCCCTTTCACTACAGCCCAGTCCTGAGTGAGTTACGTTGTACGTTGTACATTCTGGCTGCTGTGTTGAAAGTTGGGGCCGGGGGGAGCAACAGCTTTATAACTATGTGTTGTTATTATTAACTCCTATTTCATAAGGAAACCAAGCAGAGAGGTTAAGGGGCATGAGGGAAGGCACATTATTAGTGAGTGGCAGACGTGTACTTGAGCCCTGGCCTACCAATGGTAAGTCTATTGCATTGTCCGCTCCCCACCACAGAGCCGTCTCTTTCATCAGTAGGTGCCATTGCCACATGAGCTGAGAGGTTGGACGAAGTAAGAACCTGAGGACACTTCAGGGACTTGTTCTATTTAAGAAGAAAGTGCTGCCTTTCCAGTCTATATATTTTCTAATCTATTTTTATAAGTAATATACATTATTTTTGTAATAAAACAACAACAAAAACACAGACATACAAACCCACTGCGCCATTTGAGCCTCCAAGTCCTCAGGAAAGTAAACTGTTTCTCTGTCCTTGGCCAGATCCGACACGGCCGGTGTGGAAGTTGATCCCTGGAGGAGTTGTATTTCAAGTGTAATCTGGAGGAGTATTTCGTTTTTTCCATTGCAGATTCCTCTGCAATGACCTGTCGTCTCCCTGTCTCTCCAAACAGATGCAGAACGTCATGTATGACTTAATCACAGAACTCAATGATCGGAGCGAAGATCTGGAGAAACAAATCGGCAGTCTGGAGTCTAAGCTGGAGCACCTCACCGCCAGCATCAATTCCCTGCCCCTGCTCATCGCGGACACCCTGCGCCAGCAGCAGCGGCAGTTCCTGTCTGCCCTCACGGAGGCCCGGGGCGTCAGCGTGGCAGTGGGCACCACCCACACCCCACTCTCCGACAGCCCAATCGGGGTCAGCTCCACCTCCTTCCCAACCCCGTACACGAGTTCAAGCAGTTGCTAAATAAAACTCCCCACTTCAGAAGCATTACCCATAGGTCTTAAGATGCAAATCAACTCTCTCCTGGTCGCTTTGCCATCAAGGAACATGCAGACCAGGAAACGTAAAGGAGAGAGACCGAGCTAATTAACTAACTCATGTTCGTTCAGCGTGCTTGGTTTGATATGCCTTGAAACCAGAAATCTGATCTCTGTTTAGGTGCCTCTACTCGGGAGCAGCAAGAGGAGATGACAGGAAGCGACGCCTCTGGTAGGGCCCTTGCGGCACAGTTGGTGGAGAACAGACACCCACGTTCAATCTCAGGTCTTCACGTGGTGGGGGGGGAGCTCAGATGCACTGAAGTAGCCGGCAGTGAAGCCAGCCCAGAGGAGGGTCCCACGGAGGGAGGGCATGGTGTCAGGCTTGGGGGATGGGTTCCTCACCCCGGGGTCCTCCAGCCCACCCGTCTGCGTTCCTTCTGTCTAAGGAAGCCCCTGGATGACAAAGTAAGGGAGAGCTGCCCACAGCTTTTGCCAAGACAGACATGCTTTCCTGCCATCCCTCGCACAGTCATAAAACACAATTGAGACTGAAAGAAACATAGACAAATAAAAAGCCAGACTTTCCATCCAATATTAATACCCATATAAACCCGTGTATTTGCAAGCGTGTGCATGTACACACATACACATGCCACAGTCAACCCAGGTCTTTTCTGGTTTGCACTTGACCCAAATAAAGAGGGACCTGGTACCTTACCCTGCACACAGTAGGCACTTTCTAAATGCACGTTGAGTTGGTCTGAATCGGGATGTCAGTTCAGGTAGTTTGCCAGTGTCGGCCGCATCCTGAGCTTCACTGAAGATGCAGGTTGCTTCAAACACAGAACAGGGTGCTTTGCCCTGGGTATGCACCATGCTTGCTCTGAGATGAATGACAAGCCAAAATTGGCATTCTGGAGAGATAAGCAGCCTTCTAAAAATAACAGCTTCTGCAGAGTTTTCATCTTATATCCAAACAAGCTGTGTTCCACTGGAGCACATGATCAGGTGTACGTGTGTGAGGGAAGGGGGGTGGGATCTGTGCATGTGTGCACACACATGTACCAACAGGTGCGACCCCAGGACACCTGCATGAATAGAAGTATTGTCTGGGGGGGTTTGCTCAGTGATATTTATCCAGCAACAGGTTTACAGCCCCAGATGTTAGGAGCGCAAAAGGGTCAAATGCCTCACCTGAGAGCTGGGAGAAGTGATGGTGAGTGGCCCAGCTGGTCCCTTCTACCTGACCTAAAACCACCTCGAAGTGTAAGGTTATGAGGATAAAGGGAGCCTCTAGGGAACCCTGTGGGTAAGATAAGGTGACAGGGGTCTGTCAGTATCCTGTTCCTGCTGTGCCACATTAATCTTGGTGCAGAAACTATTATAATACATCTCAAACTCCAAGGGACTCCAGAAACATCCAGATCCAGTGTATGACAGGCATTGTGAGGAGAGGGCATGGGGATGCATGATATTTTCCACACTCCATCATCTAACCATGCATAATGTTTGTGATGTGAAAACCATCATACTAATCATCACATTTCTCATTCTGAGGTCTTTGACGTCTGCTTGTGGGGACTTAAATCATACTGTAGGGAATATTTCATCCGTTTAGGATAAAACAGAAGGGTATCATTTGTGGATGGCTGTCCTGTTGGGTTTCACTTTGTACAGGACATCGCCACTTTTCCAAAGGCAGAGTCTAGCTGTGAAGACTTTTCCTCTACAGCACTGGCCTGGTCTTCTAAGGGCAAGGGAACCATCAGACAGCAAAAGGTAGACCACCCTAGAAAAGCCACTCTTTCAAGAAGATCTGGTCTCTTGTTCAACCTCTTCTTATATCTCTTTTCATTGCTGTGCTCTTCCCTTGATGCCCTCATTTTTATCTTGATAACTCCTTTGAGCATTTTCCTTGGTTGCTTTGTACACCATAGATGCCACACTTGCTGCTGGCTTTAAAGTTTTTTTGCTTGTTCTTTTAACTATTGATTATCTAAAAGATCCTTCTCCTTTTTTATGTCCCAGGAATGGTGCTCCTGTTTTCAGTGACAGCTGACCATATAAACAGACCAATAAGCAGATGAAATAACCATGCAGTTTCTTTGTGGCGTTAGCTCATTTCACAAAGAAATGAAGTGAAGAGCACTGACAGGTCAACCTGAGCATGCCAATACCAGTCATCTAACCTACAGCCCTCAATTCTTAATTCCTAGTCACCCTTCCCATTCCCCCGTAACCCTGGGATGTGTGTGTGTGTGTGTGTGTGTGCACGTGCACACAAATAGGGATTTAATCTGAATTTCAAACAAATGGCATGCAAGATTCCACTGCTACTACTCCTCCTGCCAAAAAGTGTGTGCAGACTGTCATTGACCCACCGCTGTCTGCGGGTGACTCTTCTTTAACCCACCACTAACGCTATTCACTTAGGTAAATCCTGATGACCAACCTAGCAACACGAGCAAAGAGAGTGGTTGGAGCTATTTCCAGTAGCAGTAGCCACTGGCAT
The DNA here is from genome assembly GCF_964341445.2 of Mesoplodon mirus. NCBI lineage: Eukaryota > Metazoa > Chordata > Mammalia > Artiodactyla > Ziphiidae > Mesoplodon > Mesoplodon mirus. The sequence continues at coordinate 119,071,957 of NC_138978.1, read as the reverse complement.
CCTAGAAACATATGGGCATTTGTAGCATGACTGGACCTATTGGTAGTGCAATGGCTACGTATGGTTTTTATCCTTGACGAAAGAGTACTTACTCTTCGGAAAAAAAAAAAAAAGAAGTGATCAAATCTGCATGTTGATCCTGCAGTGGTAAATGGGAGGCTGCTTCTCTGTACTGGTTTTTCAGCTTTATGTGGGGAAGTTGCCCATTCTCCTGCAAGTACAATCAACCCTTGATGACTTAGGTATTGATTATCCAGGGTGTAGCTCACCCAGGTTTCCTTCCTACAGCCCATCTTTCGGCTAATTCCACTGAGCCTCAGCATCTTAGTCAGATGGGAAAAGGGGGCAAGTGGATTCTCATGCCATGCCTTCTTGTTCTGTAATCTCAAGTTTGGTGGTGGAGGAGGTTTAATTATCTACTCAAGAATTGGCTATATGGAAAAACTATTAATTACAGTAACCTCAGTCCAGTACTGAACTGATTGAGTTCTACCCACTCCTGGAAGGATGACCCAGTGGCAGAGCCCCTACTATAATCCTTCTGATGACTCAGTGTCAGGTAAAAGTACTCTAAAATTCCCTAAAATATCTAGACACTTGAATTAAAAATACAGAGCCACCCCCTCATCGCTTAAGCCATATTATAGCTTCATGTACTGTAAAGTCAGGGATGTACTGTGATACTTTAAGACCACTAATCTCAGTGGAATTTCAGGACATAGCATCAGTTGGTAAATTATACAAGACTAGGGACTCACTCCTCCTTAGATTGAAGTCCAAATAAAAATCTGCATCTTTGGATCAAAGGCCACATATGTGTGATCATCATCAATAAATTTATCATGAAGTGTCTATGAACTGCTCTTGCCATCCTCATAATATGTAACTTCAGGACATCACATCTCTAGAAATGCTTAATGCAATGCAAAAGAACAAGAGGGGTACGGCCCTGCATCACCACTAACCTCTGACCTCAGCAAGTACCAGTGGTGTAAGAACAGTCTCATAACTGAAGAGGTATGGAAAATGTCTGTGCAAGTAATTTCCAAAGTGCTGAGCAAGTGTAAACTATTGTTATTTATTAAAGGCCAAGAAGAAACAGCATTGAAGAAACAATGATTTTAATATATAATAGTTGAGGCTTTCCCCCTTAGATTTTTGATAATTTCTTGTGAATAAGTAATGATGGAAGAGAAGAAAACTAGAGATGCAGAATCAGGATAAATAAAACTCTAACACTGGATCCACATCTTTGGCCAATGAATATAACCACCTCATACCTCCATTTCTCTATGCTTAAAATGAAGGTAATAGTTAATATTCTTAAGTACAAAGTATTCAATAGAGTTTAAAATGAAATCACTATTGCCAACAACAGCAGCCCAAACTGACTCTGTCAAGCGCACACTTTGATGTTGCCTCTGAATGTAGTCAATATTTACCAAAAAGTAATTCTTACATATCAACCTATGTGAAATTAGCAGGGAGAAGTATGGGATTAGCACATAGTCCCAGGACCTCTCTCCTTCAGAGCATACCTCAACAAACAGTGCACCCCAAATTAAGAATCAGTGTTTCACCCCAGAACCCATGGTGTTGCTACCATCACAGTACCACAGCTGAGACACTCTGAAGGCATTGCATTACCAGCAGGTTGCTGCTCTGTTAAAGTTACTGCTTTCAAGTCCTAAAATACGTCCCAGTTCTACACAATCCTCCTACTTCCTTGGATGTTGCTTAGAAGCAGATGAAGGCTCCATCAGTGGCCATTTGGCTGCCCCTATTGACTCTGCGGCATTCGGTTTCAGTACCTTAGACAGCTATCTGGTGGCTTCCTGGTAGGCGGGAACAGCCCCTTCCCTTCCCTGCAGTCAGTCAGCTTAATGACGCCCTAGACAGTATCCCTTCCTTCTCTACTGCCGCCAAAGTAAACACTGTGGGAACGGGATCATTGATACCACTAAGAAAGGAATGTTACAGGGATAGCAATATCAACTGTCTGCCTCTGGCAGTAGAATATAGGTGAGTGCTCTTCATTCTGAAAGCTTGTGCCAGGCTGCATGAATAGTTAACACTAAACTCCTGTCAGACAAGTAATACGTAGATTTTTACTAAAATAGACCGAAGCTTATTAAAAGTACTCAGTGCAATGGTATATAAATATATACAGATAGAGAAAAAAATAACTGTGATGTTTTTTTCTTACACCATTACTGGAAATGCCCAAACATGAACTGGAGTTCCCTCTGAACAAAACCATTATCAAATCATCAACGTATGACCTCCAAATCTAGGTGCCAAGTGCCCTGCCACAGTTGTTTACACACCTGAGAAACGTGTTCTGGAAGCTGTACTCTTGGGCCTGGACCATGTGTTGAAACAAACAAAAGAGACGTTGTGACCAACCAAGCTGATGGAGGAAAAGCACAAAATTCAACACCAACCTATAGTTCGGATCCCAAAGAGATGCTGAATTTATAGCCAAAAAAAAAAAAAGTATATATATATATATATTTTTTTTCTTTTTGACAAAGCAAATATTAATCTGATCGGAGCAGCCAACATCCAAGTTCACGAAGAAGGACAGGGAATAAACAACATTCTCTAGCTGTGTCATATTGTCTCAGTTTTTGAATCTCAACCAGGACTGATCCACCTTCATCAGACACACTTTTTAATGGCGCAACAACTCAATGCTGGTCCCAGACTCTCCATTCTGCACTGACCAGAAGAGAACAACAAAAGAGAGCAACAGGATGTCAACGGAGGAAATATTTTCATGGTGAACTCGGAAACTGATGTGTTTATATTCAGAATCAGATGAGCTTCAGTATGAATTTGCATCTTGCCTCTGTACTGCTTGCTATTTTTTAATGATAGGAGAAAGTATAACAGTTTATTTTAAATATGAAATATATTGCTATATTATAAAATATATTGTAACTTTCAACTAACATTTTGTATCAAACGAGTCTTTAACAGGTCCGGTGTCAGCCTGCTCTCCCAATGACTGTTTCTGAGTACACATCACTGTTAGTGATTGCCTGACACCCAGACCAAGGGTCCTCAGCCTACAGAACTGCCATATTCTAATTCTCTGAGACGTGACTATTAGACACAAAAGAACATTGTTCCCAGCTTAGATGACTAATTCTACCCTAAATTCTTTCAAGCCATTTCAGAAGAGATTTTAAAAGCCATCACTCCTTTAGTAGCTGTGCAAAGCCAGTTTAATAAAAGTGCAGGCTCTTTCTATATAAATGCAAAGACCCTCTTCCATAAATGATATGTCTCAAACACAGTCAACTGGTGTTTCCTTTGGCAATTTCAGAAGGGGGCATAAGGAAGACTCTTGGTCTCCTGTGACACAAAAGACTCAAAATTCTAGGCATTATAAGTTTCTCTGTGTCAGAGTATAACTGGGATTGGAATTCCATTTACCCAGGGCCCAATGAGAGGCTGGTGTGCAGGCATACTTTCCTGAGTCAGCAGTGCCCTAGAGGGTGCGAGGTTTGCACATGTTTATCCAGAACACTGAGCACAGCTTCTGAGGGACTGAGGGGAAGAGGCGGGACAAGCAGAGAGCTGGGCTTCCTTTTCTGCTAGTTTACTCCAGCTGGGATGAAGGAAGAGTTTCAATCAAGATATTTTCCTTTACTGGCAAAATTGTGGCAAGTTCTCTACTTTGGCAACTATGATATCCATGCCCCGCCTTCTCTGAGACACACGTGTGGAATTTCTCACTTCCCTCCTTTGACTGACCAAAGGGCTATTTGTAGATGAAAACAGGATGTGTTTGGTTATAGAACAGAGGTTTCCTAGAATCAGTGGGCCTCCTCCCAAGGAGGACCCTCATTTGTTACCATCACTCTGTATAGTATTGCACAGGTGCAAACCAAGTAGCATCAGGGTAGATTCAACTGAGTATGTGCATCTCTTCCCTTCACAATCTCTGACAATTCACACAGATATACTGATAGTGCAAAATGGCAGGTTTTCTCCTGGGAAAAAGTCTGGAACCCTCTCACACTTCCATTCATTTGAGCTTAAATATAGGTAAGACTGGGGCTTCAATGGTATTAGTCATGCCATTTGAAAGAGAAATATCTAAATGTCCAGTTTCAATCAGCTTGTGTAGCTGAGACCTAACTTGGACACACATTTTATTTTTATTGAGCTGAGTTCTCTCAGTTCTCTCTCTCTCTGTACTGCTCCTCAGTTACATGTTAGGCAGAGCTCCATTAAAGCCATCAGAACTCCAGGGCACCAGTTTTTAGCAAGTTACTCACTCACTGGGTGATGGAAATTAGTTTATTCTCAAGTTTATAATTGACTGATGAATGTACTGGTGGTAATTGATTTATCTCGTAATACTTTTCTGCTACTAAATAGAACTGTCTCTTTTGGCTTTTCCTTCTAGCCTTTCTCAGACTAAGACTTGTACATTTATAGAGAGTGTTCTGATTTTCTACTCAAAGTTATTATTCGATCTAGAGTCAAGGAAACCAATACAAATTCCTGATTTTGGGAAAACAGACGTTTTGACAGTAATTCAGGTATATAGCTATATGCTAGCCCTTGCCAGTCAAAGCGTGGTCCATGGACTGGCAGCATTAGCATCACCTGGGAACTTGTTAAAAATGCAGAATATCAGGCCCCACACCAGACCTACTTAATCACACTGGGCATTTTAACAAGGTCCCCAAGTGATCTGTATACATATTAAATGTTGAGAAGCACTGGCCTCACCACACAGCAGTGGTAACCAACAAAATTAATAACCAGAAAATCAAGCCATTTCTTCCTTGACCCTCATCTACAGAATTATTTGAGGAAGTAAAGGTCCTATATGATCATAACGATAAAAACAAATGCATCTTAAAATTCCCCTTGAGGTCATATAGCTTGGGTGGTGTACACAAAGAAGCAGTCTTTTCCCAGTCTAATTTTAAAAGTACTCACTTCATTGCCTTGAGCCACCTCAAAGCACCTTTCTAAGGTTTTCATTTTAGTGTATGCTGGCAGGGCCATCGGAATACCAGGTAGCTCCTCAGGGCAGGTCCCCTGGAAGGCCACCTGGCTTTCTGCTCAGCATAGTACAGAAATAGCTGCATCTGTGTTCCTTCCTTGAGAAACTCACCATCCCACCAGTGGGAACTCTCCTCCCTACAGGAAACTAGCAAGAGGAGTTAGTTTAACCATCTAGAAACATTCCTAATCTCTTTTAAAACCAAGCCTCTTATTCACTACACCAACCACACACTCCGAAGTAAGCAAGGAAAGATGTGAATTGGAGCCGTAAATCGATATGTACCCAGAAACAGTTATGTTCTGAATTAATGGCTTTAACCTGTTCATTGTAAAAAGTGCCTTGGACTTCAATCTAAAGAGGTCAGTATAAATATATATGTGTGTGTGTGACATATGTAGGCAAATATTTACATATTTATACGTACATAGGTGCACACACATATACCCGCACATTCATATATAATATATACATACATATATAAATGCTTCATATTATATCATATTGCTATTCGCAGCTCCATTTCTTTTGTCTGGTCCTATGTTTATTTGTTTAGTGAGACCTTTACATAGAGAGGTTCTATTCAGGACATCGATGTATTTTTTTGTTTGTTTTTTACTTTTTATTAAAAAGGTAAAGGATATTTAAAAAAAAAATCAAGTGCCTGAAGGTTTTGAATGGAATTGTGGTCAACTTTCTCAGGTCACCAAAAAGGAAACCGAATTTGCCTTTGGGAACAATTTTTCTGTTTCAGTGACTTTGTTTTCCCTTTGCAGGAGTGCATAAGTAAGAGTGGTTACAGTGATTCTATAATTTCATTATAATCCATTTTAACCATTTTAACAAAAGCAAACCTTTTGTTCAGTCTAGTGCCCAGGTCTCTTCACACATCAGCATCAGAAGGGGCTGGTCTTTGTGAGCTAGGCATGGTTTTGTTAGCATTGGACAGACTAAATTGCAGGGGATGGGGCTTAAATCAGCTCTAAATATTGCTTCCTTTTTAGCAGCACACACAGAAGGACAAATAGGAAGTTCTCTCCCTGAACCAGGTGAGAACCTGTCCTAGAAGGCCAGCAGAGGGACCCCAGTGAACTTTCTAGAGCTCCTGTGCCCTGCCTTTCTACAATAATACAGTCACCTGTATCAATCAGCCTGTCTACCTTAGCCAAAGGTCTTCTCTTTCTATGGTGTGACAGCTTGTAAGGGACCCACCTCTCTGGTTAGAAGCCCTCCAGAGCCCCAGGGGGGAAGTCATCAGGTTTCCATGGCTCTGCTCATGAGCTCAAGGAGGGATTTTACTTCTTCAGATCAACTAAATCTTCTCTCCAGTTCCTTGCCCAAGTGGCAACGCCCTCATGACAGCCAGGGCCAGGCCAGAGCGGCAACACCCAGTCACGGTGTCAATCAGAAGAGACACTGCAAAATATCAGAGGGGACCAGAAAGACAACAGGTCTCTCCAGCTGTCCTCACAGCTGCAGCAACATTTGTGGAATCGTCATTAAGAAGGCTTGGCAAATCAAGTTCCCCAAAGTGAAACCCCCCCACCCTTACTTTCCTCCCCATGAATTTTTCTGTAGCTCTAGACAAAAAGAAAAAAGAAAAAAAAGAAAAAAAAATGCAATTTAGGTGCTTTCAAAACCAGTATCTAATATTTGGGACTTTTTCTAAGTTAAAATATTTTAAAAATATATATCTAGCTATATTTCTGCTGCTCTTCCCAAAATTCCTTATGAATGAATACATTTACCAACTCAGTGATTAAAAAATAACAATACTTCGTACTTATAAACAATTATATGTTTCATCCAAGGACCTCAAATGTCAAATGTCAATAAGTTGTCACTCTGTGAGGTGGATGACAAACATTATTCCCATTATTCAAATGGGAAAATTGAGCTAGAGAAAACGGAGCAGTAAATGACATCTAAGTCAGGAGCTAAGCTGAAAATACAACCAAAGATTTTTCAGCACATTTGGGGGGGGAATGGAAACTTGGTGGTTCAAATTCTATTGCTGGCCACCTTTGGATGAGTAAGACCAAGAATGTATGTCGACCATATGCCCAGACCCAGGCTTGGAATGTAAATGGTGGGCTGGTTTGTGGGTTTGGAGGTCTGGGTGGGAGACTGCATCTCTTTCTTTGTGTGAAGTTTGAGAGTTGTGCCGTTGGGGGTAAGCTGAGTCTATGGCCTTTGCCACTTCCTCTTGAACTGAAGCTGGAGAGAAAGGGCATTTTTTAAATGTTCTGGCAAATGCTAATACAGTATGACGACATTAAATAAAAACAAGAAGGGAACTGACACAAACACAAAACCAAAAATGCAAGTGGCTGATTTCCTTTAATTTTATCTTCTTCCTTCCTTATGTCTACAGTTGTGAAAACAGGAATTTTTAAAGGAGGAAATCTTAATTTAGATTGGAAACAGAGCCCCCTGGAAAAAGTTGCCTCTTTAACCAAGGGTTACCCTGGCGTCGATGGCTGTGTCTGACTCAGGAGGTTGGCCCTGCCAACAAGTAAACACGTGAACGGCTTTAGTGCCTAACCCAGTTTTGGTTTTTGGTTTATTTTTTTGCCTAACCCAGTTTTAACAACCTAGAGAGAAATTGAGAACTGTGCCCAAGGTGAGCAGCTGTTATCAATGAGGATGTATAGACACACTGATGGGTGATAAAGCCGCTTGCTGCTATGTTCAAATAAAGGATCAGGCAGTAACACAGTACAGTCATTCCATTTATCTGAGCAAAGGTTCTCAATCTCGGCTTCACGCTGGAAGCACCTCAGAAGCTTTTGAAAACATCCAAGCCAGTGCCCCCAAGCACCAAGATTCAGAAGGCAGAGTCTGGGGTGGTGCCCGCAAATTTCCCTGAAGCCCCGCAAGGGGTTCTAAGGGGCTCTCAGAGTTGAGGGCCGATCCAGAGCTTGCTGAAGTGAGACCCGCAGGTGCCCAGCCTGGCCAGTGCCCCCTGGGATCTCTACCCTCCCGAGTTGGCAAGGAGCCATTGGGGAGGGGGCAGGGGAGACAAGATTTGTATAAAGACGGGGATTTGCTTGAAGCTACGTTCCTTTCATCCTGCCCTCGTTTCTTTTCAGTTCTGGACCCATGAACCTGTGTTCATTTGCATTCGGCTCTACACGTATTGGCAAACAATGCCGCCAGGTTATTGTTCACTCAGTATTTCTCCGCCTGGCTGCCGCAGCCTTCTGCTTTTGCCTGACGTACAGTCTGGGGCTTAATGTCTTTCTTGGGGCTTAATGTCTTTCTTTGGCCTTAGCTGTGGGCGAGGATTAGCGGAAGGGCCATCCCAACATTTTTCATTAGGCAAAAAAGGTTAAGATTAAAAATAACATGTCCTTGCTAGTAGGTGTCTCATTAAACCTAACGAAAACAGGGTAAGCTGCCATGTGACACTCATGGATCCTTTCCTAACTATATTTAACCATTAAGTCAAATGGCTCCTATCCTAAAGAAAACTTGACCCGTTATTACATTATGCATACCCACGAAAGCTGGGGGAAAGGGACACTAGAACCGGAAAGTGGGCCCCGTTCTCAGAACTGGACAATTCTGCTAAATTCAGGGCCCTCTGAGTAAGACTGCCCCCTGCAGGTCAGACAGAAATACAGCAACCGAGGGAATAGGAAACTCCTCAGGCATCCGGGAAACTCATTTGTCAGTCACGTCCCTCACCTTACACAGAGGCAATGGGGGGCAAGAGAAGTGATTGGCCCAAAAATCAAACAGAGGATTTCTGCCTAATTGGGCAGAAAAGGGACTGGAACGTTGCCACCCCCTGTTGAGAATGCCTTCTGTGCGGGTGTGGAAAGCTGAGGCTTGCCCAGAGTCTCGCCACGTTCTTCCTAGATTCATTCTCATGGTCAGTTATCAATTTTGTAAATGTTAGATAAAAATAAAAGGCCCTGCTTCCCCCACACACATATTCACACACACATACACACACCACATTATTAATCTCTCACTGAAAACAAAGATATGCATATTGCGACTGGCCAAATTAATTCATCATGTATTTTATATTCCAGAGGCATTGATAATTTTCACTGTTATCTGCCTTTAGTTAAAGAATTTGGAGCTAATACTTGCAAATCTGCAAGAACCCCCACTGGTTAGGAAACATTAGATTATTAAAATGATGCAATTTTATATCCAGCAGTACAGTGGATTATGCTAACGGTGGTCAAGGTTATTAATCTTTATTTCAGTCACTACTGCAAATAGTACATAAACATTAGCCCAAATTAGCTTTATCTTTTATTTTTGTAGCATGAATTTGAAATTTACACTTTATTTTTTTCCAGGAACAAGTCACACTTAATAGCATCTCTTTAAAATGCAATTCTGTCCCCTAGAAAACCAAAGATGGAAAACCCAAATGCAATATGTTACTGCTGCCTATGGGCGATTTCCTCTTTACTTAGGTAAAGCTTCTTTCCAAATCTGTTCTACCTCCTACTTTCCAACACTGGGGTATCACTTAAAAGCCATCAAGTATTTCTCAAGAAAGAGTACATATAGCAGTGGGGCACCCACACCCCAGTCACTCATCAAGGGAAATGTCAGGTCTTCTGTAAGCTCCTGTACACCATGATTCAATTGCCCTTTCTTCTAACACCCTCCTCACCTCCCACCTCTTGGAATGAGAAGGTAGGTACATAGCTCTGCCTGAACATCAGAATTTAGGAATCCTAACAGATTTATACTTAAGGTTTCCTAGAGAATTTTTCTAGGGATGAAAATGCAATGTTTACTTGACTCAGAAATTTGGGAACCTAAGATCCGGTTTGGTTTTGGTTCAAATGAGAAAATAATCATCTAGTATTGTCTGAACATCAACAAGAGGAGCTGACATCCATTATTCATTACCTCCACAACATCCATTCCCCCAATTCTGCAGCCCATAGTACATGGATTTTAATTTGATGAATTTACCCTTCCCCCATCTCCACTGTGCATTTGGGTAGGAGTAATCCTATTTCCAGACCCATGGTGGACCAAGGCAGGCTAAGGCAATTAGAGGGACTCATCACCCTCACTAAGGGATGGGCACATGGCCCAAATTAAGCCAACATGAGCAAATGAATCTCAGAGCCAAGGCGTAAGCAGGAGCTACCAGGGAATAAACAGTCTTCCCCAGGAAGGTATGGTACAGATTTTGTCAGGAACTGATGTGCCCTTTTGTTTCATGAGGGAGAGGGTGGGGTTGACAGGGGGCCAACACGTGGAACATGAGGTTGAAGCCAAGACCACAGAAGGCAGAGAGGAGAGGAAGAGAGAAATGGGGGTCTTGGTAAGTTCCTTGGAGCCACTGACTCTTCTAATTACCTGAGCCAGTAACTTTGCTTTATGATGAAGTCATTTGCAGGTGGATTTTCAGCCACATTCAACATAAAGAGTTCTGGTGGAGAAGAACCAACCTTCTACACACATGTATGATTCCCCAGAGGAGTAACCAGAACGAGAAAGGGAAATGCCTATACAGTAATTCTGACATTTAAAACGTTTAAAACACAAAAACTAAATAGGATAACAAGAAAATTGGAAATGTCAAAATTGACTCTAGAGTGTACATTGACCGGCAGGGTAGAAGGGTGATGGAAGAAGGAAAGAGCCATAGAATGAGATTCTGTTCCATGAATCAAGAGACTAAAATGGACAATGATTGATCAGTCAGGTGGTGGAGAGGAGTGCAGTAAAAGTGATCTAGGTATTTTTTGGAAGGAAGGTAAGTATTGATAACTTCAGAGTTAGATAAGTAAAATTATAATCATCTATATCATTGAAATGGAGTCTATAACTTCCAAATTAGTAGAGACTGAAAAACTGAGGGGAAAAAATCAATTCAAAAGGAGAAAAAACACAGAAAAGATGGAACAAATTGCAAGGACAAAATAAAATGGAATAAATATACCCAACTATTTCCATAATCACAATGAAAGTAATGGACTAAATGCTCTAGGCAAAAGAAAAGGATTGTCAGACCAAATGTTTTCAGTTATCCAAATAAATGCTATTTATAAGGGACGCATCTAAAACATAAAGAAAAATTGAACGTACAAATCTTAAAAGGTACACCAAGTATATTCTAACGAAAAGAAAGTTGTGTAGCTATACAAATATCATGGGGAAATATACTTTAATGTAAAAAGCACTGAATTCACCAAGAAAATATAACAATTCTGAATTTCTGTATTTGATCATTTGGCCTCAAAATACATAAAACAAACATTTATGGAACTACAGAAAAACACAGACAAGCCCACACATTTAACAATTTAACAATTTAAATGTGTTAAATTTTCCTGTGTTAGTAGGAAAATGTAACACATCTCTCTGAGTAAGTAGTAGATCAAGCAGACAAAAAAAATCTGAAAGGACATTGAAAATTTGAATGACTTAATAATTATAAAATCACACCTTTTCCTAGTACATGGAACATTAATGAAAATCAACCACTTAATGGGCCATGAACACATTTGAAAGGACTCGTACCATCAAACAACATTCTTTGAGTACAATGTGATATATACTAAAAATCAGTAAAACAAAAACTTATAACCAAAATATGTCTTTTGGAAATTAAGAAACATACTTATGAATAACTGATGAATCAAAAAATAAATCATAATGGAAAATTTCAAATATGTAAAACAGAACTTTAATGAAAATACATTACATTTCAAAATTAGTTGAATGCAATGTTAAGAAAAGCAGAATGAACGAATAGAAGAGCAGAAATTAAATAGAAAATAAACATACACCAGGTAAGATTTTTAAAAAGACAAAAGTTGATCCTGTGAAAACAATTAAAACTGATAAACCTCTAGCAGGATTGAACAAAAAGAGACAGAGAAGGAAGGGAGGGAGAGGGAGAGAGAGAGAACACAAAGCAATCTTAGGAATGATGCTACAATCACCAAAAAGATAATAGGAACAGTGTTTGGAAATAAAAGGAAAAAAATAGATTTCTAGAAAAAGACTACTTACCAAAACTGACTCAAGAAAATAATTAAAAAATAGAATAGTCATAAAATCATTATAAACAAATAAGTAAATGCTTCAAATTTTTCCCACAAAGAAAATGCCTGGCCTGGATGATTTTACCAGCAAAGTCTACCAAATATTCAAGGAGCAAGATAATTCCAATCTTACACATTTTTTTCCAAAGCATAAGGAAAAAAAAAGTGCTGTTTCCAATTCATTTTATGAAGCTAGCATAGCATTGATATCAGAACCTGATAAGGACAGTACAAGAAAGGAAATCTATAGACCAGTTTTATTTATGACTTTAGATGCAAACATCCTAAACATACTATTACCAAACTAAATCTAGAAATAAATGGGGAAAAATACAACATAATTAAATTAGGTTTGTTCCAAAAATGTTTGTTTAACATTAGAAAAATAATGAAATTTGCCACATTAATAGATCAAAGGAGAAAAATCATTTAATAATAATTGATTTTTAAAGAAATTAATTAAAATCAACATTGGTTAATTAAAAAAAAGCAACACTGAGCAAATTAGGCATAGAAGGTATAGTGTAATCACCCTATGATTCATGTCTTTGTATACTCTTCACCTCTTGAGTGTGGGTGGGACTTGTGACTACGTCTAGCCAATAGAATACGGCAAAGGTAATGAGATGTCCTTCCTGTAATTAGGTTTTGTTACAGAAGACACTGTCTTATGGACTGAGAGAGTCTCCTGCTGACTTTGAAAAAGCAAATAGAAATGCTGTGAACTGCCCAGGGAAAGGGTCTGTGGCAAGGAACTGTGGGTGGGAGGCCTCTAGCAGCTGAGGGCAGACAATAGCCAGTAAGATGCCAGAACTCTCAGTCATATGAGGAAATGAATTCTGTCAACAATCGGAATGAGCTTAGAAAAAGAGATCCTTCCCTAGTTGAACCTCCAGATGAGACTGCAGACTGATTGCATCCTGCGAGAATCTGAGCAAATGACCCAGCTAAGCTGTGGCCACACCCCTGACCCATGGAAACTGAGATGATAAATGTGTGCTGTTCTGAGCCATTAAGTTTGTAGTAGTTTGTTATGCAACAATAGAAAATTAATACAAAGGGAACTTCCTTAACCCAATAAATGATATCTACAAAATCGTATCTTCCTAAAGCACGCACCATATTTAATGATGAAATCAAGATGCCTGTTATTACCACCTCTGCAGTGGAGTTCCTAGCTGTGCAATATCAGTAGAAAATAAGAGGGAAAGGATCAGAAAGGAAGAAAATTTTGTCATTACTTGCAGCTGATATGATTGTCTGCTTGTCCACCCCAAAGCATCTGAAGATAAATTATTAGAATTAATCAGAAAGTATGGTTGCTGGATACAAATTCAATAAATAAAAATTAATTTACATGTCTATACCCTATCAATAAGAAGCTATGGAATGAAATTTTACAAAAGCAAACATTTATAATAGCATCCAAAAATATTAAAAATCTAGCAATAGGGACTTCCCTGGTGGCACAGTGGTTAAGAATCCACCTGCCAATGCAGGAGACATGGGTTCGAGCCCTGGTCCGGGAAGATCCCACATGCCATGGAGCAACTAAGCCCCTGTGCCACAACTACTGAGCCTGTGCTCTAGAGCTCATGAGCTGCAACTACTGAGCCCATACGCCACAACTACTGAAGCCCGTGCACCTAGAGCCCATGCTCTGCAACAAGAGAAGCCACCGCAATGAGAAGCCCACACACCGCAACGAAGAACAGCCCTCGCTCGCCACAACTAGAGAAAGCCCACGTGCAGCAATGAAGACCCAACGCAGCCAAAAATAAATATATATATATATATAGCAATAAACTAACACTATATTTTAGAACTTTACAGAGAAAATTATGAAATGTTATTAAAGAACAATAAAGAAAACAAATAAATGGGAAAATATTCATGTTCAGGATTGTAAACATGTTTATTCTCCCCCAAATTAATCTATAAATTTAATGCCATACCAACCAAAATCCAAATAGGTTTTTTTTGTGTGAAACATGACAATCTGATTGTTAAATTGATACAAAAACAAAGAGGTCTTGACATTTCTGAAGGAAAGCAAGGTAGGAGGACTTACCATAGATCAAGAAGGTTTGTCATAGGGCTTCCCTGGTGGTGCAGTGGTTGAGAGTCCGCCTGCCTAATCAGGGGACGTGGGTTCGTACCCGGTCTGGGAGGATTCCACGTGCCGCGGAGCGGCTGGGCCCGTGAGCCATGGCCGCTGAGCCTGCGTGTCCAAAGCCTGTGCTCCGCAGCAGGAGAGGCCACAGCAGTGAGAGGCCCACGTACCGCAAAAAAAAAAGAAGGTTTGTCATAAAGGTAATGTGGTTTTTGTGTAGGGAGAGGAAGACAAATTGAACAATGAAACACAACAGAGAGCTGACAAACAGACATACATTTATGGAAACTTGATCTTTTATAGAGCTGGCTTTGCCAATCAATTGGAGAAAATGGACTATTCAATGAACAGCACTGAAACAATGACTACCTAAATTTATACACAAAAATTAATGCTGGTTGAATTAAAAACATAAAGAAAAAATGTGATACCTTCAGAAAACAATAGAAAACATTCCTTAAACAAGACTCCAAAAGCTCAAACCAAGAGAGAATGACAAATTTGAGTATATTGACTTTCTATTCCAAAAATGAGAAGGGAATTACAACTTGTGTGACTTACAAAGTCAAGCAAACCAATAGGGAAAAAAAAAACAGGCAAAAGAAAGGAAGATGGGGACTTCCCTGGTGGTCCAGTGGGTAAGATGCACTGGACCCCCAATGCAGGGGGCCCGGGTTCGATCCCTGGTCGGGGAACTAGATACCGCATGCATGCCACAACTAAGAGTCTGCATGCCGCAACTAAGAAGTCCACGTGCTGCAACTAAGACCCGGCACAGCCAAAATAAATAAAATTTTTTTTAAAAGAAAGGAACATGAATTTCACAAAAAAGGAACCACAAATGTCCATAAACATATTAAAAAGGTGGTCACCTTCTAGTGATCAAGGAAATGCAAACAAAATCACAAGTTACTATTTCACATCCATTAGAGTGATAGAAAAAAAGTTAAAAATCAGGTACTACCAAGTGTTGTAAGTATGTGGAGCAACTGGAACTGTCACCCATCGCTAGTGGGAGTATTAACTGGTATAACCACTTTGGAAATCAGTTTGTCATTATTTAGATTGGTTGAGTATGTGCATATCCAATGACCCAGTATTATTTGTAAAACAAACAAGCAAACAAAATACCACTAGAATCAACCCAAAACAAGAATAGAATGAGTAGAAGAATTATAGATAATCACATGATGGAATGTCAGGCTGCAGTAAAAATGAAATCAATGAACTACAACTGGGTACACCAGCAGGAATGACTCCGGTTACATGATATTAAGGGAAGAAACAGCCCAGAAAGAATACAGATTGTATGTGCCTGTGATATGATGTTCAAAACCAGGCAGAACTAAATAATATCCTGCTTAAAGATACAGACATTGGTGTGTCACGGGGAAAAAAGGGAGATGAGATTGGAGAAGGGTGTCAGGGAATTCTAAGCTTCTGAACATTTCCTAGCTTTCAATCTGGGTAGATAAGATACAGATGTTCATTTTATTATTCTTCTGTAACCTATACAAAAATGTATACATACATTCTTTTGTATACCTGCTATGCCTCATAGTTTTTTAAAGTTAATAATGCAGCACCCAGCACATGCCAGGTTTTTCCTCTGGTCTAGTACAGCTGGTCGGCATATAGGCAGCAGCAGCATCTAAGATAAGTAGAAGGAATGACCCAACATCCAGGAAACCAGGACAAAGCTGAAGGTACACCCCTGGAAGCCTCTGATGCTGTTTTAGACTTTAGGAGACAAAAGAGACGCCCATAAATGACATCCATACTTCTTCAGTTAGGAGCAGAGCTTTTATCTCCAGAGAACTTTGACCGTGAGCACACGGCAGACCCTCCTGAACACTGAGGAGAAGGGAAGAAGGAGAAAGCAGTCCTTACAGGTTTCCATAAAGAAAAAGGAGCCCTGCCAGGGATGTCTTATTTAATCAAGAACAACTGAAGTGGGACTTCCCTGGTGGTCCAGTGGCTAAGACTCCACCCTCCCAATCAGGGGCCCCAGGTTCAATCCCTGGTCAGGGAACTAGATCCTGCATGCTGCAACAAAAGATCCCGCATGCGGCAACAAAGATCTCGCATGCCCCAAATGCGAGAACTAAGACCTGGTGCAGCCAAATGAATAAATAAGAACAACTTAAGTACCCCACACCTAGATTTAGAGTCAGCTAGACCAGGGTTCTTATTGCTGACTTTGGTGCTTACTAGCTGGTGACATTCTGTGAGAAAGAAGAGCTCCAAGCGTCATTTTCTCCATCTGTAAAATGGGAATACTAATAGTACTCCTACTGGAGGGTTGCTATGAAAATTAAATGCAGTAACATATGTGAGGTCACCTCCCACACGCACAGGGCTAGCCCAGTCTCCAGCTGCTTGTGAAGAGTCACTTATTTCCAAGCTTTGTGTTTTACCCAGAGGGAGCTGACTCAACCATTGCTTCTTTTCATCTAATGATGGTGCTTTCTAGTCTCTGCCATGCCTAGATTCAACCGACTCTATCAGCATAAAATAAAGAGGGCTGGAAATCCCAACACAGTGTCCCAGGGGCTGCAAATCAAGAATGCAGCTCAAATGACTCTTATTACACCCGGGAGTCTAAAGCACATCATGCACTGTGATTAAAAAGAGGCTTTACTGCCTCAAAAGTACAATCTTGCCAGTCCTCCCAATCATCAAGACATCATAAGGACTAACACATATCTCCTCCCAATCTCATTTTACAGAGGTCTGCATTCAGAGGGAGGCATGGATCATTCAGGAAACCCAAGGGGCCAGGGCGGCAGCAGCTCCTGGTTCCCTCGGAGGAGATGCTGGGGAAACTCTTCCTACTGCATCTCATTCCCCTCGTCCCCGTGGAGCCTCTAAACACCAGCGTCCCCAGGCCATTGGGGGCTGGGCTCCTCCCCACAGCTATGAGCCCTTCTGCCTTCCCTTTGCCACCTTCCCCCAGGTAAGGCACAGCAACTGATTTCCCCTAATCGATCCTCCATATCCTCTGCTGTGAAAATACTCTCTCCCTCCGTTTTCTTCCAAAATGAGGTAAGTCAGTGAAGTAACAGCCACTTCACAGTGCATTCAATTTTCAACAATCCACTCTCTCCTCTCACCAAAAGCGCTAAGATGCTTCTGGCTAAATTAATTATAAATTGTGATCTTCCTTTTCCTGCTTATGTTTATTTTCCTTCAATATGTCAAAATTCTTAGAATCAAAAAGACGAGCTTCGAAATAAAGACCATGTAGAGAGCAAATTACGTTCTGCCCTGCATAGAAATTCTTCAGGTGCTCTCCCTGTCTGTGGGATCAAGTCTACATTCCTTCGCACGATTTCTAATCCTATCCCACTGTGGCCCCAATCCACCTTCCAGCCTCCTTCCCTCTTTCTACCTCTCATCCTGCTTTCCTCATCCGTCCCACCCTCTTCCGTTACCCTGTCTCACACTCACTCACACATGGCTGGGTCTCATAAACCTGAGTTTCAGGGCTTACCTGGTGGCGCAGTGGTTGAGAGTCCGCCTGCCGATGCAGGGGACACGGGTTCGTGCCCCGGTCCGGGAAGATCCCACATGCCGCGGAGCGGCTGGGCCCGTGAGCCATGGCCGCTGAGCCTGCGCGTCCGGAGCCTGTGCTCCACAACGGGAGAGGCCACAACAGTGAGAGGCCCGCGTACCGCAAAAAAAAAAACAAAACCTGAGTTTCACATACTTGTGTTCCCTAAGTGTTTACACATGCTCTTCCTCCTGCCTGGAGAGCCCTAACCTCCATTTTGCCGAGAAAACTCTACCCCATCCTTCAAGACCCACTTCTCTAGAGGCCTCTCCATTTCCCTCACTCCGAGGATAACAGCTCTCACTTGTCTAAACACCTACTAGTTCTCAACCTGCACATCAAGATCACCTGGAGAGCTCTCTAAAAATACAAATTCCTGGACCTCGTCCCAGACCTTCTAAGTCAGAATCTCCCCAGTGGGAACAAAGCACTCCAAAGCCTCACAGGTGATTCTAACCCACAGCCATGGCTGAGAAGCTGTGCTGTGTAGCAACTGCGATCATGGGCTCTGGAACCAAATACTCTGGATTTGAAGCCCGGTTCTGCTGCTAACTGGCTGCCTGACCCTGGGCAAGTCACTCGGTTTCTCTGTGCCTCCATAAAATAGGCATGATGATGATAAATACTGTCTACCTTACAGAGTTGCTGTGAGTTTTAAGTGAGCTAATATAGGAAAAGTGCCTGGCACAGGGTCAGTGTTTAATAAGTGTTAACTATTTATCGTGTGTCTCTGGCACGCACTTCAATTAATCTTCACAATAGCCCTGAAGGATAGTTACGATTAATCGTAACTTACAATGAGGGAGCTGCAGCTCACAGAGATTAAGCAAACTGGGATTCACACCCAGATCTGCCTGCCCTCAGAGCCTGTGTTGGTTCCAGTAAACCACATGGCACGTTATGTTTGCAGTAGGTGAATCACATTGAAATGGCCTTACCATTTGGATGGACCACTTGACATTGGATGTCAAGTTCCTTGTAGGTTGGATACATGACTTGAGCACCTTTGTATCCCCAATACCTAGCACAATAAAGGACCTCAGTAAATATTGGCTGAAATGTGAATTCATAAAGAAAAGGGGGCTCTCCTGGTGGCGCAGTGGTTGAGAGTCCACCTGCCGCTGCAGGGGACATGGGTTCGAGCCCCGGTCCGGGAAGATCCCACATACCGCAGATCGGCTAGGCCCGTGAGCCATGGCCGCTGAGCCTGTGTGTCCAGAGCCTGTGCTCCGCAACAGGAGAGACCACAACAGTGAGAGGCCCGCGAACCCCCCCCCAAAAAAAAGAAAGAAAGGAAAGGAGGGAGGGAGAGAATCAGTCATGGAACAGTGGTCCGAGTCCCTGAGCAGCTCCCGAGGCTAGAATTGTGCCATGCCCCACCTTTGGAGAATGTCTTCACAAACGTTCTCTCCTTCACAAGAACTCCGGTGGCAAGGATAGCATTCTCCCTATTTTAAAGGTAAGAAAATGGAAGCAAAGAGTAGTAATCGTTCATGAATCGCTTGATTTCTTTTCTTTTCTGTTATATATTCTATTCTCTGTGTATTTTAATGTAGTAAGTCATTTTCAAATCATCTATGAAAACAGATAGTATATAAATCGATTAACAAAGGTTTGTTATTGATATTGTTTTTACCCAAATTTACCTCCTTGAGAGAAGGGGTAAAAGTCTGAAATTCCTACTTGCTGATGTTCTCTAATTAACAGAAATGGAAACAATTGTGATGCATTTGCCATGGGGTCTATCTTTGGGAAGGCTTGAAGGATGTATGTTTGTTGGGTTTTTTTTAAAACATACGTGTCAAATGGAGGAGGCACG
Organism: Mesoplodon mirus; assembly: GCF_964341445.2. Lineage (NCBI taxonomy): Eukaryota > Metazoa > Chordata > Mammalia > Artiodactyla > Ziphiidae > Mesoplodon > Mesoplodon mirus. The sequence goes on along the minus strand of NC_138978.1, from coordinate 119,052,406 downwards.
GGGGTGAGTTGTGGGTACTTCACTCACCCAGGGGGTCCTGGAGGAGTAACTGGTCAAGGGAGCAGCAGCAGAAACTGAATTTAACAAAGAGGGATCGTTCTCTGGTGGGTGGAAGTCATGTGACTTCAGCTCCTGCTGGCCAGGAGAACAGTAGTGGCCTCCACCTGGATCTGGAAACAGAGCCCGGGGTACCTGCCCTAACCGGCAGAGCCAGAGTGCAGTGATGTGCAACAGGGACCTGTGTTGGAACTCAGTTGGTAGCAAAGAACAAAGGACCAGGAGTCAAGATCACACCCCACCATCACCGCCCGTGAAAGCCGTGTTTCCCAACCTCCAGACCACCAAGTAATATTTTCAAGTATTATTTTTGCTTTGCCTGGGATAAGCTTTCTGGTTTACGGTCTTTCTTTTGTTGCATTCTGTTCCTCAAAAGCCTGAATCTCCCCGCTGTGAGCTCACATTCCCTGGGAAGCACAGTGTGTCAGGATAAGGGGCTGAAGCTCAGCCCCAGACCTGTGACCCTCCTGGTGGGCTGCAGCAGCAAGGGCAGGCTGGGAGGGCAGGTGACGGTCCTCTGGACACACAGGCTGTCTCCATCCTCCCTGTTCCCAGGACCCTGTCAGGTGACCTCGCGGCTGCCCCAGGCAGAGGCATTTCTCTTTTCCAGGTGCTTGGTTATAACCCCTTTGGGGGAAGGTGGTAGAAGGAAACATTCAGGAACCCTCAGGTCTGGAGCAGGCTCTGGAAGTTCAGATCACACAGGTTATAGTAACCAAGTTTCTCCTTAGAGATAGTGACTCCAGGCAGCAGGAGAGAGTCACCTAGGACTAGAAGGGGACAGCATGGCGAGATCCTACCTGTTAAGGGACCCAGCTTGCCCGCCTCTGGCCCTCCATGAACTATTCATAAGGCCTCTTTGGCAGCGTTTTAAAGTCCAGGTTGAGCAAGTCTGTTCAGTATGGACCAGACAGGTGAGACCTGATTGTTGAGGAGTTAACAGGGGCCAAGCAAGAGCCTGGCCAAAGGAAGAAGACGGTTTTGTTCAGCCAGACTGGAAGCCTCAGCTTGAGCTGAGGTCGTCTCTCTCTTTCCATCCTCCTCCTCTGTGTCCCACCCCTTCTTCACAAACATTTAGAATAAAACCCATCCCTGGCTCTGAGAGATCAGGTTTATTATTTTTTTTAATAACACTGAGGAGAGAGAGTTGGAAGCAAGTTGTGCCTGAGTAATAAATATAGAACAGGTTCTCAATACATCATAGGCTGACACATCAGGGACTCAGCAATGACTGGAACCTGTAGCCAAGTTATTAATTTGCTGATTCACTTCTGGAGAAAGCCCACCAGCTTTGAATTCCTCATTAATTTCCATAAACAAACTGTGTCCTCTGTCTCCATGGGCAAGCTAATGGAGTTGATAATTACTTCTGCCTTACTATTCTAGTTTCAGAGTTGGAGTTTGGTGATTAAAATACCTATAACATCAATATTTCATTTCCAAAGACATTTGAATTTTAAATGAATAGTGCAAAGCTTCGGGTACCTTCATACACAAGTGCACCTGTTTATTCCAGTTTGTCAGTTTTCTTCATTACTTCTGTACCAGAGGAATTGCAAAGATTAACTGTTATTGCTAAACTCTTAAAAATTAAAAGCATTACACTGGTAATGGACATTGTTTCATATTTGGGGGAGCCATATGATTCAGAGAAACCCCCAAAGTACAGATTCATTCTTTTTCTTACAGGTGGTTCAGTGGACAGAGCAAGGGTTTGGAGTCAGAATGACCAGGGTTCATATTCCAGCCCTCCACTTACTAGGATGTGTCAGTAGGCAAGTTATCGCAACTTCTGGACCTCAGTTTTCTCATCTGCAAAATGGGGAGAGTATGTGAAAGGGCTGCTGAAGATTAAATGTGATTGTTTAAAGCAGTGATTTCCTAGACCAGCAGCATCAGCACCACCTGGGAATTTGTTAAAATGCAAATTCTCGGGCTTACCTGGTGGCGCAGCGGTTGAGAGTCCGCCCGCCGATGCAGGGGACACGGATTCGTGCCCCGGTCCGGGAAGATCCCACATGCCGCGGAGCAGCTGGGCCCGTGAGCCATGGCTGCTGAGCCTGCGCATCCGGAGCCTGTGCTCTGCAACGGGAGAGGCCACAACAGTGAGAGGCCCGCGTACCACAAAAAAAAAAAAAAAAAAAAAGCAAATTCTCAGGGCTCCATCCCAAACCTACCGAACTAGAAACGCTGGGCGTGAGGTCCAGCGATCTGTGTTTTAACCAGTCCACCAGGCGATTCTGATGTCCACTCACAAATGAGAGCCCCTGGTTTAAACCACAAAGCATACAGCAAGCGCTCAAGTGTTCCCGTTTCCTTCTTTCTCTTTAAATAGCAACTGTTCTTTGCATCTAATGACTTGCACGTGGAATGAGCCAGTGATTTCAGCCTACCTGCTCAGTTTTAGTTAACACAAATTCTAGACCTAAATAGTCCTTTGGGGATGGATGCCCACAGTCCAAAAACATCACATAATTCACCTCAAAGAGGTCATCTTCCGGGAAGCACACTGGAGAGAGGGTGGGCAGTTAACATTATATGTTATTTTGTGGAGGGTTTCTTCATAGGAGGGGATCTGAAGTACTCTTTTCCTTTCAGGAAGAAACCAGGTACTTTCAAATTCCCATACAGCCAGGCCACTGGTGGGGCTGGAGCCTTGACTAAATGCTGCCATCCTGTGGGCAGAAGCGAGACACAGTGCATGACCACCTGGCCATCCCACAAGCACTGACCAGGCATCTATAACACACCAGTCCCCAGACTGGGTCCAGACAGGTGCAGACATTGAAGCCCCTGCCCTGAGGAGCTTGCAACAGACTAGTGAATAAGATGAGCCTGTAGGCAGATAAGTAGGTAGTCGGTGCAGGAGCCCAGAGGAGGGAGGTGCTCACGTATAAGTGCCTGAAAAGACTATTTAAATACACAATCTGTTCCCTAAGGGCAGCAGAGAATTTGCAGAACTATTAATAAATTTTCACAGAACAAGAAATATACATATTTTTTAATGAGAAACTAAAAAGTGTGATTTAAAAAAATGCTATTCAAAGGCTCAGGTTCTAATTATAGTCTCCTAATGGAGAAAACATGGAACGGATTCATTTCTCCTGATATAACAGACGCTCAGTGAGAGCTCCCATTGATAAATTGGTGCTCTCATTTGTATCTGCATGTAGCTGCATGATTTAAAACTCTAAGAGGATATTTCATTTTAACACAAAATACCATATTTTGAGCAAATGCAATTAACTTAAATTCTATATATACCTAATTCAATCTTTCAGATAAGTAAAAAAATACCATCTACCAAAACAAGAAATTACTTAAAAGAATGGTGGAGGATGTCAAAAAGATTTGGAAGGCAGCTTGAAAGCACTCCCAATGGACAAATCTAGAAAAATTAGGGCATCAAAATAAGTAATGAAGTAACAAATTACACCCCATTGGATAAAAGAGGAAACATGACCCTGTACTGATGTAAATAAATTAAATGAATAAATAGAAATTTTTATGAAGAATAAGATCTTTACATAGTTTTACAATACCACCCCACAGAATGGGTATACAGTACAGAAAATAGTATGGAGGTTCATCAGAAATTTAAAAATAGAACTACCGTATGATCCAGCAATCCCACTTCTGGGTATATATCCAAAGGAAACAAAATCAGTATCTTAAAGAGATATCTGTACTCCCATGTTCATTGTAGCATTATTCACAGTGGCCAAGATATGGAAACCACCAAAGTATCTGTTGACAGATGAATAGATTTTTTTAAATGTGATTTACATACACACACACACACTGGAATATTATTCAGCCTTTTTTAAAAAAAAAAAAAAGAAAAGGAAATCTTGTCATCTCTGACAACATGGATGAACCTGAAGGGCATTATGCTAAGTAAAATAAGCCAGACACAGAAAGACAAATACAGCATGATCTCACTTATATGTGGAATCTAAAACAGCAGAACTTATAGAAGCTGAGAATAAATTGGTGGTTGCAAGGGGCTGAGGGGTAGGGGAAATGAGATATTGGTCAAAGGGTACAAAGTTTCAGTTATGCACGATACATAAGTTCTGGAGATCTAAAGTACAGCATAGTGACTATAGTTAATAATACTGTAGTATTTACAGTTCTTGAAATTTGCTGAAAGAGTAGATTTTTTTAAGCCTGCAAATGTATAATTTATTTTGTTTTGTTTTTCTTCCAGTTTTACTGAGATATAATTGACATACATCACTGTACAAGTTTAAGGTGTACAGAATGATGATTTGACTTCCATGCAACATGAAATGATCACAATAAGTTTAGTGAACATCCATCATCTCATATAGGCATAAAATTAAAGAAATAAAAAAATTTTTTCCTTTGTGATGAGAACACTTAGGATTTACTCTCTTAACAATTTTCATATATAACATACATCAGAGTGGATTATATTAATCATGTTGTACATTACATCCCTAGTACTTATTTATCTTATAACTGGAGGTTTGTACCTTTTGACTGCCTTCATCCAATTTCCCTGTCACCCCACTCCCTGCCTCTGGTAACCACAAATCTGATCTCTTTTTCTTTGAGTTTGTTTCTTTGTCTTGTTTTTGAAGTATAACTGACCTACAGCACTATGTTAGTTCTTGTTACACAAAGTAGTGATTTGATATTTCTATACATTTCAAAATGACCTCCACCATAAGTCTAGTTATAATACATCACCATACAAAGATATTACATAGTTATTGACTATGTTCCCCACTCTGTATATTTCATACCTGTGACATTTATTTTGCACCTGGAAGTTTGTACATTTTAATTTCCCTTACCTATTTCTTTCCTATTCCTGTCCCTCCCCTAGGGCAACCACCTATTTGTTTTCTATATATGTGACTCTGTTTCTGTTTTTTTTATGTTTGTTCATTTGTTTTGTTTTTTAGGTTGCACATATAAGTAAAATTGTACAGTATTTGTCCTTTTCTGTCTGACTTATTTCCCTTGGCATAATACCCTCTAGGTCCATTCATATTGTCACAAATGGCAAGATTCCATTCTTTTTTATGGCCGAGTAATATTCCATTGTATCTATACACCATATCTTCTTTATCCATTCATCTGTTGTTGGGCATTTAAGTTGCTACCATATCTTGGCTATTAAAAATAATGCTGCAACAAACATAGGGGTGCAGAAAATTTTTCTAATTAGTGCTTTCATTTTCTTCAGATAAATACCCAGGAGTAGAATTGCTGGATCATATGATAGTTCTCTTTTTAATTTTTTGAGGAATCTCCTTATTGTTTTCCATAGTGGCTGCCCAATTTTTTTACTGAGATATAGTTGATTTACAATATTATATAAGTTTTATGTGTACACATAGTGATTCACAATTTTTAAAGGTTATATTCCATTTATAGTATTAGAAAATATTGGCTGTATTATCTGTGCTATACAATGTATCCTTGTAGCTTATTTATTTTATACACAGTAGTTTGTACCTCTTAATCCCCTCCCCCTGCATTGCCCCTCCCCCTTCCCTCTCCACTATTAACCGCTAATTTGTTCTCTATATCTGTGAGTCTGTTTCTATTTTTGTTACGTTCACTAGTTTGTTTTATTTTTTAGGTTCCACACATAAGTGATATTGTACAATATTTGTCTTTCTCTGACTTATTTCACTAAGCATAATACACTCCAAGTCCATCCATGTTGTAGCCAATGGCAAAATTTCATTCTTTTTTATGATAAGTAGTATTCCATTGTATATGTATACCACATCTTCTTTATCCAGTCATCTGTCGATGGACACTTAGGTTGCTTCCATGTCTTGGCTATTGTACATAGTGCTGCTATGAGCATTGGGGTACATGTATCTTTTCAAATTAGTGTTTTCACTTTCTTCAGATGTATACCCAGGAGTGGAATTGCTGGATCATATGGTAGTTCTAAGTGGCTGCCCAATTTACATCCCCACCAGCAGTGCACAAGGGTTCCCTTTCTCCACATCCTCACCAACACTTGTTGTTTGTTGTCTTTTTGATAATAGCCATTCTGGTGGGCATGAGGTGATATCTCATTATGGCTTTGATGCAGTTTTAAACGGGATTGTTTTTTACTTTCTTTTTCTGATATTTCATTGTTAGTGTAAAGAAATACAACAGATTTCTGTATATTAATCCGGTATCCTGCTACGTTGCTGAATTCATTTGAACCATCCTTGTGACCCTGGAATGAATCCAACTTGATCATGATGTATGATTGTTTTTGTGTGTTGTTGGATTCGGTTTACTAATATTTTGTTGAGGATTTTTCATCTATATTCATCAAGGGTATTGGCCTATAATTTTACTTTTTGGTAGTGTCTTTGTCTTTTGGTATCAGGGTGATGGTGGCTTCATAGAATGACTTTGGGAGTGTTCCCTCCTCTACAGTCTTTTGGAAGAGTTTGAGAAGGACCAGTATATGTTCTTTTTTTTTTTTAACAACAAAACCCATCTAATTTAGTTCCTTTTGAAATACAGTTATTTAAAGTGATAGTATGAATCAAGATATTACTCTTTACAGAATAAAATAAAATATAGTTTGAAAAAATATGTGGCTATTTCTTTAATTAATTAATTTTTATTGTAGTATATTTGCTTTACAATGCTGTGTTAGTTTCTACAGTGCAGCAAAGTGAATCAGCTCTATGTATACACATATCCCCTGTTTTTTGGATTTCCTTCCCATTCAGGTCACCACAGAGCATTGAGTAGAGTTCCCTGAGTTATACAGTAGGTTCTCATTAGTTATCTATTTTACACAAAGTATCAATAGTGTATATATGTCAATCCCAATCTCCCAATTCATCCTACCCCCGCTTCCCCCCTTGGTGTCCATACTTTTGTTCTCTATATCTGTCTCTATTTCTGCTTTGCAAATAAGATCATCTACACCATTTTTCTAGATTCCACATATATGCATTAATATATGCATTAATATACAATATTTGTTTTTCTCTTTCTGACTTACTTCACTCTGAATGACAGTCTCTAGGTCCATCCATAAGTTCTTCTTTGTATTGATATGCTTGGTAGAATTCCCCAGTGAAGCCATCTGGTCCTGTGGTCCCATTTGTTTATTTTTGCTTTTGTTTCCCTTGCCTGAGGAGACATATCCAAAAATTATTACTAAGCCTGATGTCAAAGAGCTTACTGCCTCTGTTTTCTTCTAGAAGTTTTATGTTTCAGATCTTATGTTTAAATCTTTAATCTATTTCAAATTTATTTTTGTGCATAGTGTGAGAGAGTAATCCAGTTTGATTCTTTTGCACGTAGCTGTCCAGTTTTCCCAGCACCATTTATTGAAGAGACTGTCTTTTCCCCCATTGTATTTTCTTGCCTCCTTTGTTATACTAGATTAATTGCCCTTCCAAGTGTAGGTTCATTTGTGAGCTCTCTATTCTGTTCCATTGACCTATGTGTCTGTTTTTGTGCTAGTATCACACTGTTTTGAGTACTGTAGTTTTATAGTAGACTTTGAAATCAGGAAGACAAATATTGTATGATCTCACTTATATGTGGAATCTAAAACAGCAGAACTCACAGAAGCTGAGAGTAAATTGGTGGTTGCAAGGGGCTGGGGAGTGGGGGAAATGAGATATTGGTTAAAGGGTACAAAGTTTTTATGCAGGATATATAAGTTCTGGAGATCTAAAGTATAACATAGTGACTATAGTTAATAATATTGTAGTATTTACAGTACTTGAAATTTGCTGAGAGAGTAGATCGTAAGTGTCTTCACCACACACATACACACAATGGTAACCATGTGAGATGACAGATGTATTCAACCATGTGAGGTGACAGCTTGATTGGGGTAACCATTTCACAATGTATACCTATATCAAAATTTATAACTATATCAAATTATATCACATTGTATGCCTCAAATATACAATTTTTATTTGTTAATTATACCTCAAGAAAGCTGGCAGGGGGTGTGTGGAGAAAGTTAGAAAAACTACAATAATCCCAAATAAAATAAAATATAATATTGCCCCACAAAATATTAATTCCAGACAGGAAAAAGTGAAAGAGCCTGGCAAACACCACCTAAATCAAGTGATGGAAGTGTGTACATTATTAATAACGGGGCAAATCAGAATCTTGTCCCACCTGGTAGGGTGCAGTGGGAACACAACACCACTTCTGTATGCATAACCTGAATGTAAGCATGAGAGAACAGCAGACAAACTCAAAGTGAGGTTAAAATTCTTGTAATCTTCAAGAATGTCAAGGTCATGAAAGTCAAGGAAACCCTGGGAAACTGTTCCAGACTGAAGGAAAATCAAGAGATTTAAGAACTAAATGCAAGATGTAGTTAGTTCTGAACTGGATTCTTCTGCTGCAAAGGTTATTATAGGGACAATTGGCAAGACTGGAGTGGACTTTAAGGGTTACATGGTGGTTACATATCAGTGTTAATTTCCTGATTTTGATGGCTGTGTTGTGGTTATGGAGGAGAATGTCCTTATTTGGAGGACAAATGCTAAATACAAAGACTAAAGTATGTGAAGGTAATAGGGTATCAGGCTGACAACTTACTCTCCAGTGATTTGGTGGTAGGATGGGGCAGTTCTTTGTACTATACTTGTAAGTTTTCTGTAAGTTTATGATTTTAAAATTAAAAAGAAAACTACTTTTTTTTTTTTTTTTTTACAGAATATCAGTTCTGGAGTCTGGGTCCTTGGTTTGTAATCCAGTCTCTTATAGTAGTTACAGGATCTTGGATAAATTACTGAACTTCTCTGTGCCTTCATTTTCATATCTGTACAATGGTAGTATAGTAATACATACCATGTGGGGTTATTGTAGGGATTAAATGAGAACAATAAATGTTACAAGTTAATAGGGTAACAATTTATATAATAGGAATCATTTAATTTATCATCCAAACAAGGATTCTTTTCAGAGTAAAAGGGTGTCAACTGCTGATTCCTCAAGGAGATCATCAAAATAAACTGTTTATTAGCAAAGTTAGGTTTATTACTTAATGAAGCAAGGGAGACCACTATCTGAATAGTGTCTCCAAAGGAGGAGGTTGTGGGTGGGATATTCAGGTTTGGAAATCGGGTTTAACTTGGATCTTTCAATACAGGGGCCCGGGAGCATGACTGGGATTGACCAAAATCATGATCTAATAGTTTAGAATTGGTGGATACAGGGAGGAGAGAATTTTGAAGGGAACATCGAGGAGTAAACAGGTGTTTCACGAGCCAGATGAGTGATCTGCTGCTGTGAGAAGGGGGCTATTATCCTGATGAGGGCTAGCTGAGTAGTCTACGTTCAAACAAATGGATTTTTCTAGAAGTTCCTGAAATAAACAACAATGCTATTTTCAGCTTTCTGGGCCGGAGTTTCTTGGAGTTCAAGTCATGTTAATGCAGTCTTGGTTCTTAATCCTATTAAACTACGTGTAGTTGGTTTCCGTTCTCAGAGGACACTAACCAGACATGACTTAGGAACAACAGGCGTAAACCCGGATATATGGTTACCCTACCTACCACTAGAGAGATACCAAACCCATATAATACAGGAATTATTATCCCCATTTGACAGATAAGGAAATTGAGGTTTGTGGCCAATTGGAAAGGCAGCTCCTTGAGCCTTGGCAGATGAAGGAAAGCTTCCCAGAGGAGATTAGAGTCAAGTTTAGTTTTGAATAATTAGCAGGAGCTCATTAGGTGACAAAGGGAAAAGAGGAAGAGGTAGAGGGTAGGGGGGCAGGAGGAAGTGTACCCAGCCAAAGGAGCCAGGGCCTCCTGGGGAACTACAAGCACCTCAACTAGGGGAGAGCTGGCGTGGGAGCAGGGAGAAGCCCTGGGATGCCTTGCTATGGAGTTTGGGCTCTATTCCAAGAATGATGTCAAATCATCACAGGGTGGTAAGCAGGAGTGACATGCTTAGATGAGCATTTTAGAAAGTTAAACTTAGTTGCAGTTGTGGAAAGATGGATTGGAAAGGAGCCACAGTTATGAGGCTGTTTTAATAATTCAGGAGAGGAATAAGGAGGACTTGAAATAAATTTGAATCAGTGAGAGTGGGAGAGAAGTGGGCAGATGGAAGAGAAGGAAGCAGATCCAACAGGACTTAGTGTTTTGAGTAGCAGGAGGGGGCCAAGAAGAGGGAGAAGAGAATTTTATTGGAATTGCAACTGACATGATAGTGAGTCATCCTATCCATGAACATGTTTCATTGGTGGTGCAGTGGTTGAGAGTCTGCCTGCCGATGCAGGGGACGCGGGTTTGTGCCCCGGTCTGGGAAGATCCCACATGCCGCAGAGCGGCTGGGCCCGTGAGCCATGGCCACTGAGCTGTGCGTCCGGAGCCTGTGCTCCGCAACGGGAGAGGCCACAGCAGTGAGAGGTCCACGTACCGAAAAAAAAAAAGTTTTACAATTTTCTTCATAGAGGAAAATTGGCCACCAACATCACACTGCCCTTTACCCTTGTTTATTCCTATATATAACTAATATTGTTTCGCTATTATAAATGGTATTTTAAAGCCTCAATTCTCCTTCTTGAGCTGATGAACTGAAAGGCAGCTATTAACAAAATGACCTGTTTTATCATTTGGCCAAATGCCCAGCCACTTTAGGACGCCAGCATTTAAAGAAAGAACCGCACCATCCATGGTGGCAGCCAAGTGGCCAAATAGCAAATGGAGTGGTTCCTTGGCTGCTTTCCTCAAAGACAGCAGGACCACAGCTCCAGCCCCACAGCAGGTGTCAGAGCTGTAGTCAACGCAGGGGGAGCCCTGATCGCAACCTCCAAGGTGGGTGAGAAAAACTGCCAACACCTGGCCAAGAGAAGATCCTTGAAAGAGTCTCTCCAGGAAGCAGTGTGCCACTGGTTGAAATGTAGCTTATCATTAGCGGCAGGCAAGGAGGAAGGCCTTTGGCTTATAGAGAGCTCCAAATCCATAAAGGAAACACATTACCCTCGAATGTCTAAAACTGCACATTTTCACATTTCCCTAACTGGGTTTTTGTTGTTGTTGTTTACTCGGGAACTAAGTAAGGGAGTCACTCTACTAAATTTGCATAGAAGTGATTGAGTACAAACAAATCATATTTTCGTAATTAGGTGTATAAGTTCGAACAAATGAAGGAATTTTTCAGAAATACTACAGAATGCTATGTGGGTGATAAAGTAACATTTTGATCTAGCCCTTTTTCATTTCCAAAGCCCTTTTCTATCCATTATATCATTTGATTCTTACAACAACCCTAGGAAGTCAGCAAGAAGAATATTACTCTCCTGGTTTTATAGATGTGGAAACTGAGGTGCTGGCAATTTCAGGACTTGCCCAAGGAGGGTTGTTGTGCTGGCACTCAACAGAGCCAGGAAGCAAAGGCCTGATCTTAGGCCACCAACACCACACTGCCCTTTACCCTTGCCTGTTGTATAGAAATCTATTCTTGGCTCTTCCAGGTCCCTGGACAGCTTGAAAATTGAACATAAATATTTGTTAGAGTAGAAAACAAGAACTAAACCAAAGATAGGCATAGCTACAATTTTTATGCTAACCTAATGAAGTATTTTACCCCATTTATTATGAAGTCACGGGAAAGTTTATGGTAAAAGAGACTCTCCGGATAGCTAACATGCCATAGGAGCGTAAGTGAATTTGTCCTCACCTGGCATTGTTGTACAATAGCATTCACCTAGCAAGGACCCTCAGCTGGCTTCCCTAAGGCCATGGACAGCTGCCCAGGTTGTGTTGGATCATTTCTCAGTTGATGGAACTTTGAATGGGTCATATTTCCACAGCAGAGCATCCTTCATTCTTGGGCAGGGAAGACAGTTATATAAAGTATGTTTTGCTTTTATTTAATATGCCGTTAGACAAGATGGGTTCTTCCCCAAGATAACTACATTACTTCCAGTAGAATATAGACTAAATGGTTCTTCCTGAAATAAAATACGCTGGAGACTGTTTGGTGCCAGCATCCAAATTAGCTTAAATCTTTGTCCAAAATATTCTAAAGACTCTCTAAGAAGAATTGTGTTTTTTTAACCATTGGGTCATTAAAAGAAATTGTATACCAAGAACACAATAACAACTGGCTTTAATCTACACTGGCTAAGTACAAGAGAGCAATGAGGGAATCATTTGAATGATGTATTGGAACCATTTGGATTAAGTGAGTTCACTTCAGATCTATAACAGGCAATAGCTATCATTATTTCTCCTGTTTTTAGTGTTTTTATTTTTCCTAAAAAGTGGAGATTTCTTCACACAAAAGAATATTTTGCTTATATATCAATCTCACCCTTATTAATTTCTTCCCCTAATAATTTAAAGAAAGACCCTAGGGCTTCCCTGGTGGCGCAGTGGTTGAGAGTCCGCCTGCCGATGCAGGGAACATGGGTTCGTGCCCTGGTCCGGGAGGATCCCAAGTGCCGCGGAGCGGCTGGGCCCGTGAGCCATGGCCGCTGAGCCTGTGCATCCGGAGCCTGTGCTCCGCAACGGGAGAGGCCACAGCAGTGAGAGGCCCGCATATCGCAAAAAAAAAAAAAAAAAAAAAGAAAGACCCTAAATGTAGTCTTAGGACTTATATTTTACAAGATGTTTATTTTAACTAGTGGTTACCTGTGAGGAGAGAAGGGAGGAAAGGGGCAAGATAGGGATAGGAGATTAAGAGGTACAAACTATTATATATAAAATAAATACGCTACAAGGATATATTGTACAGTACAGGGAATATAGTCAATATTTTATAACAACTATAAATGGAGTATAACCTTTAAAAATTGGGAATCACTATGTTTTTCATCTTAACTTATACAATATTGAACATCAACTATACTTCAATTTAAAAAATCAAAAAAACCCCATGACTGGAAGGGTAAGCTGTGACAAAGCGAGAGAGAGGCATGGACATATATACACTACCAAACATAAGGTAGATAGCTAATGGGAAGCAGCCGCATAGCACAGGGAGATCAGATGGGTGCTTTGTGACTGCCTGGAGGGGTGGGATAGGGAGGGTGGGAGGGAGAGAGACGCAAGAGGGAAGGGATATGGGAACAGATGTATATGTATAACTGATTCACTTTGTTATAAAGCAGAAACTAACACACCATTGTGAAGCAATTATACTCCAATAAAGTTGTAAAAAAAATAAAAAAATAAAAAAGCCCCTCCATGTGGCCCATCCCGAACAAAAACAAACAAACAAACAAAAAAAAAAACCCATGACAATTCTGCATAAAATATATGCATTCAAAATTATTCACAGGGGCTTCCCTGGTGGTGCAGTGGTTGAGAGTCCGCCTGCCGATGCAGGGGACACGCGTTCATGCCCCGGTCCGGGAAGATCCCACATGCCACGGAGTGGCTGGGCTCATGAGCCATGGCCGCTGAACCTGTGCGTCTGGAGCCTGTGCCCCGCAACGGGAGAGGCCACAGCAGTGAGAGGCCCGCGTACCGCAAAAAAAAAAAAAAAAAAAAAAATTATTCACACATACATAATATATAGAAAGATAAAATTTGTTACCTCTAAAAAATTTTTTAATAAAAGATATTTGCTTTAAAAAAAAGTTAAGGGGATATGTTTGGTTGGTTAGTTGACTGGTTAGATCTCAGAGGTGGCTTTTAGTTTTTGAGACAATTGACTAAATTATTCTGGAAACTTAAACTCATGTTCATTAAGAAACCTCAAGTCAAATTACAAAACACAATTACTTCAACCTTGAAATGTTTTCATAATATGTTTCATTTAACTTTAAAGGGACTTTAAGAAACTATCTGTTGTCAGCATTTCCTCCAATTTCATTTAAATTTTGCTTTATTTCTACTAAATTCAAACAAAGTTCAACATAATACTTATATTAGGTAAGACTCCCTTGGATACAGATAACGGAAACCTAAGCAGTAAAAGGGAATTTGCTGACACCAAAAATTGAGATGGCCAAGGATATATCTGGATTCCAGTGAATCTAGGCATGGATCAGAGATGTCCTCAGGGCTCTGCTCTCTTCAACTTTCAGTTTTATTTATCCCTCCTTGGCTATGAAGCCAGACATCCACACCCCAGATGGTAGTGAGATAGCCTCTGGAAGGCCTTGTCCCACACAATCCTAGTTTAACAACCCAGAAGAAGCAGCCATCATTAGCTCCCCCTGCAAAAGCTTAGAAAGACTCTGATTGGTCCCCTGCTTGGCTGAGTTGCATACCCAGCTGTGAACCAATCTAGAAGGCAGAAGAGTGGAGGAGGGTTCTGACTGGCCAGACATAGGTCACAGGACCACACCTAGAAAGAGAATGTAGGCCCAAACTGACCATATCAGATCGATTCCTCACAGGAAAGAGGGCTTCTGTGCAAGAAGAGAGCCAGAAGTAACATGAGACAGACCAAAACAGACATTCAATTCCATATTTTAGTTTATCTCTGGATGGTAGCAGTAGAGGCAAATTAATTTTTATGCTTTTATGTATATGTCAGATTTTCAGCTAAGACCATGTATTGTTTTCATAAACAGAAAAAAGCAATGAATATAATTTATATTTCTAAAAATGTCACAGATATATGGAAGGATGGATTGCTAAGTGAAAAAAGGTAAGTTGTTGGACAATATCTATAGTATGATCCCATTTATGTCAAAACACTTCTTAAGTGCATAAGGAATGCTTGGTAGTATCTACCCTAGAGGGTAGGCAGGAACAGGTTAAGGTAGCCTTTTACTTTTTACTTTATGACATTTATACTGTTGAGTTTTTCCATCATGCCCATGTATGTTTTTTATAATAAATTACAAACAGTGTGGATAATAAACAAGGACAGAATAATAAATATAGGCTGGTGTATTAGTTATCTATTGCTCTGTAACAAACTGTCCCACAACTTAGTGGCTAAAAAATATATATGTATTATCTCACAGTTCCTGTGCGTCAGGAATTCAGGCATGGCTTAACTGGTTCCTCTGCTTCAGAGTCTTTCACAAGCCTGCAATCAAAGTGTCAGCTAGGGCTGCAATCTCATCTGAAGACTCAACTGGGAAGGATATGCTTTCAAGTTCACTCATGTGGTGGCTGGCAGGATTCAATTCCTCATGAGTTTTTGCACTGAGGCCACCCTCAGTTCCTTGCCACATAAGCCTCTCTGTAAAACATCTCACAACATCAAAGTGAGCAAACAAAGGGGCAAGAGAGAGTGCCAGCAAGAGAGAGCATGCTAGCAAGACAGGAGCCATGGACCTGATATCTCATTAATTTTGCTCTATTCTATTTGTTTGTTAGGAGCAAGTCACTAGGTCCAGCCTACACTCAGGGGGAGAGGACGATACAAGGGCATGAATACTAGAGGTAGGGAGTATTGGGAGCCAGGTCAGATGCTTCCTATGACCACTGGAATAGCCTGAAAGGCTTCATGGGGGAGGAACTTGAAAGGTGCAACTAGAAAGAGTGAGAAATTGGGCAGAATGAGAGAAAAGTGGAGGGCAATATGGAAGGGAAGCACAGAAATAAAGAAGATATAGGGTAGAAAAGTGGATAAGCATTTTCAGGGAAGGGACTAGACCAAAGACCATATTGTTGAAAAACATGAACTTTTCTTGGGAGTAATTAGGCTGGAAGAGTAAGTTAGGAACTGAATGACAAACTAAGGAATTTTAAGTTTTTTCTCTGCAATGGCTAGCCATGCTAGTCATCAATATCCTCACCAAAAACTTATTCTCTGCTAGTTATGACATATTATTAATGACTTAACTTATGGCTCAGGAGGGATCATGACTTTAAGGGAAAGTATCACATCATAATACAAAATTCACAAAGTAGGTAATATGCTCATAAAAAATGGAAAGTTGGTTACATATTCTAATCTCATCATATTGCTTTGATTTCATTTTGTAGTAAATGTCAGCTGTCACATAAGGAGCCTAAAGGTTTTGGAAATATTTTTACAGTGAATGATATTGATTACCCTGCTTTCAATTAAATAAATATTTAATATATGTATGTATTCAGTGTGGAGAGTGGAACAAACAACAAGTTTGAAGCCAGGAAGAGAATTTTAATACCATTTGAATCTACTTTTACTTTTTTTAATTGAAGTATAGTTGATTTACAATGTTGTGTTAATCACTGCTGTACAGCAAAGTGATTCAGTTATACATATATATACATTCTTTTTAAAATTTCCTTTTCTATTATGGTTTATCATAGGATACTGAATATAGTTCCCTGTGCTATACAGTAGGACCTTGTTGTGTATCTATTCTGTATATAAAAACTTACATCTGCTAAGCCCAACCTCCCACTCCAACCTCCCCAACCCCTTGCCCCTTGGCAACCACCAGTCTGTTCTCTATGTCCATGACTCTGTTTCTGTTTCATACATAGGTTCATTTGTGTCATATTTTAGTTGAATCTACTTTTTTGATGTTTCAGGGAAGTGGATGTGATAAAATGTGCTGAATATCATTGACAGGTCAACTAAGGCAAGGACACCAAAATGTCCATTAAATATGGCTACATGGAAATGGTTGATGGCTTTAACAAAAGCAGTTTTAGTGAAGTGATAGGAATGGAAATTTCAACTAGGGTTGAAGAATTAATGGGACTCCCATCCTGGCAATATGGAAGATAAGTTATTATTCAAAACACAACAAAACAAAAACACTCTTCTGCTAAAAAAACAAAAAAAACTCCTAAAAATACTAAATAAAAATGTTTTAAAAATCTCCTTATATACATAGCTGAGCAGGCAAGAAACTAAGGGAATTTCTCAGAGACTAAAATAAGTCAAAAGCATAAAATCAGAGGGTGAATGAGCACTGAATCCAGCCACCTTCTTAAGGGCATCTCATGATCCCCAGTAACCTAGAACTGGAGTTTTATCAACCATGCTAGGAAACAGAAGGCCAAGTTTAGTGCCCTTGCAAGCTGGAAAGTTGGTTTTAAAACCTTCCATAAAGCCAGTACTCTCAAAGGGCTATACTCTCAGTAAAGAAAAGTTTGCTGTATAAAGGGAGAAGGACACAGCTCCAAATAGAGTGAGGTAAAATTTCCCCCAAATAATTCATAAGCAACAAGTTGGCCCTCACAAAGGTTTGGTACCCAAATTCATGCTACCTGCTTTGTCCAAAAAACTAAGAATTTAGTTTAAAGTGGTCCCAAGTTTTGGACTGTCCCTGACATGGTAAGCAGAAGGAAAAGCAAACCCCTTCTAAGGGAATATACCCTTAATGTAGGCCTCAAATATTGCTCACAATACAGTTTCAACAAACATGAGAGGATGATAAAAATTACAGAATATGCAAGAAAACGACACCACATGAGAGACTCAGAAGAAAAACCAACAGCAAAATCAGAGCCACAAATGCATGCAGTATTGAAATGATCATACAAACAAAAACAAATATATAGTAGTTTTTTTAAGACTTAGAAACATGAGTAAGGAACAAAAGCTATAAAAACAACCTTGTAATGAAAAAGTGCCAAACTGAACTTCTAGAAATAAAAAATTGGTGAAATTAAAATTTTAAAAACCTAAAAGGTGGGAAATTAATTAGAGACATGGAGCTCATAAAAATAATGAGCTAAATGTCCAACTTAAGAAATTAGAAAAAGAACAACAGAATAATCAAATTATGAGGAATGTAGCAGGAAGAAAATAATAAGTAGAGAAAGTAATGAAATTGAAAACAGAGGATCAACAAAGCCAAAGTTGATTGTTCGAAAATTGATAAACTTAAGGCAAACCGATTTAGTTTAAGATAGAGAGACAGAGATAGAAAAAGAGAGGCAAAGCAATGTTGCCTTTTATGTCATAGCATTGGAAGTCACTCCACAGCATTAGTTTGGCCAAATTTTATTCATTAGAAGCTAGTCACAACAGCAACCTTTATTCTCCCTTTGTGGGAAGAGTGTCAAAGAATTTGCAGATGTGTTTTAAAACCACTACTTGCTATATTACCGTTTCTACCCAGAACAATAAGACCAAAAAGAAAAAAGTAAATAAAATGTATACAGACTAGAAAGGAAGAGTCAAATCTGTTATTCACAGGACAGATTATTTACATGAAAAACTCAAAGAATAGATGAATCAGTAGAATTTAAAAGTCTGAACATAAATATACAAAAGTTAATTGCATTGTTACATACCATTAATAACTGGTTAGAAAATGGACTTTTAGGGCTTCCCTGGTGGCACAGTTGTTAAGAATCTGCCTGCCAATGCAGGGGACACAGGTTCAAATCCTGGTCCAGGAAGATCCCACATGCCGCAGAGCAACTAAGCCCATGTACCACAACTACTGAGCCTGCGCTCTAGAGCCCACAAGCCACAACTACTGAGCCCACGTGCCACAACTGCTGATGCCTGTGAGCCTAGAGCCTGTGCTCCGCAACAAGAGAAGCCACCACGATGAGAAGCCTGCACACCACAACGAAGAGTAGCCCCCACTCACCGCAACCAGAGAAAAGCCCATGTGCAGCAACAAAGACCCAACACAGTCCTAAATAAATAAATAAATAAATAAATAAATAAATAAATAAATAAATTTTTAAAAAAAGAAAATGGACTTTTAGAAGGAGAGCATTAAGAACTGCAGCAATTAAAAAAAGATACAGTGGGACTTCCCTGGTGGTGCAGCGGTTAAGACTCCACACTCCCAATGCAGGAGTCCCGGGTTCGATCCCTGGCCAAGGAACTAGATCCCACATGCATGCTGCAACTAAGAGTTCACATGCCACAACTAAGGAGCCCATGTGCCACAACTAAGGAGCCCATGTGCCACAACTAAGGAGCCCTTGAGCTGCAACTAAATGAGCCTGCCTGCCACAACTAAGACCCAGCGCAACCAAATAGATAAATATGAGGGGAAAAAAAAGATACAGTGAAACCTGCTCACCAATATAGGCATCTCCTGTTAACGTCAGTAATCCAATCCTGAAAATCAGGTATTCTGCACAAAAATACTAATCAGGGCCTATTTCCCATTATTTTAAAAGGAACAAATTATAATGCATTACATTTCAAACCAAACTCTCCAATCAATTTCCTGAAACTAAACTAAACACAGTAAAACACCTGTAAGTAACAAATGATCATAGTAGGATATAAAATGCTAAAACCCGCAATAATTAATGTAATCATTAAAAAATAGTTGTTCTTCATGCAGTAGCATGGCTTCTTTTAAAACCAATGTCCCCTACATGCATCTCCTTTGTTGGCACTGGGCTTACTTCTCAAAACACCTGATTCTGATATTCTGCCAATGATACTGACATTCAATTGTTTTTGGAATGTAACTTGAGAATTCTCCTGCACATTGTTTTGTAAAAACAATCGATTTGAGTTGGGGGAGACATAAAAATACATTTTTACCATACAACCACTGGCCAAAACCACTGTATTTGTAATTTAATTTCTGGAACACATTCATCACAGCTAACTTAAAGTCTGTGTATGATAACTCTAATATCTGGATCTCCTGTAGATCTCTATTATTTGTCTTGTCTCTGAATTTTTGTCAAAGTCTTCTCTTTTTTGCATCCCTAGTTTTCATTAAGTGCTAGACACACTGTATGAAAATGTAGAGATAATTTGAAGTACTGGACAATATTACTTTCTCCCAGAGTATTTATTCTTGTTTATTAGAGAGGTTAGGATAGGGGCAAACCACCTAAATACATCTAAGATTGAATTGTTTCAAGTTGGGTTTCAGTCTTCATGAGAGCTAGATTTTGGTTCATCCTTACTCCTAGGGTATAGCCCTTTCGGATCCCAACTCTAAACCTGAGGTGTTTACCAGGACCCTTCTCATCAGTGAGTTCTAAACTTCAGTTATTGTCCCTCTGTGAAACTTCCAAAAGCTCTGTCCAGTTTCTCATCCTCACAGCTTTGATTTCATAATTGGCAAATACATTAAAGGGGGCCAAGTGTTGGTCTCACTTCTGTGGGATTCCCTCTTCTCTAGTCTCCTCACTCCTAAATCCTTTGCTGTCTCAGTAGTTTTCCAATGCTTTCAAACAGATGTTTTTAAAATATTTTATCCAGCTTTTCTAACTGTTCTTCCTGCGAAGTTTGGTCTGATACAATCTGGTTTGAAATGTCTTTGGATGATTTTAATTTATTCTACCTAGCTCAGAGAGTCTGAAAAGGGAAGTCCTTAATAACACCCGGAGGTGTTTCTCAAATGTAAAATTATGCGAACAAAAACTTCAAGAACCCACCAGAACATAACAAGACACTCTGATCTGGCTCTCTTAGATATCCTGACATATTCAGCACCATTCCTGGCAGGGATGCTGAGATGGACCATTCCAAAGACTTTTTTTTTTTTTGCCTTAGTTTTTTGTCTCTCCCAAACTGTCACAGCAAAAACATCTATGCCCACAAACATCCTTTTCCTCTTCCCAGTAGCCTGCTCCCTCTATCTGTAATTACTCCCAATGTTAGAAATTCAAATTCATGTATATCCAACCTGAAATTTGAGCATACAGAAAAGGCTCACAGAGGTAAAAATACATCTTCAAGAGTTCACATAAAGGAAATCTCCAGTTTGAAAGAAATGGCTATTCTTTCTTGCATCTCCCTAAAGGAAGAGTCCTTTCTTCCATATTGGTGCCTCTAAAATGTTGTTCCTTCTATTGAGAACATTCTCCCTCTTTATTTCTCATTATATGCTTCACTTCAGACTCCCTTGGCCTCACATATAATCCTTGCTCCAGCCACCCCTGTTGGGGCCAACTCAACATAGACTCCACCCAATTTCATGCAAGCACACACTGACAGGCGTCACTCTATACTAACACCACACACTTCTTCCCTCCTGCCCTGGGGCTACACAGTTGATGCAGAGAAGTCAGACACCAGGGGATGCACTGCACAGCGCAGAGGGGCCGGGGAGTTAACCCTCATGATAGAAAGAAAGCAAGAGTCAGTAGAACAATTTCTTCTTTCCCCAAAACAGTTTACTGAGTGATTGAAGACATCTTTAAAATATTCTCCCAGGCAAACTTTCCTGAGACACACTTCATATGACTTCTTGGAGAACAGTCCCATAACATCAAGCTATCCCAGTTGCACTTAGCAGCAGCTAGTTTGTAAACACATCCTCGTATTAACTCTTCTTCTTTCTCTGTATGTAAACCCAAACAAATATTGTCTGTGTAGAATAAAATGACAATGAACAATTTGTGAAGTTAAAAAGAAAAGACAGAACCAAAAATTAGGCAACAGTGCTGTATTAGTCAGACGGGGTAAAAAAAGTGCTAAAGTATTCAAAAGCTCTCGTACTGTGTAGAAGAGGATGTCAACACTGTGTTTAAACTTTAGACCTTATTAAATTAAATGCATGATAAATTTTAAGGGTGACCACTAAAAAATGTATGCATGATTCCAAATCTTTAGAAAGAAAAATATGGAATAGGAAAAAAGTTCAAAAATAACTCAGTTAATCCAAAAAAAAAGAAAAGAAAGAAATAAAGCAAGAAAGAAAAAAGCCAGAAACATAGAAAACATGGAACAAATAGAAATCATAAAGTAAGATAGAATCAAAGTCCAAATATATCAAAAATTACTATAAATATATGTGGACAAAAGTTGACAGTTACAAGACAGAGATTATCAGAATTTTTTTCTAATCCTGCTGGCTTTTTAAAAAAGCAAACGAACTTGTATAGATTAAAAGTAAAAGGATTGAAAATGATATTCCAAGCAAACACTAAAAGAAAGTCGGTTTGGCCATGTTAATATCAGACAAAATAGACTTGAAGATAATGAGCAATATAGGGATAGAAAGGGATAACCATGTAATGATTTAAGATTTAATCACCATAAATAACACAGTTCTAAAAATATAAGCATCTAATAAAATATGCTCAAGATATATAGAGTATAACTTGATAAAAACTTCAGGGATAAATGGACAAATATACCATCACTGCGGGAGATTCTTCAACATGTCTTTATCTATGTCTGATGATTCAAGCAGACACCCCACCCCACCCCCCAAAAAAAGTATCAGCAAAGATGTAGTATATTTGAACAACAAAACTAACAAGCTTGTAGTAATGGACATATATCAATTTTGCACCCAGCAGTGAGAAAATACAAATTCTTCTCAAGCACATATGGAACATTTACAAAATTAGATCATGAATTAAGCTACAAAGCAAGTATCAACAAATTTCAAAGAAAAGTATCACAAAACTATGTTCTGTTCACAATGCAAATATTTTAGAAGTTAATTTAAAATCTCCGTAGATTTTGAAATTGAAAAGCATGCTTTTAAAATAACTCATGAGTCAAAGAAGAAACCATAATACAATTTTAAATATATTTTACAACTTAATGATAATGAAAACAGTATATATTAAAACTTGTGGAATATGAAAAGTGTGCGTCAAGGGAAATTTATTGCCTTAAATGTTTTTTTATAGAAGGGGAAAAAGGCTGAAAATTAATGAAATAAATCCATAACTTAAGAAGTAGAAAACAAACAACAGAATAGACTCAAAGAAAGTGGAAGGAATATAATAATTATAAGAGTAGAAGTAGGAATTTAAAAAATGAAATAGGAAACCAAGTTACAATAGAGAGAATCAACAAGGCCAAAAGTTGGTTCTTTGAACAGACCAACAAAATAAACAAACCTCTGCAATGATTTATCTAAGAAAAAAAGAAGAGAAGACACAGACAAATAATTTATCAGTCAGTTTTCACTATAATATGCTGTGGTAACTAACAAAATCCCAAACCTCAGTGTTTATTTTTTGCTTGCTGTGTATGCCACATATCTTCTGCATTCTCAGATCCCCAGTGGAGGACATGCCATTCTCACTGAAGAGGGAAATGAGCAAGAGAGCTAGTGGAAACACACAGAGAATATTTTTTAAAGATTCCGGTCAGATGTGAAGTCATTGTGACCAAACCCATTGTCAGTTGGGTGGATATGCATATTCCCAAAAGGGGCAGTTCAAATAACATGGCAATAGGTGGAAATGTGTAGTTCTCTTACAAGAAGAAGAGCAAATATTTGAGCAACTGTCTGTACATCAACAGATAAATGGATAAAGAAGCCACAACAAAGAATGAAATAATGCCATTTGCAGCAACATGGATGGACCTAGAGATTATCACACTAAGTGAAGTCAGACAGTGAAAGACAAATATCATATGATATCACTTATATGTGGAATCTAAATAGATGATACAAATGAACTTATTTACCAAACAGGCATAGACCCACAGACATAGAAAACAAACTTATGGTTACCAAATTGGGGGGGGGATAAATTAGGAGTTTTGGATTAACATATACACCCTACTGCATATAAAATAAATAAACAACAAGGACCTACTGTATAGCACAGGGAACTATATTCAATATCTTGTAATAACCTATAATGAAAAAGAATCTGAATATATATGTATAATATATATACATATAACTGAATCACTTTTCTGTACATGTGAAACAAACACAATATTGTAAATTAACTATACTTCAGTCTAAAAAATGGTTAAAAAGGAACCTTCTTTAATCTGACAAAGGGGATTTACAAAAAGCCTTCAAAATATTACTCTAAATTTATTTACCAAAAATATTCTACAAAGATAATTCTAAATTTCCTTTTCAAAAATCAGGATCAAGTCAAGAGTGCCCAAGTAAGAATGTCAAGAAAATAGCACCATTTCTATTAACATTGTACTGGAGGTCCTAACCAGTGTAATACTTTAATAGGAATAAAAGGCAATAAGGGCTGGATAGGAGGCAAAATGGACATAGATTTCAGATAATAATTGTTTACATAGAAAAATCCAAAAGAATCTAGAAATGAATTATTGGAAGAATCAATAGAAAAATTATAGAAAGAATAATAGAAAAATTATTAGAATCAAAGACAAATTATTGTTTCCAGCAAAGTGACTGGACACAATATCAATATACAAAAGTCCAATTTATTTCTATACTAGCAACAAACAATTACAAAGCATAATTTTTATAGGATATCATTTACAATAGCAACAAAAACAATGTATCTATGAATAAACCCAACAAAAGATGTGTAAGATCTGGACACATAAAATAAAAAACCTCTACTAAAAGACATTAATGGAGACCTAATAAAAAGATATCTATTCCTTGCTCATGAATTGGAAGACTCAAAATCATAAAGATGTCAATTCTCTCCAGACTGATCTACATATTCAACACAATGCCAGTTAAAATCCCAACAGGTGTATGTGTGTGTGTGTGTGTGCAACTTGAGAAGCTTGTTCTAAAATATGTATGGAAAAACAAAGGACTAAGAATAGCCAAGACAAAAGATAAAGAAGAAAAATAAGGAAAATTTGCCCTGCTAAATAATCAAGACTTTTTATAAAACTATGGTAATTAAGTAGAGTGGTGTTGGCACCAAGATAAATTGTCCAGTGGAACTGAATAGACAGCTCAGAAACAGACCCATATACATAAATGGGATGTTGACACATGACAAAGCTGGCATGACAGATCAGTTGAGAAAGGTGGGGCTGGTCAACAAAGAAAGCTGGAAAAAAATCTCAGTTGTACGTAAAAAGTAAAATTGAATTCCCTACCTCACACCATAAACAAAAGTAAATTCCAGAAAGAATAAGGATTAAAATGTCAAAAGCAAAACTACATATTTTTAGAAGTAACAGTAAGTTAATATATATTAGGGTAGGAAAAAACAGTATAAGTATTTATAAGTTCAAAGTTAAGTACATCTATTTATCAAAAAAAAGTGAAGGGCTTCCCTGGTGGCGCAGTGGTTGAGAGTCCGCCTGCCGATGCAGGGGACACGGGTTCGTGCCCCGGTCCAGGAAGATCCCACATGCCGCGGAATGGCTGGGCCCGTGAGCCATGGCCGCTGAGCCTGCGCGTCCGGAGCCTGTGCTCCACAACGGGAGAGGCCACAACAGTGAGGGGCCCGCGTACCGCCAAAAAAAAAAAAAAAAAAAAGAGCCAATGTTGGGCTCTGTATATAGCCCCCCAAGTTGTTTATTTCTTCACAGCAGGCTAGGACCAATTAGCTCAAAAGCCTGCCTGCACTAAAGTCAAATTTTTACATATCTAGTTGTTTTAAGCATAGCCCAAATAAGCAGATTTTTAGCCATTTAGAGCTGCCTGCCTGCCATGCATACTTCACCAAAGTGCACCCAACATCTGCTAGTCATAGATAAGATAAACCCTGTGGTTATAGACCCCAAGCTGCTGCTGCCCTTTGGAGCTTTCTGACCCAGAGGCTCTCTGTTAGGCAGCTGAGCACATCACATAAACATGTAAGTCCCCTCTCCTCTGGGAATTTCCTCGTCCTCTCCTTCCAGATGCCTCCCCTCCCTGCCCCTACGTAGTCTCTGAATTATCAGGTTCTGTGCGGGACTTCCCCTGCCTGCAGACCTGTCAAAACTTGTCCCAATAAAGCTTGCCTGTGCTACTGCCACCTCACAGTCATGCCTTTTTCCTTGATCTGCCTTGAAACCCCTGAATGCCCTACACTGACATTTCATAGAAAAAGAACTACAGATAAAATATGTAAGAGATGCTTAACTTCAGGGATATGCCAATAAAGCCAGGATGAGACACCATTTAACTCCCATTTCATTGGCAAAAATCAAGAAGTCTCAAGTATTAGGGAAGCTGTGGATGCCAGTAATTGCTAGGATTGTAAACTGGTATAACCACTTTGAATAAAGATTTGGCACTATCACACAGAGTTGAACACTGACATACCCAAAACCCATCAATTCCACTCCTAGGTAAATATACCCAAGAGAAAAGTTTGTATAGAGGAAACAAAAGGCAATGCTCATAAGCAGCACAGTTGGAAAAAGCAAAACAAAAACAAAAAGACATCAACAACTGGAAATTGCATAAATATTCAGCAGCCAGAGAATGGATAAATAATGGTACACTCACAAAATGATTTGTTATATAGCAGTGAAAATGAATGAAATGCAACTTCACTCAACAAGAAGAATGAATCTTAGTGCTATGGTCAACATTTGTGTTCTCCCCCAAATTCATATGTTGAAATCCTAAGGCCCAATGGATGGTATTAGGAGGTGGGGCCTTTGGGAGGGGCTTAAGTCATGAGGGTGGAGCCCTCATGAATGGGATTGGAGTTCTTATAAAAGAGACTACACAGAGATCCCTAGCTCCTTCTGCCATACAAGGAGAACTCTGCCAATAGGAAAAGTGCCCTCGCTATAACATGCTGGCACCCTGACTTCCAGCCTCTAGAACTGTGAGAAATAAATTTCTGTTTAAAAATCTGTTATTTGTTATAGCAGCCTGAACGGACTAAGTAACTTAGGAAAGTGTTTGTTAAAATAAAAGTCCAGAACATTAGATGAAAGTTCAAACATACACACACACAAAACTAATTTTAAAAAGTGTTTAATAATGCATATAACTGTGAAAAGAAATTAAAGCAATATAAAAGTTGTGTAAACACAAGTCAGGATGGAGGTTACTTCTGAGGGGAAGGCAGAGGTAAAGGATGGCGACCACATAAGTACATTAAAATTATTGATAATATTTTAGTTCTTGGTTGGGGTGGCAAAATGGGGAGTTAAAGGTGATGTTCATTATAACATTTAAAAAATATTTAGGGCTTCCCTGGTGGCGCACTGGTTGAGAGTCCGCCTGCCGATGCAGGGGATACGGGTTCGTGCCCCAGTCCGGGAAGATCCCACATGCCACGGAGTGGCTGGGTCCGTGAGCCATGGCCGCTGAGCCTGCGCGTCCGGAGCCTGTGCTCCGCAACGGGAGAGGCCACAACAGTGAGAGGCCCGCGTACCGCAAAATAAATAAATAAATTAATTAATAATATATATATTTAATTTGAACGTGCCATACAAGGAATACTGATTATAGGGTATTATTAACTAATTCTGTGTACTTGATATCCATTAAAAAAAAAAAAAAAAAGATGGTACCCACATACCGTCTCAGGCCTTCCGGCCCAACTACGTTATAAATGACTGAAGAGTTTAATCAAGGCCATGAGCAAAAATGTAGCATCCCAAACCCAAGTCCCTACTCCCCACCGTGCCTACGACAACGCCATTAACAGATCAGTAAAAACCCAAGGAAGGCAGCCACAAAAACCTAGCTTAACTAGGACGCAAACAAAAGAAGGAGGAATCACGTGGTGCTCCCTCCCACGCCCGGCGCGTCAATGATGTCACCAATCCGCGACCGGGCCATTGATTCCCGACTGAAGGTAGAGAGGGCTACGTGGTGGGGGAGGGCGGGGGAAGGGTCCCGGCCCCACTGGCAGTCTCTGGTGTCGCGCTGTGTCCCGGAGAATTACAAGACCCGGTAAGAGGCTTTTCCCTTCCCCGCTATCACCTTCTGTGGCCTGAACGCCCGGCTCGCGCCGACGCTCCAGTGTCCGGCGCGACTGGAAGCGGGAGCGCAGGGGCGCCCGGGTGGGCTCTGAGTGTGGCCGCAGGGCCAGGTGGGGAGGCGGGGGTCGGGGGCAGCGGCGGGGCTCAGCAGCCTTGCGGGGAGGCGGGCGCCGGGGGCCAAGTGCTTGTGTGCGGGTGTTTGTGCTCCCGGGTGTGCGCGGGTGTGGGCGGCAGAGGCTGCGCACGGATGCTCTGGCGCTCGTGCCAGCCGGAACCGAACAGCTGGGTACCAAAGGCCCTTGTCTCCCTCTCGCCAACTCCCTCCCCTGGGGGAGAGTGACTGGAGAGCTAGGCGCCTGGGACTCGTTCAGGTCCGCGCCTTCCTGCGCCTTCTCCCCTGACTGCATAGGCCCGCGCCTCATCCCTGGGATAATATCCGCAGCCCTTGGCGTGCCTTATACAGGGAAGGCGTAGGCGTCCGCGGTGGAGAGCCCACTGCGGGGTCACGGCCACTGCGTTCTGCCTCGGTCTGGCCTTGGTGCAGGAGGCCTAGTTGCGTCACCTCCCCTTCCTTCATCTGCTTAGCTTGATTCTTGGGTCCCGCTAGAGGGTAAGCCTGCCTCAGGTGTGCCGTGTTGGTGTCAGAGTTTGGGAAACTTGCCTTTCAAAGAGGCATATGCACCTGTCATTGATTTTTAAACGCAGTGTCGGGGAGTCCCAGCCTGCGGTTGAGGAGGGAACAGAGCCTAAGCTGCTAAGGGAGAAGATTTGCACACAGAGGCCTACACAGTGGCTGCTGTTGGAGAGGGAGGCCGGATTGCTAGAACAGGTCACTGGGAGCCGAGAACGTTGGAGCAACAAATTGTCGAGCAAATGCGAGTAATGATGCCAGTTTCTTAACTAAAGAAGGCCCGTTCCCATCGTTTCAGAGATTTTGAGATATCTTTTCCGTTAGTTCATTATTTCACAGACAGCTGGGTGTGCTGGCAGGGAACAGAGTGGAAAGGGGGCATGACTTTTGGGAGTCTGGTCTGTGTTTGCCAGCCGTGTGACAGTGAGTGAGTTATTTAACCTTTCTACTCCTACTTGGTCTTATCTACAAAATGAGGATAATTATATCTACCTTGCAGGGTTGTTGTCAGAATTTGAAGTGTCTAGCTATTATTAGTAAGGGCCCAGCACCCATGACTTGAACTTGCTCCCTTGCTGAAGGTTTCCCATTGGTACAGCTGCTTGAAAAGCAGGGGAATGTTTTGCTATTCTGTGTGCTTGCTATTCTGCCAGATATGATAAAGCAGACTT
Source organism: Mesoplodon mirus (assembly GCF_964341445.2). Taxonomy (NCBI): domain Eukaryota; kingdom Metazoa; phylum Chordata; class Mammalia; order Artiodactyla; family Ziphiidae; genus Mesoplodon; species Mesoplodon mirus. The sequence goes on along the minus strand of NC_138978.1, from coordinate 119,023,684 downwards.
GCGGTGGCGGGGGAGACTCAAAACCCATAATCTCTCTACAATAGACCATAACATTTTAGAACTGGAAAAAGCCTCACTTTATTCTCTTAATTATAGCTTCTCTTTATTGAGCACATGCTATGTGTGTGACCCTGTACTGAGCTCTCAACATACACTAATTTCTTTAATCCCTCTGGGAGCCCAGTGCTATAATAAATATTATCCCCATTTTACAGATGCAGAAGGTGAGCTTAGCCAAGTTCCTGACACTATTTAATGGCAGAGGTGAAACTTGAACCCAGGCCCTCAGGCTATGTAGGGTTTGGGCCTTGTTATTTCTCAGTAACTAGAATCCTGGCAGTGTGAGGTGTAGTGGGGGAAGGGAAGCATAAGCAGAGTTTAGAGGGCCGGTATTTGCTGTAAGAATAACATCTCAAATTGTCCAGTGATAAATTACCTTTTATTTTACATTTTACCCAGCATTGTCCAGATGAGAAGCAAGATTTAGCCTTTTCACCCAGAGAAAAAGGAAAGGCTCATGGGCGCACAGTGCTGGGATAGTGGGCAAACAGTAGGTATTTGGTAAATGTCCGTGGAAAGAAGAAAAAATCTTGAGGTATTGTTACGTCTGCCAGAAGGAGACCCATTGCTAACACACACAGTTTCCTTTAAGCTAGCTATTTTTATACTGTAACACAAGGTAATATGAGCATCTTTCTGATTCATGGATTTAAAGATTTGAAGCTGTGTTTCAGACCAAGACTGGTATTATTATCTGTGACCAACTGATTTGAGTTTATGTGAACAACAGGGCCTGAGCCCCTTTTGGGCTTCTGTAGTGATCTCTTGAGATACAGCAGTTTATTTTGCTATAACACCTGTTAGACTTGGACCATAGTGGGTACAGCTGCTTGAGTTAAGTTTCCTGGAGAACACTGGATGATGGTTTGGTATCAGGGATAAAGAGTTCAAAATATTAAGTTTGTCACAAAATTAAGTATTTGAGAAAGATCTGTGACGGATGTGCATTAATGTGGTAATGGTAAACGGGTTTTAAACAGATGATATTCTTGGTGGTTTTGATCAGCCATTCTGTGTTGGTTCTCAGTCTGAAGATGACTTAGGGCTGTCTGGTGAATTATTAGGAATGCAGAAAGGTTTATATAACCCATCTGTATAGATTGTGACAAGTAAACTCTCAGTTCCTCCACCCAAGGAGCTTTCATTGCTGCTTCTATACCCTCCCAGATGCCTTGAAGCCACCTATTTCATCATGTTTATCAAACTTAATGGGAGAGACCCTTTAACATAATTTATCCTCCCTTTCCCTCTGTACCCCACCACCACCACACACAGAATGAAGTTCTTTCCCCAGAAGGGGGTATATTAATCTAGTTGCAAATGGCAGAAACCTAATGTAAACTAACATAAGCAAAAAAGTGTTGATCATTTAACTAGGAGGTCCAAATGTGAGCTTCAGGCATGGCTGGACCATGAGTCTGAAATGATGTCATGAGGACTCTCTTCGCCCTGCCTTTCTCTGCTTCTTTTTGTTTATTGCCCTCATTCTTTCCTGCTGTTTTCTCCGTACATACTGGAAAAGGTGACTCTTGTCAGCCCCAAGCCTATGACCTTACAGCTCTCTTCTAGCATTGTAAACTAATCATGTGGACAAGGACCTAGGGATGTCATGTTTAGACAGATCTGTGTCACAGGCCCACTTTTGAGATGAAGGAGTAAAATTTCCTTCCATAACCCCATGGGATTGGGAAGTGCAGAGGTACGAGGCAGGTGAAAACAACAGATGATTACTGTAAGTGTGTGTGTATACATAGGCATATGTGCTGACATGTGTGCTTATATCCCACTTCTTTGAGGCCTTTCCAGAGCCTTCCAACTGGAATGGATCCACGTGGTTTTGTTTGTCCATCACACGTTGTTATTTTGTTGTGGCATTGATCATGTTCTTTTCATCCCTTCTGCTCCTTTGCATCTGCTGTTTGTGCGTGCACGCATGTACACACACACACACACACACACACACACACACTGTTTTGTCTGACTGACTTCCTTTTGGATTCAGATCATGCTTCTCTTCTTAGAAGCCTTCCTTGACCTCCATCAACGAGGAAGTCACATCCCCTGAGCACAACCCTACTGTGGATTTGATTTCTGTTTGATAACTGTCTACTTTCTAGTCAGTTCTCCACTAGACTGAGAGCCCCTTGAAGACAGAGGTGCTCTTTGCTTTGTATTCCTTACCTCCTTCTTAGCTGCATTATTTTTCTTCTTAGCACTTACAACCAGTTGACACTGTATATTTGTTCGTTGCCTGTCTTCTCACTAAAACATCAGCTTCATGAAAATGATGAGGAAAGGAATTTTTATTTTATTTACTGCTGTATCTCTAGGGCCTAGGACGTGCCTGGCTCATAGTATGTGCTTAATAAATGTTTATTAAATGAATGAATGAAAATCTGCCCACAGGGAGAAAATGCTGCCATGGTGTTGATGAGGATTCAATCTGCATGATAGATACAGTTCTCACTGTAAATGTCTGTAAATGCAAGTACTGTGGGTGACGTCCCAGAAAGGCAGAACCTCTCTCCCCATGTGCATCTGAACCTACAGAGGTGAAGGGTTAGGCCCCAAGGAGCAGCCACCTGGAAATTCCACCCTGTGAGATATTTCACCCCCCTCAAACTCTTCTGAACTGTGATAGGTTGTATATTAAGGCTTTTTTCTTTTTTTTGTAGTTTGAGTCTTTTTTTTCCTTAGAGTATTTATCTTTTTTTTTTCTAATTTTATTTATTTTTGGCTGTGCTGGGTCCTCATTGCTGCACGTGGGCTTTCTCTAGTTGTGGTGCGCGGGCTTCTCACTGCGGTGGCCTCTCCCTTTGAGGAGCATGGCCTCTAGGAGCACGGGCTTCAGTAGTTGCAGCATGCGGGTCCTAGAGCGCGCGGGCTTCAGTAGTTGTGGCTGGTGGACTTAGTTGCTCCGCGGCATGTGGGAATCTTCCCGGACCAGGGCTTGAACCCGTGTCCCCTGCATTGGCAGGCGGATTCTTAACCATTGCGCACAAGGGAAGTCCCGGAGTATTTATCTTTAAAACATTCCCTTGAGCGCTTACAATGTGCCAGGCATGGTTTTAAGTCCCTTAACAACTTATTCTTTGACTGGAGTTTGAGTGAACTTTAAAACTTTTTTTTTCTTTTTAAATACAAAAACACTCAAAAGAGGCTAAAAAAAATTCAGACTAGAAAATTATAAAAGAGATGAGACCCCTCTCCATCCAGCTCATCTCACCCTCCAGAGGTAGAGCTACTACTAATAGCTTGGTGTGTGTCTCCTCCCTTACCTTTTCTTAGGCTTTTATAGTCAAAGCTATTAAATAAAATACACTCCATCTTGTCATTGTTTGATTTTCACCCAGATGCAGCCATGTTCTACATGCTGATCTGCACCTTTCCTTTTCCATAGCTGTCTTCAATGTGCTTCTGCTGCACCCACCACTACTCCCCAGGGAGAGCACCCTGCCTCGGGGTGAGTGGCATAGCCGGATGGGGGACTTGCAGCCCAGAGTGCAGTCTGTCCTTCAGGACAGGGGCTGCTTGGGTGTTGGTCTTCCGCCCTCTCCCAGGGAGGGCCGAAATCCACATTCATCTTCCTGGGTACTGTTGTGCCTTATCTTATCTTATTTTAACCTACCCATGCCACACCCACCCCCCCAACAAAAATAGCAGAGGGAGGATACCCTTTTGTTTCTTGTTTTAACACACAAAAAATAGTTCTCATACAATTAGAGGCTTGAGGTGAAAGGGCTATTGTTAAACCCCACACTCACCCCCAAACATCTGGGCCCCCGCTTCTACCCAGCTGAAATACCTTCTTGTAGTGCTTAGTCCTCATTTGCTTCCTAAAAAGTGAATATGAGTTTATACTGCAATGCCTGACCATTCGCTGTGCCTCTGTCTCGCCCTGCCTTCTCCAGGACTGGGTATTTTAACTGAAAGAGGAAAATCTTAGCTAGTTGAAAAATGGTGTCTCACTTTAATTTGCATTTTTTGTTATGATTAAGTTTGAACTTTTTTTTTGCATATGCATATTAACCATTTTTATTTCCATTTAAAAAAAATTGTTAATTCCCGATTTTGTCTATTCGCTTATTGTGTCTAAGCGATTTTTTAAATAAATTATACAAATACTCTAAAAAATATGAGTATATGCTCATTGTAAAAAACAAACAAAAAACTCTTATTTGCTGTAAATATTCTTCCAATTGGTTGTTTGCCATCTAATTTTGGCTTTATCATTAAACATACAAAACCTGTTTTTCATTCTTCTGCAGACAAATTTTGTCCTTTTTGATTTCTTCCTTTGCTTGTAAGCTTAAAAATATTTTTTCTTCATTTTGTGTTCTAAAGATTTGCTTTTTGACACATGACTTTGAAAAGCTAATATTCAGTTTTATTTCAGATTTAAACAAGATATTTGATGAAAATATTGTACAATGTTTTAAATAAAAGCAGTTTTAATTAGATAAAGGTCTATGTTTTGTTTTGTTTTTTGTAAATTTAATAATTTATTTATTTTTGGCTGCGTTGGGTCTTCGTTGCTGTGCGCGGGCTTTCTCTAGTTGTGGCAAGGGGGGCTACTCTTCACTGCGGTGTGCGGGCTTCTCATTATGGTGGCTTCTCTTGTTGCGGAGCACGGTCTCTAGGCACGCAGGCTTCAGTAGTTGTGGCACGCGGGCTCAGTAGTTGTGGCTCGTGAGCTCTAGAGTGCAGTCTCAGTAGTTGTAGTGCACGGGCTTAGTTGCTCCGTGGCATGTGGGATCTTCCCGGACCAGGGCTTGAATCCGTGTCCCCTGCATTGGCAGGCAGATTCTTAACCACTGTGCCACCAGGGAAGACCTATGTTTTGTTTTAAAGATACTTACATTAGTGCGTATGTATCATTTATTTTTCCTTTTTTAAATTTAGCAGAATATCAAAGCTTGCTCCACAAAACTGAGTTCGAATGTATGTATAATTCTCATCATTTTAATGTTCTTAAGCGTTTCCATAAATTGCTACATGAGATGTTTATCTGTTGCTGTTGATCTGGTTTAAAGATGCACTCTTTTTTTTTTTTTTTTTTTTTTTTTTCTCGGTATGCGGGCCTCTCACTGTTGTGGCCTCTCCCGTTGCGGAGCACAGGCTCCGGACGCGCAGGCCCAGCGGCCATGGCTCACGGGCCCAGCCGCTCCGCGGCATATGGGATCCTCCCAGACCGGGGCACGAACCCGTATCCCCTGCATCGGCAGGCGGACTCTCAACCACTGCTCCACCAGGGAGGCCCTAAAGATGCACTCTTATTCTGTTAGCAACGTCTAGGTGTATAGCCAAGATGATGAATTTAGCCTCTTCCAGTTCACCTGTCTCACCATTTCCCTAAGTCTCTTTTTGAGATGTAATTATGTACAGTAAAAATATTTAATGAATATGCTATGGTATTCATTGAATACCATTCAGTAAATTTTGACAAATACATATACCCATTTAATCACCATCCAAATCAAGAAAATAAAGGATTTCCATCACCCCAGAAAGTTCCCTCGTGCACCTTTCTAGTCACTGCTGTCCCCAAAGGCCACCACTCTTCTGATGTCTATCACCATAGATCAGTTTTGCCTGTTCTAAAATATCATATAAATAGAACTATGTATATGAACTTTATGTGTGGCTTCTTTTAGTGAGGTTCAGCCATGTTGCATGTGTCAGTATCCACTGTATGTATATACATCAGTCATTTATTCATTCAGCAGTTGGTGTGCTTTGGGGTTGTTTCCAGTTTGCGGCTATCAGGAATAAAGCGCTAGGAACATTCTTTATTTTTCTTCTTTTTTTTTAATTGTGGTGAAAAACACATAAAATTTACCAAATTAACCATTTTTAAGTGTACAGTTCAGTAGTATTATGTATATTCACATGGTGAAAAGTTCAGATCTCCAGAACTTTTTCATTTTGCAAATCTGAAACTCTGCACCCATTAAACAGCTCCCCCTTTCCCCTTCTCCCTACCCCTGGTTCCATAAACATTCTTGTATAAGTCTTTTTGTAGCCATCTCTTTTCATTTTCCTTGGGTAAGTACCCAGAAGTATAGCGGCTGAGTCATACATAGGGTGTTTACATATTTAGCCTTAGAAGAAATTGCCAAACAGTTTTCCAAAGTGGTTGTACCATTTTACATTCCCACCAACAGTGTATGAGAGTTCTACTTGCTCCATATCCTCACCATTAGATATTATGAGGGGTTTTTTTTAGTTTTATTTTAGCCATTCTAATAGCTATGAAGTGGTATCTCATTGTGGTTTTATCACAGCATATCTTAATCATTTATTTACATGGCTATTTCCATTATCAGACTGAGCTTCTTAAGGGCAAGGTTCATGCAATACATGCAATACATGAATCTTTTTCTTATTAACTTTTCCCCTTTATTTTGAGTGTGATAGATGCTTTATTATAGAAAACTTGAAAATTGAAGAAACTATTAAAATGAATATCCCTGGTAACCCTACTTCTCAGATATCATCATTAACATTTTGGTGTCTTTTGTGCAGTATTGTGTTGGTTAGCCCACAGATAGGGCAGTTCCAGGGTAGATTGATTGAGCAACTCAGAGTTGTCCCAGCCCTCTACTCTGCCATCCTCAGGGCATCATTTATTCATAGCAAGAAACCTTTGTGACAGAAAGCCCCTGACAGACTTCCTTTGTGTTTTGTTGGCCAGAGTTGTATCACATGTATCACTGGCAAGAGGAATGGAATTGCCAAAACCAAGTTAGATTAGACTAATCACAGTCCTCTCTCTGGGTCTGGGGAGGGAGCCTGGCCTTCTCAGATGAATGTGGACAGAATCAGAGTTCTCTCAGAACGGAAGGCAGAGTTCTAGGGTAGGCACTCAGCACTGTCTGCCACTTGGGCATATTGTTTTTCAAAGCCGAAATTGTTCTCTATTTAAATTTTATGTCTTTCCACTTATTATGAACTAAACATCTTCCATGGCATTAACTCTTTGTAAATGTCACTTTTATTTATTGTATAATTTACTACTGTACCAGAATCTACTTGATTGTGTCTCTAGTTTTGGACATTAAGTCTACTTTCAGTTTTTTGCTATTGTAAACAATTCTGTAGGGAGCTTAAATTTCTGTACTAGATCTCAAATTTTCTTCCTCAAGGTAGATTTTTATGATTGGACCATTAATTACACTTATTAATAATTATGTAACAATATGATTACATATTAATAATGATTGTTGATTATTAAATGAGGTTATTAGCATAGTTAAGACTTCTGACACACATTGTCCAATTGCTTTGTAAAAAAAAATCATCTTAGTCTTACCATCATAGGGTAGAATGCCTATTTCTCCTCCTTTCCTTATTTTTTTACTTTTCTCCCTCCTCTTTATTTCATTCAATCATTAATGTGTATTCCTTTGACAGATATGTTGAATATCTTTTATAGCCAAAGCACTGTGCTGGGTCATGGGGGGTACAAGGCTAGTACTGCTCAGGACAGACAGACAAAGATCATGCAATTGTGTAACTACAGCTACTGATAAGGATTATGAAGGAAGCTTCCTAGGGTTACGGATACTATAAACTCTATATGCCGTCTGGCTTAGGGAGAGGACTGGAGGAGAAAACAGTCTACAACTTGGCTTTTTTGAGGCTGCAAGAGTGCTCTGTGGCTATTGGGCAGGCAGGATGGAAGGTGCCTTTTGTGAAGTATGGGAGGATAGGCTTGGCTGGAGAGTGGGAGTGCACAGCTGACCTTGTTATGGACTTGGGCCTTTATCCCAAGAGTAACATGTAGCCAATAAAGGGTTAAAGAAGGGAGGTGATGGTGACCTAACCATCTTTGAGAACATTTTGGAGGGGGCCAGAGGGGATTCCTAGAGTCCAAGATTAGATTGTGAAGGTAGCCATGGAATCTCCCCACCTGGCACTGGGTCATTTTTTTTTAATTGCTAATTTTATGAATGAAAATGTAAAACGTATTACAAGTGTAACTGAATATTTCCCCAAGCATCTGACAGGCATTTGCACTTCCTTTTTTGGGAATTGGCTTTTTATCTACTGCAGAGTTAGTGGGGGCAGTGTAATGGCCAAGAGCACCCGCTCTGGAGCCAAAATGCCTGAGTCTGAATCCTGGCTCAGCCTGTTACTGGCTGTGTTATCTCGAACAACTTTGGTCTACCTCAGCCTTTCATGCTGTAACATGTGGACAGTAACAGTGTACGTCTCTCATAAGGTGGTTGTGAAAATTAAAAGATAAAGTACAGGGACTTCCCTGGTAGTCCAGTGGCTAAGACTCCATGCTCCCAATGCAGAGGACCTTGGTTTGATCCCTGGTCAGGGAACTAGATCCCACATGCATGCCACAACTAAGAGTTCGCATGCCTCAACTAAGGAGCCCGTGAGCCGCAACTAAGACCCGGCGCAACCAGAAAAATAAATAAATAAAAAATAAAAGATAAACTACAGTGCTGGCCCATATGAGCACTCCATATGTACATGCTGTCTTATCTAGGTATGTGGGCTTTATATATACACATGCATAGTAACTCTGTCCTGTGTATGATGTGTTGTAACTGTGATTCCCTGTCCATTTTAATTTTTTTATTAATGTCTCTTTTTAAAAACTTTTTTCTGTGAACATTTTCAAACATCACGTCACTATTTTGAATTACAAAAATTTATCTGCAGTGAACAGATGTCAGTCTTCTCCTTTGTGATGTCTTCCATTGCTGTGAAACAGGTCAAGTCATACACAAAGAGTTTGGTTTTTAGTGTTTTTATTTAAAATACTTCACAAATAATCCTTTAATCCATTTGTAATTTATTTTGGTGTATTAATATAAGGCAAGACTCTGAATAGATCTTTCTTTCCAAAAAGCCTATCAATTAGCCAAGTTCCATCTATAGACTAATCCTTCTTCCCCTCACTGCTGCTTTTGGCTCCTATCATGCATTGGATCTGTACACACACTTGGGTCTATTGGGGGAAAAGTGGTTCTGCTCTATTAGGCTGTAGCTCCATTCCTGTAGTATACCAATACTGCTTTGATTTAATCAGTATGGCTATCCTCTTTTTAAAAATATTTTGGCTAGGGCTTCCCTGGTGGCGCAGTGGTTGGGAGTCCGCCTGCCGATGCGGGGGACACGGGTTCGTGCCCCGGTCCGGGGGGATCCCACATGCCACGTAGCAGCTGGGCCCGTGAGCCATGGCCGCTGAGCCTGCATGTCCAGAGCCTGTGCTCCGTGGCGGGAGAGGCCACAGCGGTGAGAGGCCCGCGTACCGCAAAAAAAAAAAAAAAAAAAAAAAAAAATATATATATATATATATATTTTGGCTATTCTTGCCTGTTTGTTCTTGCACTTGAACTTTAATCATTTTGTCAGGTATCCACTCCTTACTGCCCCTAACTTCATTAGAATTTGCAATAAACTGTTATTTAATTTGGCACTAATTGGCATTCATAAACTATTCCGCCATCACATTTGGAGCTGGTGTATCCTTCTATTTAAGACAGGTATTCCTCAACAGAGTTTTGTACTTTTCCACATGTAGGCTCTTCACATTTCTTAGGATTATTCCCAGATGTTTCCCTTTTCTTTTTTAATGTTTTATTTGCTGTTAAGAATATAGTATTTTTCATATAAGGAAGGGTTGTGTTTTGTATATTTCTCTTACATCCAGCCATATTACTTAACTGATGGTGGTCCAAGAGTTTTCATTTAATCTTCTTGGATCAAGAAGGGTTATGATATTATCATCTGCAAATAATGTTTTTCTTTCCTTTTTTAATAGTTTATCTCTTATTTCTGTTTTGTGTTATAGAATATGCTAGGATCTTCAAAATAATGTTAAATACCATATCTCTGATTCTAAGACCATTGAGCGTAAGAACATGCTATCAATTTAATAATAGCTTTTAGGGGCTACTAGTCAAAATATACCGATATATAATGTAAATGCATGTAATTCACATCCCAATATCGGAAAAGTTTGGAGTACATCTCAGAATTGAGGAGATAAGAAAACAGTGGTAATGATGGCCCTCCTTATTTTATTTCTTATTTTAGTGGGAATGCCTAACTATTCCATTTTAAATATGATATTGGCTGTCAGTTTATGATAGGTAGTCTTTGTTACATTACAGAAATATCCTTTTCTTCAAATAAAACAAAAAGCTCTAGTTCTGCTGGACAGTAATGAGAAGGCTATACTGTTTGGTTTAACAAAAAAGTGGAAATTGTGGCTGTGCACATCGTCTGTGCCAGCTGGTCTGCTGGTCTGTTGCTGCCTTTTTCCTTGATAGCCCCAAATGCAGAAATCCCTGGCTGCACAGCAAGGTCTGTGCTAGTCCTGTACCCGGAGCTCCCTGATGTGCACAGCCTTTCGAGGATGGTGTATTAGTTTCCTACAGCTGCAATAACAAATTACCACAGATTCGGTGGCTTAAAACCATAGAAATTTATTCTCTCACAGTTCTGGAGGCTAGAAATCTGAAGTCAGTTCACTGGGAGGAAGTCGAGGTGTTGCAGGGCTGCGCTCCCTCCAGAGCCTCTACGGGAGAATCGGTCCTTGCCCCTGCCAGCGTCTGGTGGCTGCCTGCATTGCTTGACTTGTGGCCTTATCACTCCAGCCTTCAAGGCCAGTATCTTCAAATCTCTCTCTGCTATGTCTTCACCGTCTTCACGCACCTTCTCCTCTGTGTGCGTAGATGGAAATTTTTCTGAACTTGTCGATGCTGAAGGAAATGCTTTTAAAGTCATATGTTAGGAATAGCAAAGCCTTATTCATTCCCTTTGGGAAGAAGATTGTGGTCACCTGGAAATAGCTCTAGGTCAATTCTCAGAAAATCAATACGCTGAAATTCAGTTCCACAAAAGCCCCTCAACATTGCCCCCTCCCACTGTCCCCTGGTCTCCTCCTCAATCTTCAGCTCTTCAGCTTCAGGGAGACGGGCAGAGTACATTTCCTCTAATACTGTTGTGAAGGAAGAATAAAAATTGGTCAGTTGAGACTAGAGAGCTTAAAGAAAAAGGTGAAGCCTGCATATTGATAGTTTAGTAAATCGGTTATTCAGGGAATTGGCCACTTGGCAAGTCAGCTTTCTGCGATTGGCTGTTGCTGAATCAGCCCACTTCCCCAGGAAACACTGCAGAACTTGGGGGCAGAGGGTGCCCTCGGGCCTGCCTAGAACAGGACTGCACTTGTCCCCTCTGCTTCCTACAAGCCATGGAGATGGGGACATGGCCCTTGCAGGAAGCTGGGACTGAGCGCAGCCACTCATAGGCTAGGTCCTAGGGGTGAGAAGGAAGAGAAGGCAAGAGTGAGAGGGAGTTCCCCCCTTTGGACTCTGGCTCAGCAGAACCCAAGTGTGGCCCAGTAGCTGAACCTCTTTGCTGGCCAGAGCCAAACTTAGACGTCAGTCAGGTGCTGCATGCCAGACCAACCTAGCATGGAAGAGGTGGTTTCAGGGTGTCAGGACTTATTGCATGAGACCACAAGCTATGTAGAGTCATCTTGTGGGGGTGGTTATGAGACTAAACTACATTCCCTGTTCAAACTTGCATGTAAAATATTCAGCACAGGGGGCTTCCCTGGTGGCGCAGTGTTTGAGAGTCTGCCTGCCGATGCAGGGGACACGGGTTCGTGCCCCGGTCTGGGAAGATCCCACATGCCCCAGAGCGGCTGGGCCTGTGAGCCATGGCCGCTGAGCCTGCGCGACTGGAGCCTGTGTTCCGCAACGGGAGAGGCCACAACAGTGAGAGGCCCGTGTACCGCAAAAAAAAAAAAAAAAATTCAGCACAGGCATGTTAACCATTATTAGTAGTATTGTTTTGACATTATTACTAATATATTTTTTAAATATGGTAATACTTATCACAATGCCTATTAATGGTTGATAAATACTATTTTCTTCTTTCATTTACTGGATAACTTTGGGTAGAGGCACTTACCCACTTCTGGAGACCTGTTTCTTCTGGGGGTACCTGAGGCATCTCTTGCTTTCTTGTAACTTCAAAAGCCAATCTAGTCATTAACCTCAATAGAATATAAATCAGCATAAAGACAGCTGTGGAGCACTGCTCAGCCAGTTGGGCAACTTCGCTATTCTGCCTTATAGGTTATCAAAGCAAGTCGGGTTATTATAGGAAGACCCTGTAAATTGTGAAAATTATGTTCATGTGGCAGTAGCTGTTTAGTGGAATAAAAAGCCCAATGATATATTGAAAGAGAAACAACAACAAAAAAAGGAAGGCAATAAATTTATGCCTAGCAACTCTACGAATTGCTTGTTATGTATTTCCTAGGAGTTAAGATAAGAACATGAGTTTATTTTTGTACAGATCCTATTCTAAAATAGTGCCCTAGTACTTAAAAATACCTCAGTAATTCATTACTTTTTTGATAATGTGTTGCAAGTTCAGTAGCACACATTCACAGTCAGTACATTTCTGTTGCAGTATCTGCTGTATGAGCAAATATTGAAGGAGTTTGCAGACATCTGCTTTACAGTAGGGAGATAGATGATCCAATTGGATGTAGCCCATATGTGCAGTAAAGTCTGGTTATAGGAAATTACAGACTAAAAAGACTGTTGTTGTAAATATGCACCCCTGTACACAGTAAGGTTAAGCAGAATATCCGCAAGACAAATTAATCATTACAAAGAAGACTAACAGTTATATTTATAGTTTAAAAGCAAGAATAGCAGGGGCTGGAAACTAAAACCAACCCAGTAGCCCAAATGATAATGCTTCCTTCCCCATAATTGGTGAAGTCCAGGCCCCTGAAGGCACACATGGAGCCAGAGCTTGGCAGTGTTATGTGGCAGCCAGATTTCTGAGAACACTGAATGGGGGGCTTTTTCTGTAATACCTAATTTTAGATGGTAACTCTTAATCACTTAGGTGATTGTTAGCAAGTAGCCCTAGGTAGTATGTTCACAGGAGATCTTGCATTTGGGGTTACTTCACAGCTGAGCAGCAGACACAGGCTCCTGGGGAGGTGATCCCCAGTGTTAGGAGAGCTGTGCCTGTGTGTCCACGGAAGCTTTATGCACGGGGAAAACAGCAAGGGTGGACACCAGTGAATTAACAATGGAGACTTAGGGGTAACTTTGACAGTGTTTGCTCATCTGTATTTTCTGAAACTTTTTGCAATCAACCTGTTACTTTTGATTAATTTTTAAAAGAGCTTCATCCAACTCCTCAAGCCCCTACAATAGAACAGCACAAAGACTGATGTCACCACCTCACAACCCTGTGGGAGCTGAAACAATCCCTGATGGGGAGGAGATGAAATGTTTATGAATAACTCTGTCTGCAGTTACTCGAGCTGCTGAGATTAAATGACAAGAGCAGTTGTTCTTTCAAGGCATGAACCGAACCTCTGTTTAGGAAACATATTTCCCCTCCCTGCTTCACCACTGCATCCTAGGTTCAATTCAAAGCCATGGAGGCAGCAGCGGTGCAGCTTCCTGTGCACAGTAGCTGTGATTACTGCTTCTCTGGATCTTCTTTTTTTTTCTAATTTATGTTTATTTATTTATTTATTTATCTATCTATCTGTCTATCTATCTGGCTGTGTCTGGTCTTAGTTGCGGCATGCGGGATGTTTCATTGTGGCACACGGGCTTCTCTCTAGTTGTGGCGCGCGGGCTCTAGAGCGCGTAGGCTCAGTAGTTGTGGCGCGCGGGCTTAGTTGCCCCGCAGCATGTGGGATCTTAGTTCCCAGACCAGGGATTGACCCCAGATCCCCTGCATGGGAAGGCAGATTCTCAACCACTGGACCACCAGGGAAGTCCCTGGATCATTCTCGTAGAAGGGTTAAAGGCTTTGGGATTGTTTAGCTTGAAGGCAAGAAAGCAGAGGTAAGATGTAACTCATTTCATTATACTTAAATGAAAAGTAGAACATGGGGAGGTAAGCTGGAATTGGTACAGGGAGAGTTGCTGTTGTTTTCAACCTTTTAAAATTGTGAAGTACAGCACATACATACAGAAAGGTACATAAAGCGTCAGTGTATAACTTAATGAATTATTGGAGAGCCATATATGTGGCCACCACCCAAGTCAAGAACTAGAACATCACCAGCACCCAGAACATTCCTTCCCAGGCAAAACCCCTCCTCCCTCCCTAGAGATAACCACCATCCTGTCTTTTATGCAGTGTATACTATAGTATACTATAGTATATAGTATATAGTACAACTATAGTTGTTTTGCCTGGTTTGGGACTTTATGTAAGCGGAACAATGTAGTATGTATATGGCTTCTTTCACTCAGTGTCATGTTTAGATAATTAGCCACTTTGTTGCATGTGGTTATAGTTCTTTCATTTTTGCTGGTGTATAATATTCTATCATAGGCAAATGCCACCATTAATCCATTTTCCTTTTTTTTTTTTTCTTTGTGGTACGCGGGCCTCTCACTGTTGTGGCCTCTCCCGTTGCAGGGCGCAGGCTCAGCGGCCATGGCTCATGGGCCCAGCTGCTCCGCGGCACATGGGATCCTCCCGGACCAGGGCACAAACCCGCGTCCCCTGCACCGGCAGGTGGACTCCCAACCACTGTGCCGCCAGGGAAGCCCCCATTTTCCTTTTGATGAACATTTGGGTTGTTTCAGGTTGGGAGCTATTATGAATAATGCAACTGCCAACTTCCTGTATGTGTATCCTGGTCTAGGAGTGGAATTGCTGAATTGCAGGGTGTGTACATTCACACCTTTTCCAGGTTTCCTGTGGTGACTAGGAGCTGCTCTGCTTTCCCCCCTGCTCCCACATGCTCTGATCAGATGGTTAATGTGCCTGTTTGACGGATGGACACTAACTCACGGAGACTTTGCTGTGCATTTCCCTAACATGATGAGATTGAGCACTGTTTCTTACGTGTGCTGTTATTTTTAATTTCTTCTTGTGACATTCCCGTGTCAGTGTTTTGCCCGTTGTTTTTTCTACCAAGCAGTCAGTTATTCAGTCAACTAACTATAACTCTGAAGGTCACTATGCAGGGGATGTGGGGATGTTCCCTGACCGAAGGAGTAGACTTTACAGCTCTAAAGGCAGGTACATAAACAAGTAGTTCATAACATTGTGATAATCGTTGACGCATCAGTCTCCTCCACTAGGCTGACTGTTAGCTGAAGGGACAGGACTTTTATTTGTGTCATGTCCTCAGTGCTTTACACAGTATCTGGCACACATTAGGTGCTTAGTAAAGTCTGTTAAATGAATGAATGAGGCATTTTTGGAGGATGGTGAAAGTGCTCTAGTAGAGGTAAGTGTTGAATAAGAGAGAAGCACAAAATAAGGAACCAGGAATTGCACACTCCCCCACCCAGAGTGGGCAAAGCTTCCCTAGGAGGTAATATTTGAAGCAGATCTTGAAAGACTTTCACCAGAAGCAGTGGAGGAAGTACATTCAAGGCAAAGGAATAGAATGCGCAAAGGCTTGGAGAGGGAAAGTACATGCCACACTAGAAATGAGAAGTTGGGGAGGGGGGCTAACACTTAGGGTGAATGGAGTGAGAGGACAGTGAGAAAGGGCATCAGCTGGAGACAGTGCTGTGAAGGGACTGCCTTGTAAATCTCATAAGCAGTTGTCGACTGAAAAAAATGCACAACCTAAAAGTTGAGAGTCATGTTTTATTTGGTGGACAAAACTGAGGACTTAAGCCCAGGACACAGCATCTCAGATAACTCTGAGAGACTGCTCCAAAGAGGCACGGGAGGGAGCCAGGATATATAGGAGTTTTTGCAACAAAGACCAGGTAGTCGGAACATCAACAGATTACTGTTAATTAAAGAAAACCAGATATATCCTGTGTTTTCTCATCCTGAGTTTCCCTCAGGGCTCACCGTAGTGGCGGCTGTAATATGATGGCTTGGTGGCTGCAACATCCTTTGTTTACTGATATGGCAGGCAATATTTTTCATTTACACAGTGGGGATAAAATTGAAATTAAATACAGAAAAAGAAATTTCTCACAAATGAGGGGGGAGGGGAGCTGTTGAGCAGTAGAATTGATCTACAGAATCTTTTCCTAGACATCTTGGACAAACAGAGCAGATATATAAGCCTGATCATGAAGTCCATTGATAACAAAAGGTATCTTTTGGAAAGCCATGGTGTAACCTGAGCAAGTGTAGAGTGACTTTCCGCAGTCAGACCTGGATTTAGCAGCAGCATGGTCCCAGTGGAGCCTCCATTTCCACATCTGTAATTTGGGAATAATGCCTACCTGGCAGAGGTGTTGTGAAGATTAAGGAGATAAGGTGGGTCTTCCCTGGCGGTCCAGCGGTTAAGACTCCGCACTTGCACTGCAGGGCACACTGGCACGTCCAAAAAAAAAAAGAGAGAGAGAGATCGGCCTGTAAAGGATTTGACCCTTGCCTGGATGGTGGGTGCTGAAAGGTGGGATGGTTTTCTGATGTAGATCCTTTACTGTTCAGTTGCTGGTATCATTATCTTGCTACTATATACTGGCTGTTAAGTGGTCGAGTCAGTTAATATGCTAGAGTATGAGTAAAGTCCACAGTGAAGACGTTAGTCATCTGAAGAGTTCGCCACCCCTCCCCCCCCTCCCCCCGCACTGCCACATTAGAGACACGAGGTCACGTTAGTGTGGACCTGGGAGTAAGAGGACAGAACCTCAGGCTGTTTCTCCAGTGCTAGGCTTCGCAGGGTGGCTTTGTTCTCTGTTTGCTTTATCCCATGTATTCCTGAGAAGGCCATGAAGGGAATAAAGAGCTCAGTATTTATGGCTGTTTTCCTAAAAAAGAATATCTTGCCCAGTTCTCATGCAAGGAAGGGATTAAACTTGTTACCCGCATGAAACCAGACGGCTCATGCGAGCTTTGCCCAAGCCCCGCCCCTCGGCCAAACTTTCCAAAGAGGGAGGTCCTTCTGAAGAAACGAAAGTGAAATTGAACCGGAGCCATTTCACAAGCTCTGCTCCCTGCCTTCCTGGGCTTGTCCCGGTTCCAGAGGGGCCTCTTGTGTCTTGGAGGCCGACGACCCTTTTTGGGAAGGGTCCCCCTCGGGAGGGTCACGGCGGGCAGACACCGGGACATGCCTCGGGCGTGCCATGGACCCGAGGCAGGTAAGCCGCTGGGGTCAGAGCCCAGAGGGGGCCACCTGCAATGTGCTCGCCCTGGCTCATCTTATACCTCCCTACGCTCCTGTTTTCATGCATGACATATGCGCGTTGTGTGTGTGTGAGAGAGAGAGAGAGAGAGAGAGAGAGAGTGTGTGTGTGTGTGTTTTCTTGCCAAGCAAAATTTATGTTCTAGGAATTTAGGAATTTGTATCTTGCTAATTAATTGTGTCGAGCAAGGAAGGCGTGGAAGAGGGTTTGTGGGGAAAATGCACTCCCCTCCCCCCTTCTGAGGAACAAGGCCTGAGCCCAGGTCAAGAGAGTCCCCCTCTGCTTTTCTGCTAGGACCCCATGGCTGCCCACGCCTCCTTTAGCCCCACTTGGACAACATGCTTTACTTTTATCGTCTCTGCTCCTTCTTAACCTGTAGGAGAAAGTTTATAGTGGCTTTATTCATTATCTCCAAAAACTCGTATATCAATATAATGGAAAACTGCTCAGCAAAAAAGGGCAGGAACTACTGCTATATGCAGCAACATGGACAAATTTCAGATTCATGATGCTAAGCAAAAGAAGCTGGACTCAAAAGACTGCATACTGTATGAGTCCATTTAGATAACATTCTGGAAAAAGCAAAGCTAGAGAGAAGACAGATCAGTGGTTGACAGGGGCTGTGTGTGGGGAAAGGAATTGATTGCAAAGTGCATGAGAAAACGTTTTTGGGAAATGCAAATGTTCTACATCTTGATCTGAGTGGTAGTTATAAGGCTGTGTGTGCTTTGAGTCTATATGGTCAAAACTCATAGAATTATACACTAAACAGAGTACATTTTACTATATGTAAATATACCTCGATTTTATACATAAAGTATATGTACACGTGCATACATATGTGTGTGCATGTGTATATATATTTTTCCTTTCTTTAAAAGGATTAGGGACACCTGACTTACAGGAAAAGCATTTCTTTATGCAAACCAATATATTACCCTTTGGATCCCATGTGGAAGAGGTGGGGGGCTTGTCTCTTAATCCTAAATATATGAGAATAGATTAAAGTGAAATTTTGCAGAGCAGTGAATGTTAAGTGGCTTGTTACATAGTTTGTATAGTACATAGGCATGAAGTTGGGTGAGTGGAGATGTTGAGGGATTTAGGAATGATCACCATGGAGGCTGGTTTCTCACTTTCTTTGCTCTTACCTGCCATTCAGTGGCTCTCCTCCAAATGGCTGTTCTCAAGTGGTGGTTTGGCTTGGTTTCGCTTTTAGGAGATTTTAGGGGGTATAAAGAAAAAATTAATAATCTCCCTCTAATTTTTCCCTAAAATAACTATTGTTCACAAATTCATGTATCCTTTTGAGTCCTGTGAGCCAGGCACCCACTGTCGGTACGCACATATACCTCAGCCCCAGGCGGGGGTAGGGGGGTTGTGTGCAGCAAGAGGAGAAGAGAAGAGATGGAATTCGTGTCTAGCGATGTCTGTGCAGACATTGGCTCAGGATCAGCTTTGTTCAAGGTGCTGCCTTAGGTGCTAGGGATGCAAAGATAGCTGAAGTGTAGTCCTTGTCCCCCAGGGGCTTACTGTCGAGTTGACTGCAGCCCCCCATCAATACTACATGGGGAATATTGAGAGTGGAGAGCTGAGTATAATTTCTAGGGCACCTAATTTTTTTTTTTTTTTTTTTTTTTTTTTTGCGATACGCGGGCCTCTCACTGTTGTGGCCTCTCCCATTGCGGAGCACAGGCTCCGGATGCGCAGGCTCAGCGGCCATGGCTCACGGGCCCAGCCGCTCCGCGGCATGTGGGATCCTCCCGGACCAGGGCACGAACCCGTGTCCCCTGCATTGGCAGGCGTACCCTCAACCACTGCGCCACCAGGGAAGCCCCCACCTAATATTTTTAATCACCTTTCAGACACACTACAATCTATATGTGCCATTAAAAAAAATCAGTAGCTATGATAAAAGGTAAAGTAAGTGATGTAACAGCTGCTGGATGGGAGTTCAAGGAGAGAAAACTCTCATGGGGGCGGCGGGGGTGGGGACGGAAGTCTCCTGAAGAAGGTGGCATTTAGAGAGATCTGTAATGAGTTATCATAGGTGGCAGTAAGGGGGAAAGCAGGCACATTGCAGTGGAATGTAGAGGGATGGAAAGCTGAGAGGCACTTGCGGTAGCCCATGTGAGAGGTAATGAGGGTCTAGAACTGGAAAAAGACACGTTTAAGAGAAAAGATAGAGGTGGTAGACAAGATAGGACTTGGCAACTACCTGATGAGGTGTGGGAGATGAGGGAGGGAGGGAGGAAGGCAGGCAGGCAGAAAAGATGACTCAGGTTTCCAGCCTTAATAACTCAGAGGAGAGTGCTGCCATTAACAGTAATAAGAACAGCAGGAGAAGGGGCTGGATTGAGGAAAAAGATTAATTTGTTTCAGAATGTGTGGTGTTTGAGGTAATGGCAGGATATCTAAGGGGACAGACAGATCATCTAGGCATTTGAAAATTCAGGTCTTAAGCTTCAGCACAGGTGGTAGCCAAGCCATTGGAGGAGAATTTTTAAAGAAGACAGCTCAATCCACATTGAGTCAGCGCATGTTTGTTTTACGGAACTGACCACCAAACAGCTGTGAAAACCTAACAGAAGTTCATGAGGAGGAATTTATATGGCCCTATTAGCGCGGTGAGGCGGTATCCTCCTCCAGAACCATTTGGAAGCTTTGGAACAGAAAAAGGGGACAGCGGGCCTTGGGTGGTGAAGGGAACTGACCATGAGATCCAGGCTGAATGAGGAGGTGTGTGAGGTCAGAATGGAGACAAACCAGGAGTGGCTGACCCGCAGCTACAGGGGTGGAGGTAGAAACACAGGGAAGTTGTTGGCTGAGAAGAGCAGGAGTCTGCAAACTGCGGGCCTGCAGGCCTGCAGGCCAAGTGCAGCCTTCCCCTTGGTCTTGTAAAGGAAGTTTTACATTTTGCCTGTGGCTGCTTTTGTGCTAACGTTGAATGCCCCTCCGGCCCTTTACAGAAAAAGTTCACTGACCCTGGAAAATTTTCAGGGTTTGAGGTTTGATAGTAGCCCGGCTCAAGTAACAGTGAGATTGAATGAGGAGCAGCACAAGCCACTTATGTGGCTGAAAGGTGGAGGTGGCCATCATTGGAGCCACACTAAGGAGATGTGCAGCGAGCATGCTGTGAGCTTGACCAGCAAGAGTGCTAAAATCCCCTCATTGTGACGGGGGCAGGGGTTGGGGAGTAGAAGGCTGAAGTTATTGAAGAAAGGGACGCAGCTGCCTGCAGGTCCCTGTAGCCTTCAGACAAGGGGAATGTGAGCATAAGGAATCATTGTTCCTAGATATGCACGCCCCGGGCCGGGCAGCAAGGTATTTACTGACACCCTCAGGGTCCCTTTTGTCCTTAGAAAAAAGGCACATGGTTCTCGTCCTTCAGTGTGGTGCCCAGGCTTGGAAGGGACACTGGGCACTTCTACCCAAACCACCAGGCTCCCCTGGCTGTGCGGAGTTGGCACCGTCTCTTCCTGGATACCTTGGCCCTAGCCTCCTACACCCCCTTAGCTACTTCCCAATAGCCGCTTCCACAGCGTGTCTTCAGAACCCGGTTCTGAAGGCCACAAGCTACTCCATCTTCTCCCAGACCGCCACCCGTTTACCAGAACGGCGAGCACTGTGACTCTACACGTCTTGCTTCCTGCTCTTCCATCTCTTCCCTCTGTCGGGTCCACAGGTAGTACTTATGAGGTGGGCGGGCCACCCTAGCTAGGTCACAAGCCCATGTCTCACTTGCCTTCTCAGCTTATTAGGAATCAGGTGTAGCCCTCACACCCACCCCAGGCAGAGGGGAGGGACAGGGTCGCCGCTGCAGTCCCAATTCACTTTCTTTTCCATCTTCTTGTTCTGCAGGGGTGTTGTTCCCTCAACAGATACCAAACCCATCCCGTTCAAGGCTATGAGCACAGCAAGCTCAGACACCAGCAGCCAGGGCTGGGATCTTATCCTAATAGTTTCCGGTTCCAGCAAATAGAGTTTCTCAAGGGGCAACTCCCAGAAGCACCCCTAATTGGAAAGCAGGCACCATCACTGCCACTGTTCCTCCCTGGATTCGGGCCAAGGTTTCCAGGACCACCTGCCAGAGGCGGGTACCTTCAGATCCGGGGTGTCCCCAGGGGCGTGCCTCTCAGAAGTCAGGTGCTCCCAAGAGGGTTCCAGCATCCTTCCCCACGTGGCCGGGTTCGGCCATGGAGAGGTGTTGATAGGCTCTCCTCACATTTCCAGGAACTGACTATCAGCCAGGATCAGGAACAAAGGATCTTAGAGCTCTTGGAGGAGCTTGGGGAAGGGAAGGCCACCACAGCGCATGATCTGGCCAGGAAGCTCCAAGCCCAAAAGAAGGAAATCAATCGAGTTTTATACTCTCTGGAAAAGAAGGGTAAGCTGCATCGGGAGGCAGGAACGCCCCCTTTGTGGAGACTTTCAGTTCCAGTTCAGGCTTGGAACCAGCCCAGCCAAGTAGCGAGAGCAGACAGTCCTAGCCAGGGAGCTCCAAGCTCAGACTTCAGTTTGGAAACTGAAGACAGAAGCCTCACATCTGGCTTGGAAGATCTTCCTGAGCCTCTCGACATGGCTGAGATCAAGGAAAAGATCTGCGATTACCTGTTTAATGTGTTCAACTCCTCTGCCCTGAATTTGGCTAAAAACATTGGCTTCACCAAGGCCCGAGATGTGACTGCTGTGCTGATTGACTTGGAAAGGCAGGGGGACGTCTACAGGCAAGGGACGACCCCTCCCATATGGCATTTGACTGATAAGAAGCGGGAGAGGATACAGATCAAGAGAAACACGTACAGCGTTCCGGAAACCACTCAAGCTGCTATCCAGCAGACCAGAAAAATCTCAGAGCTCCCCACCTGCAACTTACCTGCGTCAGATGCCTCAGACAGCATGGTCACCACAGAAGAAGTGGAGAATGGGCAAGAACCTGTTGTAAAGTTAGAAACTAGGCAAGAGGTCACACCAGAACCAATAAAACTGAAACCACCTGTTCATGACAATGGCCCCTCCAAAACAGGGTATGTTGACTTTGAAAATGGCCAGTGGGCCACAGATGACATCCCAGATGACTTGAATAGTATCCACGCGGCACCAGGTGAGTTTCGAGCCATCATGGAGATGCCCTCCTTCTACAGTCATGGCTTACCACGGTGTTCACCCTACAAGAAACTGACAGAGTGCCAGCTGAAGAACCCCATCAGTGGCCTGTTAGAGTATGCTCAGTTCGCTAGTCAGACCTGTGAGTTCAACCTGATAGAGCAGAGTGGACCACCCCATGAACCTCGGTAAGAGACCACCCAGGATTTGTGCCTAAGGTTGGGGTCAGGCACTCTTGCTCCTGATGGAGTCTCTGCTGACTCGTGAGCAGTGCCGGTTGGTGGCCCCGTCTTTTCCCTCTTTTTTTCTGCCTGTGGGCTGAAACACCCTTGTCTGGCCCTTCCTCCACATCTTGAGCAGGGAATGTAGACCTCGGCCCAGCCAAAATCTTGGCTGAGTAAGGGGGAGGTTGGCAGCCTTGGCTCAAATGAAGCTTCTTTGGAGTTGATTAGCTGCCATGCATCAGTGTTATGCCTGCCTCCTAAGGCCAGAGGTAATGAAGACTTGACGCCCTTCCCGCCCCCTTCCATGTGCCATCCTCCCTCCCCCCGAGCTGAGTCCCCCAGGGGGTGCAGGAACAGGTGGGTAGCGGCAGGCTGCACACAGAGAGTAAGGGTGGGTTGTACTGCTAAGTAGCAGCGGGTCCAAACCGCACCTCCCCACCCCCTCCTGCTCAGCTCCCGTAGGGAAAGGATGCTGTAGAGTGCACGGCTGCCTGCCTGTTGAAGGTGGTGGTTCTAATTTTACGTACCGCCTCTGCACAGATGGGTGGGCTAGCACTTGCTGCTGCTCCTAAGCTGTGAAATCAGAAATTACCTCACTCAGACAGCTGGCCCAGCCCTGCACCATAGGCTCTTCCAAGCCAGCGGACAGATTGAGGAAGACAGGTGGGCCCAGGAGCTGCTGCAGGACCTAGCAGAGAGCTGAAACCACTGAAGCTGAGTGACCGCACGCCAGTGAGGCCAGCAGAGAATCCCACTAACCTTTACATTAACCGTAGGCTGGTGTCTGAGGGTAAGGATTCCCAGTGGTGACCCTTCTTATCCTGACTGTCTTCATGACACTGAGATGGCATTGCAGGAGAGCTGTTAAGAAGAGGGGGTGCGTCTGTCCAGAAGCTGACAGGGCCAGGACTGGTGTGGGTAGAGACTGGATGGCCGTCATTCTCTTTCTTCTCCCACCATCCCCCTTCCCAGAGTTGGGGAACAGCAGTGGGTTTTGTGGTTAACCTTTCTTTGGACTCCAGCTATAAGAAACATTGATGCCATGCTCAAATATTTCAGAAGACCCGGGAAATAAGAAATTTGACCTACTTTTCTAAATGAAATCCCAGATTGAGCAAAGAGCTGAACAAATATAAAAGCTTGAACAGAGGCGGTCTAAGCTAAGTCCAGGGGCCTAGAACAAATGCTTTTTGGTTCTCTGCATAACAAGGGGAAATTCCTTTCATCTCAGGCATCAGACAAATAGAGCTGTAGGATGACTCAAAAGAAACCATGAGAGTGGTGTATCTCTGAGGGTCGGTTGGGGACGAAAATAGGCCCCCAAAAGGGGCAGGTATCTGATCCCTGTAGGTGTCTGGGGAGTGTGAGACTGCGCTGTAAGAAGCCTTCGCTTTCCTTAGGAGCTGCCCTTGAGGTGGCCAAGTCTACCACCCTTGCTTTAGGGTAAAGTCTCTTTGGTTGCTAACAAGACTGTAGTGGTGATTAGCTCATCATTTTTTGTACAGACTTGATCTTAATTCATTGCTAAAAGATAGTGGGTTTCCCTTGAGCTAGTTTCCTATCACCTGTGGCTATGTTTGCTCTAATGAGCTTGGAGAGAGAGTCACTGGCTGCTTTGTTTCCAAAAAAGTAGGAACAGGCTGAGCCTCCAAAGGGACAGGAGTCCCTTGGCCTATACTCCATCTCCTTCACAAGTCAACAAGCCCCGTAGTGTAGCAGGAAATTCCAGGGTGAAGATCTCTTTGGAGAGGGCAGAAGGGATGGCCTAGACTAGTGTTCACACATCTAATCACTTTCCATCAAGATTTAAATTCCAAGTTGTCATCAGTGGCCGAGAGTTTCCCCCAGCTGAAGCTGGCAGCAAGAAAGTGGCCAAGCAGGATGCAGCTATGAAAGCCATGACAATTCTGCTTGAGGAAGCTAAAGCCAAAGACAGTGGAAGATCAGAAGAATCATACTACTGTTCCTCGGAGAAAGAATCAGAGAAGGTAGGTGTCCTGCCCTCTGGGAGGACATCAGTTCACTCTCCAAGTCTGTGAAGTATCAGAACGTCATCTGACCCTCTTGAAACAATCTCAGCCTCCCCAACCCACTGTCTCAGAGTCAGCTTCCCACTCTCCCCCCTACCCTGCCTCACCAGCCCACCTTTCCTCTTCTCATACCCAGCTCCCCTTCTAGTGCCCCCTCCCAACCTAACTGGAATTGCAGAATTTCAGGGTTGAAAGAGATGTTAAAATTATTGAATCCAGTCTCCTCTCTTGGCAGATAAGAAATGAGACGAAGAACATTTAAATAACTACTGTTTCCTGCAAGGCCTAGAAAATCCCCACAACCCTCTTCCTTTAGAAAGCCAGCCCCAAACTTGCAGTTGACCAAAAGAAATTCTCCCATCCCATTCCCTCTGCTGTGATGGAATAGCCAGTGTTTTCTCAGTTTGTGTTTGTTTTTGTTTTTGTTTTTTTGTCTCTCATTTTCTCCAGACTGCAGAGTCCCAGACTACCACCCCTTCAGCAACATCCTTCCTTTCTGGGAAGAACCCCGTCACTACATTGCTTGAGTGTGTGCACAAGTTGGGGAGCTCCTGTGAATTCCGCCTCCTATCCAGAGAAGGCCCTGCCCATGACCCCAAGTACATCTCTTGTATCATGTATCTCTGCTGAGGTTTT